>NC_079191.1:220314653-220647153 GCF_029499605.1 Hyla sarda
ACGTTCCTGTGTGTTGGGATTAAGGATATCCAAAGTCTGTAACATACTGTCTGTTCGTCAAACAGAAGGAGTGCAGTTTACGGCACTTCAAAAGGAGCACAGGTGTAGCTAGACAGGGTGGGAACCAAACACGGGACCTGCAGCGGTGCTGACACTGACGCAAATATCATGCATGGAGGAACAAAGAATGTCACACTCACCGGTCCAGGATAAAACTTCTTTATTGAAGACTACTCAGCGGGTGTACGGATCATGGGACTCATGGTATCCGTTTCGTGTGCGGAGCACACTTTGTCTGCTGACACTCGATACTGTCCATTCCTGCCTGCCTGTCCTCCATGTATTTCAGGAATCCAGGAAGTGCTGGTGGGGAACATGTTTGGTAAGGTCAAAACACATCAGAGTACCGATGAGATGCAGGCTGGCGTGGGGAGCGCGGATAATCCAAGGAAGCCAAACTGTGAACATAAAACCAGCTCACCCTGCTCACGACTGGTGGAGCACGGATCCAGGTGCTGGACAGCTCCAGTGTAGCAATAGAAAACGAGGAATCAGATCCAGCTCTAGCAAAAGTAAAAGACAGTATTTATTCCAACATGACACGGTACAGGAATACAGATAAGTGACATGTTTCAAACGCAAGGTGTGCTCTTATTATTATTATTATTCATACAACAATGGAAAGGAAGACATGGATATTTATAGGTGGAACAATCACACCAGGTCACAGACCATGTAACCTGGGAATATTAACCTCTTCCATACTTCATTTTTATCTACCACATAATACACATATAATAAAATACCAATATTTATTCAGTCCAATCAATATAAAACAACACTTAAAACATTCATTTGGAAAGATGCACTAAGGTATCACAAAAGGATAGGCTGAAGGAAAATATATGCGAACAAAATTTGAGAAGGATTAATGCAAAAATAGACTGTGTGGGAGCTCTACATAAAACAGAAAAGAGAAGAAACTAAGCCGAGGATACTGCGTTACACATACCCAATGTGCCAATAAATATACTAAAAATTAAAACTGTGAAGCAGTCCTACTAGGCTATAGGTGAAAAGTAGAATTTAGAGAAAGAAGAGAAGGGTTCTGTCTAAATAAATTTACATTTATTGGATATAATATAATAACTCTGAGGTGAGGTCTTTGGCAGGGTTCTTGCTTTGGACAACTCACAAAATACGTTACATGAATCAAATGGTTAAAAAAACAATGCATTTGGTAAAATATATGGGACAAACAAAGTCTGCACTACTGTGAGCACAATGCGATAGTCTGGATTATCTTATCCTTCTGAATGCTGGATAATACAAGTTACAAGTTCAGATGTTTAGTTTGGCACAAGCAGTAATGTTAAAATGTATCCTATATAGGGTTAAAGGTGCTTGGCAATGCTGAAGACTTCCAAATATGAGCCCACTATGTCCTGTCTTCTTAGGGCTGCTAAGATGCCATATATATGTGCATATCCGCGCTCGAGATTCAACCTCTATACCCCGTTGGCACGGGGATATTGTGTTAGAGGGAGATGGATAGTCGGCACTATGTGCCTCTTACTGTATCGGTTGGAGCTAGATGCACATGGTGTATGTGACGGTGCCGGAGACCCTCCGAATCTGTGCCTCTCTGCCCCGATGACACGGGGAAAGCTGTGAGATGGGAGATGGGAGTCCGGGAGATGGAAGTCCGGTACTGTGGGTCTCTTACCTGCTTTGCAGCGCCTCTGCTGAAGTAGTAGGGTGTTCCAGGTTGTCCCAATTCTTATGCAAGTATGAAGTCTTGAACCAGACGTGTTTCGGGGAGCCTTGTCCCCTTTTTCAATGGTGAGGATATAAAAGACTGAGTGTGCATGACTGGAAATTGCAGCCTTATATAACAAGTTCAAGTTGGATAAAAACTACGGTTTTGGATTTTTCCCACGAAGTATAGGCTAATTAGGCCTGCTGTGGTTATTTAGACACAGACAAGAAAAACATGATGAATAGACAAAGATAAAGGAAAGTCAGAAGATAGGGGAATAGACATAACAAGTTTAGAATGAAGAGGTTAGATAATGTATATGTTTGGATTTAGATAAGTTGGCATGATGTGGACAATAAAAAAAATGTACAATAAAAAAATGAAATATATAGACTTTTTATAGTGTCACAAACAAGAAGAAAGATGTTTCAAGTATTGCCATATGAATTAGCTAGATGTTTGATTAGGAGTGGTGGAATCTCTATATGTGCATGGGGATCATACTATTATCTGTGTTTAAAAAGAACTATGTGTTAGTGTTAGTCTGAAAATAAAATTATGTGTAATTGTGTATAATTGGAATGCAGAGAAGGAGAAAAACTCAGAGTAGAAAAGGTATCTGAGCACATCCTGGTCCAAAAAGGATTTTTTTTTGTAAATTATATAAAAAATATATAAAATGATATACCAAAACAATAATACAGTAAGCGGACTTACTGATACTGATGGCTCAGATACCAACACTACGCATGTGTATCGTAGGAAAGAACAGATGCAGGAACAAAAATATCTAAATAAACGACAATGTAGTTATATTTAATAATGAAAAATAACATCCTGGAATCTGTTCATACCTAGCCGTGCTCAAGTGGCTAGTTTTAGAATCCAGTAGATCTCCCTATTTAGGAGTTTCTGTTTGTGATCTCCTCCTATTTTAGATGGGTTCACTCTTTCAATGGCTGAAAGTAATGAGGGATGCAAAACTGCCATGGTGTTTCTCTGCACAATGGTGATTTTGGTGAATATGGGACACAAAATATGACTGAATTTCACCCTTACACCAAAATATAACTGGAAAAGGTAATTGTATCCAAACTATGTGTAGATGCAAATATAGGAATAAAAAAGGGTAATATGAGTAAAAGCAGTATATACAAAGTAGTACAGTGGAGAAAACAAGTATTTGATACACTGCTGATTTTTCAAGTTTTCCTACTAATAAAACATGTAGAGGTCTGTAATATTTATTGTAGGTACTCTTCAACTGAGAGAGACAGAATCTAAAACAAAAATACAGAAATGTATGATTTAAAAAAAAATGGTTTGTATTTTATTGCATGACATAAGTATTTGATCACCTATCAACCAATTAGTAATCTGGCTCGCACAGACCTGTTATTTTTTTCTTTAAGAAGCCCTCCTGTTCTCCACTCATTAACTGTATTAACTGCATTTGTTTTGAACTTGTTACTTGTATAAAAGACACCTGTCCACACACTCAATCAAACAGACTCCAACCTCTCCACAATGGCCAAGACTAGAGAGCTGTGTAAGGACATCAGGGATAAAATTGAGGACCCGCACAAGGCTGGGATCGGCTACAGGACAATAGGCAAGCAGCTTGGTGATAAGGCAGCAACTGTTGGTGCAAATATTACAAAATAGAAGAAGTTCAAAATGACGGTCAATCTTCCTCGGTCTGGGGCTCCATGCTAGATCTCACCTCGTGGGGCATCAATGATCATGAGGAAGGTGAGGGATCAGCCAAGAACTACATTGTAGGACCTGGTCAATGACCTGAAGAGAGTTGGGACCACAGTCTCCGGGAAAACCATTAGTAACACACTACGCCGTCAAGCCAGTGCATGTCCAGGCCAGTCTGAAGTTTGCAAATGACCATCTGGATGATCCAAAAAAGAATGGAAAAGGGTCATGTGGTCTGATGAGACAAAAATTTAGCTTTTTGTTCTGAACTCCACTCCCCATGTTTGGAGGAAGAAGAAGGATGAGTACAACCCCAAGAACATCATCCCAGCCATGAATCATGGAGGTGGAAACATCATTCTTTGAAGGCTGCTTTTCTGAAAAGAGGACAGGAAAACTACACTGTATTGAGGGGAGGATGGATAGGGCCATGTATCGCAAGATCTTGGCCAACAACCTCCTTCCCTCAGTAAGAGCATTGCAGATGCATTGTGGCTGGGTCTTCCAGCATGACAACGACCTAAAACACACAGCCAGGGCAACTAAGGAGTGCCTCTGTAAGTAGCATTTGAAGGACCTGGAGTGGCCTAACTAGTCTTCAGACCTGAACCCAATAAAAAAAATTCGGAGGGATCTGAAAGTCTGTATTGCCCAGTGACAGCCTCGAAACCTGAAGGATCTGGATAAGGTCTGTATGGAGGAGTGAGCTAAAATCCCTTATGCAGTGAGTGCAAACCTGGTTAAGAGTTACAGGAAATGTTTGATGTCTTTAATTGCAAACAATGGTTTCTGTATC
The DNA here is from genome assembly GCF_029499605.1 of Hyla sarda. Taxonomy (NCBI): domain Eukaryota; kingdom Metazoa; phylum Chordata; class Amphibia; order Anura; family Hylidae; genus Hyla; species Hyla sarda. The sequence continues at coordinate 220,318,913 of NC_079191.1, forward strand.
AAATGTTAAGTATTGCAAATTATTATTATTATTATTTTTGAATCATATAATGTGATTTTCTGGACTGTTGTTTTAGATTTCTTCTCTTACAGTTGAAGAGTACCCATGATAAAAATTAACAGACATCTACATGCTTTGTAGGTAGGAAAACCTGCAAAACCTTCAGCGTATCAAAAACTTGTTCTTCCCACTGTGTATGGAGTATATTAGTTTGCATGATTCACAATTGACCATGCATGTCAAGAAATATCTAACCCAAGAAATAGGGTTAGATAAAGTCTAGTGCAGTGGTAGGAATGGGAATGAGAGTGAGAAAATAAGTGATAATACTACAGGGATAAAGAAATGGATGAATTAGTTAAGTGTATATAGAAATGTATATCTAGAAGAAAATGGATGATATAGAGTGGGCATGTGGGCCATAATATAAAAAAGGACAAGAATAAGGCAGAATAAATCTGATAAGCATGAACAGGAAAAATACCTTGGATGTTTAAACTATTATCTTATTTGTTCTGGATAAAATTTGAGCACTTTTGGGCGTTACTTATTACCCCCCCCCCCCCCCCATTTATTCACTTCCTTACACTCCTACAAACTTTACACTCATTCCACAATTAGTCCTAGAGAATCAGTCACCCTTCCAAGTATTAATATCACATTATGGGGAATAACCCTTTTAAATCATAAATCTATAGTGAGAGCTCTCTAGAGTAGTTCTAAAATAAAATAAAAAATGTAATCAAATTTTTTTAAAAATCGTATTTAGGTAAAGTTGATTTTAAAGTTTTTGAATGAACAAAATTACATATTGAAATAGATTTTAGGTCGAAATGCCATTAGATTTTTAGTGCTAAGCAGTTGTCAAAAGGAAATTAAATTTGAAAGAGTTCAGAGATTACATTTTTGGTTTGTGTCAAGTAAGCACTTTATCTTTTCTTTCATTAAAGTATTTGCATTTTGTCTTGAAACAAATTACCAATGCTTCATTCATTGAAATAAGTGGTATGATTAAACCAGCTCCAATAATTAAAACATTCTATTCCTGACAAGTATTTTGTCATAATGTAGTCAGAGGATAAAGTATTTTGAAAAATGTGTATCAAAACAAAACTGTATACTAGTTTGCTCACATATCAGTTTTGTCAAAATGCAACCAACTCTAAATAAAATAAAATAACATTTATTTGAGGAAATAAATTGTCTATATTTTTTAATTAAATAAAGCCAGACACTTATTTTTTCCTTGCAAACTGTTTTTATATTGTACATTTTTACATGATAATGAGGCAGCTATCTTGTTTTACTTGTTGGTGTTTTGTATTAACAAGAAACCACTGTTTAAGAAAGTTTTTTAGGCATGCTATGTGACCTATGCCGAGTTAAAAGGGTACTCCACTGGAAAGCATTTTGTAAATTACTTCTATTTAAAAATCTTAATCCTTCCAGTATTTATCAACTGCTGTATGCTCCACGGGAATTTATTTTCTGTCTGACCACAGTGCTCTCTGTCTGACACCTCTGTCCATTTTAGGAACTGTCCAGAGCAGTATAGGTTTGCTATGGAGATTTTTTTGTACTCTGGACAGTTCCTAAAATGGACAGAGGTGTCAGCAGAGAGCACTGTGGTCAGATAGAAAGGAAATTCAAAAATAAAAGAACTACCTCTGTAGTATAAATCTTCACAAAGAAATAGAAGAATTGGAGCACTCACCCTGGACTTCTCTTGAATAGACTTTATTCCATCACAGATGCGAGATGACATGGTAGGAGCAGGATAGATGGGTGCGGAGAAGAGGCTGAGGGAACAGACAGGTGGGGCAGCAACAAATGTTTCACGCTATGTAGCGCTTCCTCTGGCTCCAACTTGATCAGTACGTGGTAGCACCTTTTTATTGGCAACAGGTAGATTAACATCGGCAGGTGAGTTAAAAACACAAAATAGCGACTAGTGCACAAAAACGTAAAAAAGATAAAACCAATTACTATTACAGCATGTATCTATATTTTATAAAGACTCCTAGATCGTTTTTATCATTAAAGCCTAGGGGGCCTATAGCATTCAATCTTATAATCCATTTGGCTTCTGCCTGCATTAGTGCTATGTGTCTGTCTCCACCTCGTTCAGGTAATTCAACCCGTTCGATGGCGGGGAATTTTAGACAGGATGTGTCGCTAGCATGGATTTGCCTTATGTGGTGAATAAGTTTTTGAACAACTGAACCAGTGCGTATCAAACGTATATGTTCTTTGATCTGGACGATTAAGTGCCTCTTTTTCTTGCCAACATAAAAAAAGCCGCAAGACAAAGAAGGCAGTAAACCACATTGCTCATTTTGCATATGTTTACATTTCGATTTAGTACTATTATTAAGATTACTTCTGCGGTAGGTAATAATAGGTTTATGGGTAGTCATGTCTTTAGTATACAGCATCTGATAAGTACTTGAAGGATTAAGATTTTAAATAGAAGTAATTTACAAATCTAGCAAAAAATAGAAAAAATCTCAGCTCACCTGGGACTTGCGCAGCTACCTCCAGACATCAGGAAAAAACAGGAAAAAGGCCAGCAAGTGGAAGCATAAAAAACTTGAGTTTATTTAGGAATCTTCCATTAAAAAACCTTCAGGTGGCAGACAAACATGGACATGTAAAAAAAATACAAAAATAGCACATATAGAAAGGGTCCCAAGCAGTAGCTGACGCGTTTCCGATCTATCGATCCTTACTCATAGCTTGCTAGTACTCAAATGAGGCATCCTTATATATGCAAGGATGCATTTCTTAATCCACACAGGAAAGGGAGGGACAGGTTCATATCACATGTGCAAATGATTAAAACCAAGAGTGTGTGGGACCCATGCAAACATATATGATAGAGACCAAAAAGATAGAAAAAATATATAAACATGTATAAAAAATACTAATAGTGTAATATTAAATCTGCTTTGCTGTTTAAACCATTTGGCTGGGCACTGTTCAAAAGGTAAATCCATACTGTTTCTCTATTGTGGAGGGATCAAATGTGATTTCCTCCTCTTTTGCTATGTTTGACTTTTTCAATACCCGAGAAACGGAAAGAAGTCATGTCTGAATTGTGGCAGAACAAAAAATGTTTGGACACATTAGAAATGCCTGAAGCCAAAGGGCCAGCTGCATGCCTGATGTGTTCCTGCATGCGTTTTTTCAATGATCTTTTTGTGGAACCCACATATACTAAATTACATATAGTGCACATCACCTTTTAAACAACAAACTTGCTGTCACAATTGATGAAATCATTTATAGTATGGTTTTTGCCATCGATTGTCCCCTCCACTTTATAAAATTTTTCGGCAAAAGGACAGACAACACAACATGTGTGGCCACATTTATGAAACCCTTTTGTACTTAGCCAGTGTGTATGGGGGCTTGCAGTATCTACCATACTGGGGAAGTGGAGATTAGACAGCGTGGGTGCACGTCTCGCTGAGAATCTGATCCCCGGCTTAATTATTTCACCTACCACAGGGTCTGTGGATAGTAGGGGTAGATGTTTCGTAATGATACGTTTGATGTCATTATACTCTAGACTAAAGGTTGTGTCAAAGGTCGGGCAGTCATCCGCAACAGGATTTTTTCTCTTACCGACTAGAAGATCTTTACGATTCATACGATCTACCCGTGATCAGGCCTTCTTTAACATCCAGCCGGGATAGCCACGCACTGTCAAGAGTGTGCATACCTGATCAGCTTCCCTCAGGTATGCATCTGCGTAAGAGCTGTTCCGTTTTACTCGGATCAGCTCCCCAAGAGGTATGGCAGATATAGTGCTTTTTGAATGACAGGAATTTGCTCTGAGAATAGTATTGCCTGTGACTTTTTTTTCGGTATGGATCAACTTCAATTTTTCCAGTTGTAATATTACCTCGCAAGGTTAAGTCTAAAAAAGGGGTTTCACATTTAGACCAAGCATGCATAAATTTTAGATTAAACTGATTGAAGTTTAAATAATCCATAAATGCTTTTACAGATGAACAATCAGATGACCATACTATGATGATGTCGTCCACATACCTCCCATACAATGAGAGGCATGTGGAAAACGTATTAGAATCAGAAAAAATTAATTGTTCCTCCCACCAGAAAACAAAGAGGTTGGCTAAAGCAGGGGAAGATTTTGCGCCCATTGAAGCACCTGTGCGCTGTAAATAAAAATTACTCCCAAACATAAAATAATTGTGTTTTAACGCAAAGTCCACCACCTCAATAATAAAGTGCTTTAAATCCAAAGAATATTTAGAAAATCTGTTCAAAATATCAGAAATAGCTACTAATGCTAGGTCTTGTGAATTCTGGAATAGAGCGACTCTATGTCACAATAAGCCATGACAAAGAGAATTCATCCATAATGTTAAGGAGGTGTTTAGTGTCCTTGATATAACTTGGACATTGCACTACCAAGAGTTGGAGAATTGAATCCAACCACTCGCATAGATGATCATTCAAAGAACCGATTCCAGCCACGATCGGACGCATCGGCGGCGGGAATCAGTCCTTGTGCATCTTTGGCAACAAGTGAAAAATGGGCAAAATGGGAGCAGGCACAAAAAAAGATCATTGAAAAAACGCATGCAGGAACACATCAGGCATGCAGCTGGCCCTTTGGCTTCAGGCATTTCTGATGTGTCCAAACATTTTTTGTTCTGCCACAATTCAGACATGACTTCTTTCCGTTTCTCGGGTATTGAAAAAGTCAAACATAGCAAAAGAGGAGGAAATCACATTCGATCCCTCCACAATAGAGAAACAGTATGGATTTACCTTTTGAACAGCACCCAGCCAAATGGTTTAAACAGCAAAACAGATTTAATATTATACTATTAGTATTTTTATACATGTTTATATATTTTTTCTATCTTTTTGGTCTCTATCATATATTTTTGCATGGGTCCCACACACTCTTGGTTTTAATCATTTGCACATGTGATATTAACCTGTCCCTCCCTTTCCTGTGTGGATTAGGGAATGCATCCTTGCATATATAAGGATGCCTCATTTGAGTACTAGCAAGCTATAAGTAAGGATCGATAGATCGAAAACGCATCAGCTTCTGCTTGGGACCCTTTCTATATGTGCTATTTTTGTATTTTTTTACATGTCCATGTTTGTCTGCCACCTGAAGGTTTTTTAATGGAGGATTCCTAAATAAAGTCAAGTTTTTTATGCTTCCACTTGCTGGCCTTTTTCCTATTTTTTCCTAATTTACAAATCTGTTTAATTTTCTTGCGCCCGTTGATTTTAAAATAAAAAATGTTTTCCAGTGGAGTACCCCTTTAATTATGGGAGGTACTGTTGGGAGGTAGAAGAGGTGAGGTCTGGCCATCACCTATTGTCAATGGTAAAGCTTGTGCTGGCACCTACAGTTTCATAATAGTGTGGTTATCTGTTAAAGGGGTATTCCAGTGAGAAAAAATAAAAATAAAATCAACTGGCTCCAGAAAGATGATGATTTCTGTCTGGGCTATATTGTGCTGAGCTGGAAATAAAAAATGTGCAAACAACCCCTCCGCACACATAACTGTATACCAGTAGTGCATATATTACATACGCCAGCAAGGAAGGCTGAGCTGGGAGCCTAAGTTATCATCTTCTCTTTCTTCTCCTTTCACTGTAATTCTGTGCAGATCACTTTCCAGCAGCCTTCGACTTAACAATAAAAACTGCAAGATTTCAGGATTTAAAAATATTAAAAAAGTAAAATGATGACACATTCCCTTCAAAGAAAGTTGAGAAAATTTCCCAGAATTCAAGTGAATTGAGTTAGATTTTATTCGGCCTAAAGTGCCTTCATTTCCCTATAAAGTTGTTTATGACACTTTGAGGTCCCCAAGGATGATATTCATTCACATTTAAGCAATTTAACCCCTTAAGGACTCAGCCCATTTTGGCCTTAAGGACTCAGACAATTTAATTTTTACGTTTTCATTTTTTCCTCCTCACCTTCTAAAAATCATAACTCTTTTATATTTTCATCCACAGACTAGTATGAGGGCTTGTTTTTTGCGCGACCAGTTGTCCTTTGTAATGACATAACTCATTATATCATAAAATGTATGGCGCAACCAAAAAAACACTATTTTTGTGGGGAAATTAAAACGAAAAACGCAATTTTGCTAATTTTGGAAGGTTTCGTTTTCACGCCGTACAATTTATGGTAAAAATTACGTGTGTTCTATATTCTGAGGGTCAATACGATTAAAATGATACCCATTATTACATACTTTTATATTATTGTTGCGCTTAAAAAAATCACAAACTTTTTAACCAAATTAGTACGTTTATAATCCCTTTATTTTGATGACCTCTAACTTTTTTATTTTTCCGTATATGCGGCGGTATGGGGGCTCATTTTTTGTGCCATGATCTGTACTTTTTTTTGATACCACATTTGCATATAAAAAACTTTTAATACATTTTTTATAATTTTTTTTTAATAAAATGTATTTAAAAAGTAGGAATTTTGGACTTATTTTTTTTTTTCGTTCACGCCGTTAACCGTACGGGATAATTAACATTTTATTTTAATATTTCGGACATTTACGCATGCGGCGATACCAAATATGTCTATAAAAAAAATTTTGGGCGCTTTTTGGGGGTAAAATAGGAAAAAACTGACGTTTTATTTTTTATTGGGGGAGGGGATTTTTCACTTTTTTTTTACTTTTACTTTTACATTTTTTTACTTTTTTTTTTACACTTGAATAGTCCCCATAGGGGACTATTCATAGCAATACCATGATTGCTAATACTGATCTGTTCTATGTATAGGACATAGAACAGATCAGTGTTTTCGGTGATCTTCTGCTCTGGTCTGCTCGATCACAGACCAGAGCAGGAGACGCCGGGAGCCGCACGGAGGAAGGAGAGGGGACCTCCGTGCGGCGTTCTGAATGATCGGATCCCCGCAGCAGCGCTGCGGGCGATCCGATCATTCATTCAAATCGCGCACTGCCGCAGATGCCAGGATCTGTATTGATCCCGGCACCTGAGGGGTTAATGGCGGACGCCCGCGAGATCGCGGGCGTCGGCCATTGCCGGCGGGTCCCTGTCTGCGATCAGCAGCCGGGATCAGCCGCGCATGACACGGGCATCGCTCCAATGCCCGCGGTTATGCTTAGGACGTAAATGTACGTCCTGGTGTGTTAAGTACCACCGCACCAGGACGTACATTTACGTCCTGCGTCCTTAAGGGGTTAACAAGACAGCATTAGTAATGTAACAGCAACATATATGGCTATAAATAAACACATGGTAATTTTACATAATTCAAGTATGAAATATACGACCTGAAAAGAAGGTAAACCAGTATTTTACCAGTCAGGGGCAGTATAGAGCTGTTGGGCTGGAAAGTTGATAGTCTACTACCTACACTATTTTGATTTTCTGGGAGGAACAGAGTATATTGGTTGTGGTTAGGGGGCAGTACTGTTTAGGTGTGTATTCACACACTAGTTTGTTCAGAGCAGTTTCCTATTCCACCTGGATAGGGAATGGTAAATGCTCTGAATGAATGAGAAACTTGGGTGTGTCTATTTTAACCAGAGTTCTCCTGCATTCTGTTGATGGTTATTGAGTGCAATACTACTATGTCTGTTTGTGCTATATTCTGACTATGTCTGCTTGAGCATTTACCTTGTATTTATCTTGTCTTTTTATGTGGGTTTTTAGCCATGGTTATTTAGCATGCTCCTTGTACTTTAGTCTGTGTTACATTAGTCGGTTTTAGGATTATGTTTGTTTGTTCTGCTTTGTCTGTGTTCACACTGTGTCTGAGTCTAGCTTGTACCCTGTACTCTGTATGTTATATTCGGGTTTGGTATTCTGGAGTCTATTCAGAGTAATCCGGTTCTAGTCTAGTGTTTCATGTATTACTTTTTTGTTTCCTACTGGGTCAGCATTCTGTCCACACGGTGGAGTGTGTCTGCTGGCCAGTAGCCTATTTGGCTTTATTATTGATGGTACTTCTTTTGGTGGAGTGGGGAGTCCAGTTTGTATGTTCTGTGTCCCAGTGTGAACAGTGTCCTATATTTATATGCTGTTTGGTTGATCTGATCTTTGTCATTTGTACTTGTACCTGTTTGTGAACAGTGTTCTTTGTTGCCTGTTAAGTTTAGTGTTTTGGCTCTCAGTTCTTCTGTTTATCCCCTTCATCTTCTGGATTCTGCTGTATACTCATATAATGCCTAGTCTTGTTCATTTTTATCGTGTCTGCTGTTTTATCTGATATCTGGTTTATGAACTGTTTGTTAATTCACTATATTCTGCTCTGTTTGTGAGTTTATATTCTACCCTGTTAGTATTTGTATTCTGTCTGGTATATCTGGTTGTCTAGTAGTTTTCTGTTTCTGTTCTGGCCTGTGACCGACTATGTATATTATGCATTTTTACGCCACTACACTTTAGCACAGGAAGGGACTAGCGCCCAGTTGTCGATCCATCGTTTAGGATGGATGGAAAAGTAGGCAGGGAGAGATGTTTTAGGGTCAGTTTAAGGCTCACTCTCCATGTCCCCTGGTCGGTCCCTGACAACAAGGCTTAATTTTTTTAATTTAACATAGATTAAAAGTCTTTGTTTAGCACTAGAGATGGGCGAATCGAAGCTGACAAAGTTAAATTTGTTCCAAATTTCATGAAAAATTTGATTCCGAACTAATCCAAATTTCCACACGCTTCATGATAACAAATCGCTTCTTTCATTACATTTTGCGCGGGCCGGGGGCTAAAATGGCAGCTACACATGTGAGGACATGGGGCAAGGAAGTCTGGGAAGGCGTGTAGGCGGGATCACCCTGAATCACATCAGCATCCAGCCCTGTGTTGTCACAGCCCTATATATTCAGCAGCCATTGCAGAAGATGGGCATTTCCCCAGACTGTGTCATTGTGCCGCCATATGATCTCATGCTGCTGGTGGCACATTAAACTCGTTAATCTCTGACATCTCTTTAATCTCTTTATTCTCTTCAATTGTGATGCCATATGATTTCACGACCCTGCTGCCCCATCCAGACTCATTGATTCATTGAGTCATTGATTCTAATAGCGACACCTTTAATCTGCATGTCATACTGAATAACAGTATTATTTCACTACCCCAGCACATTTCCTATGCATGTTACGGCAAGGCAACGTGTTCAACACCCCTATTGAGGCTCTCTGTAGCCCAGAAATAGCTGTTTTTAATAGTGATTCACCGCAAATGTATTCAGATGGGACAAAATGTTTTGGAAAATTCGGCAAATCTGCCGAATCAAATTTTTTTTAAAAATTGCCGATCTCTATTTAGCCCTACCAGCATAATGAGACCACATAGGATGTCATAGATGACAAAAGCAAGTAGAATATGAAAAAGAAACAGAAATACAAGGTGCAGCAATGTGCTGTTACCCTTAGCAACCAGCTAGATTGTACAGGTTTAAAAGTCTTGCTCACTTTCTTGTGTTGTACTTTGAGCACAACACAATGTAGCTAAGGTAGTAGGCAGATAGCCGTATGTGGGGACCCGGGAGTGCTGCTGACACCACTCCAGCCTGGAAACCTCCTGAATGGTCTGGAATGCAGGATACAAGGACTGCAAGCAGCGGTAGTAAAGAAGGTGTACTCGGCGCTCTTTTCCGTAATGCAAGGTCCTCCTTTTAGTCACAATGGAGTGGACCCAGTACTTAATAAAATAATTATTTATTGAATAAAACAAAAAAAAACAGAGACAGGTACCAACGGGTAACACGTTTCAAGGGGTGGGAACCTCTCTTCATCAGGTCCAATGATTGGATACAGGTAAGTGACAGTGTTTAAATACACAAAAGAACCACGAAAATTGGACATAATCGGAACTGTATATATAGAGATTACATTTAAACCGATACATTATATACATGCATCACAGTTACAATATGCAAACATGGCTTGCAAAAATCTTTTGGACAAGCCCAGAGGATCATAGAAACCTCTGGGAAGTCTAATAATTTATATTAGCTGATTTTGCATTGAATCTCTCTGCCGTTGGGCAAGTAGGTATCCATGAGTTAAGTTGGCCGGGTACCTAGGATGCCTGGTGCATTTGTCCGACACAGCACGACCATTCGAGGCTCAGAGTTCTATGGGAGACCATCTGTGTGGGTGGAATGTTTAGCTTGGTGGAAAGCTATATGCTGGGAGATTCTATTTGGCAAAGTGACTTACATGCAATGAATAGATATATAAGTATAAAATAAATATATTTAAATGAAAAATAAATAATGACATCTCTGACAGGGACATGAAAAGTTATAAAAATCATTATATTTGTTTATAAATATGTACTAAATGCCTGGGGGATTTTGGCAGCTCCCATGTATAGTGTTGTCCGGTTGAAATTTTTTTTGGGGGGGAAACCCTAATCAGTTGGATTATTTTGTTTTGTGGATGATGAGTCTGTCTTATCAAATTAATTCAGTTGCTTCGTTTAGACCAAAAGGCTGCAATGAATGGAGACGATATACCCAATACATTTCTCTTTTAGTTAACTCTTCAAAGTGATTAGGAACATGTTCTGGGATAAATTCTATCGGTGTAATGGATATTGTGTTACTGGTTTATGCTTAATGCTCAATTTTTGTGAGGTGCGCCCAACATACTGTTTCTCACACGTGCAATTAATGAGATATATTATTAATTCTGGCAGGCCATATGGAACTTTATGAAAATTGTCATACAATTTAATTGTCATACAGCAAAGGCATCTCTCTTTCTTACATTTGAAGACCCCTTTATTGAGTGTAGCCTCTCCTGATTAGCATTTTTTAGAGGTCTGTCTTTTTATTCTAGCGGGTGCGATCATATTTTTGATTGTGGGTGCCCTCCTGAATGTCATTTGTGGTTTCATTCATATTATATCTTTCAAATATGGATCACATTTGAGAAGGTTCCAATGTTTATCTAAAATTGTTTTGATATTCTGGTGACCCGTTGAATAGGTTGTGACAAAATTAGTGTTAAATTGTGCAGACGTATTTTTCTGTTTCTCATTTTCTTTCTCTTTAATGGGAGCTGAACTTACCTCAGAGGCAGATCCAGACACCATCTCCATATTAGACAACAGACACTCATCTTGGGTAAGTCTTTTTGCTTTTTCATCTGCATTTTCTATCAATGTTTTAGGATATCCTTTTGAGCAAAATCGATTTTTTAAAATTTTGTATGTTAGTGTAAAAAAAACATTTTTGTACACTAACATGCTGGTGTAGACCCCAACTTTACCTTTTCACAAGGGGTAAAAGGAGAAAAAGCCCCCAAAATTTGTTAGGCAATTTCTCCTGAGTACGGCAATACCCCATATGTGGCACTAAACTGTTGCCTTGAAATGCGACAGGGCTCCAAAGTGAGAGCGCTATGCGCATTTGAGGCCTAAATTAGGGATTTGCATAGGGGTGGACATAGGGGTATTCTAAGCCAGTGATTCCCAAACAGGGTGCCTCCAGCTGTTGCAAAACTCCCAGCATGCTTGGACAGTCAATGGCTGTCCGGAAATGCTGGGAGTTTTTGTTTTGCAACAGCTGGAGGCTCCGTTTTGGAACCACTGCCGTAGGATACATTTTTCATTTTTATTGGGGGGGGGAAGGGGGGGGGGGTGGTCAGTGTATGTGTGTATATGTAGTGTTTTACTCTTTATTTTGTGTTAGTGTAGTATAATGTAGTGTTTTTAGGCTACATTCACACTGACGGCAGATTACACTGAGTCTCCCGCTAGGAGTTTGAGCTGTGGCGGAAAATTTGCCGCAGCTTAAACTTGAAGCGGGGAACTCACTGTAATCCGCCGCCAGTGTGAATGTAGCCTGTACATTCACATGGGAGGGGCAAAGCTACAACTCCCAGCATGCACTGACAGAACGTGCATGCTGGGAGTTGTAATTTTGCTACAGCTGGAGGCACACTGGTTGGAAAATACTGAGTTAGGTAATAGAATCTATTACCTATCTCGGTATTTCCCAACCAGTGTGCCTCCAGCTGTTGCAGAACTACAACTCTCAGCATGTACTGATTGCTAAAGGGAATGCTGGGAGATGTAGTTATGCAACAGCTGGAGGCACGCAAGTACAACTCCCAGCATGCCGAGACAGCCTTTTGCTGTTCCTGGATGCTGGGAGTTCTAGTTTTGCAAGATTTAGAGGGGTTCAGGCTGGAGATCACTGACAGTGGTCTCTAAACTGTAGCCCTCCAGATGTTGCAAAACTACAAATCTCTGAATGCTAAGACAGCAAACTGCTATCTGGGCATACTGGGAGTTGTAGTTTTGTAACATCTGGAGGGCTACAGTTTAGAGACCACTCTCAGTGATCTCTAGCCTGAACCCCATCTTGCAAAACTACAAATCCCAGCATGCCAACACAGCAAACAGCTTTCAAGGCATGGAGGGAGTTGTAGTTTTGCAACATCTGGAGGGCCACAGTTTAGAGACCACTCTCCAAACTGTCGGCCTGCAGATGTTGCTGGGCAACAGACTCCCGGACACGCTGCCGCCATACTCACCTCCACCGTCGCCATGATCACAGCCGCCGTCGCCATCTGGAGCTCCGCCGCCGGGTAAGTGACCGCCGCCGCCGCTACTACACGGTTCCCCCCGCATTGCCCGGACACCGATGGGTGGGCATAGCGGGGGAACCGAACTTTAACCCCCCCCGCCCCCAGTCTGCTATTGGTGGGTCGCTCCGGCCGATCAATAGCAGGGATAGGAGGGGGTGGCACCCCTGCCACCTCACTCCTCTGCCTTCAGGGGGTTTGAGGGTGTCTTGGACACCCCCATTCCCCCTTATTTTATCGCAGCACCACCGTTGGTGGGCAGGGGGAGAGCGCTCCCCCTGCAAACACCATAGATGCCGTGATCAGAACTGATCACGGCATCTATGGGGTTGATGCTGCCGAGACCGGCGTGATCGTGGCTCTGGCAGCTGCGGTGGGACTCTGGCTGTGATTGACACCTGAGTCCCGCCGGCGATCTCCTGCGCTGCCCGCGGCAGAGCAGGAGATCGCTTGGATGTATGCATACGTCCATTTGTGCGAACATGTCCCTCCGGCAGACCGATAATTTCAGGGATCAATAGTGCAACTAGTAATATTTCCCAGTATCTGGATATAATACTGCCTAACTATGTCCAGAACTTGCCTAGTTTAAAAAAAAATTTGGATGAATTAATCAGAATATTAAAAGAGAACAAATGGGAAGAAGATATGGTTTTTCTCACAATGGACATATCGGCATTATATACTAACATGAAACATGACCAGGGATTAAATAGCATTTTATCGTTCTTGGAAGCCGATAAAGAAATTCCGTTAGAACAAACTGCATTTTTAACCCCTTAAGGACCTGGGGTTTTTCCGTTTTTGCGCTCTTGTTTTTTCCTCCTTAACTTTAAAAAACTCATAACTCTTTCACTTTTGCACCTAAAATCCATATGATGGCTTATTTTGCGCCACCAATTCTACTTTATAATGACATCAGTCATTTTACCCAAAAATCTACGGCAAAACGGAAAAAAAATCAGTGTGGGACAAAATTGAAGAAAAAATGCCATTTTGTAAATTTTGGGGGCTTTAATTTCTACACAGTACATTTTTCTGTAAAAATGAAACCTGTTCTTTATTCTGTAGGTCCATATGATTAAAATGATACCCTATTTATATAGGTTTGATTTTGTCGTACTTCTGAAAAAAATCATAACTACATGCAGGAAGATTTATATTCTTAAAATTATCATCTTCTGATCCTTATAACTTTTTTATTTTTCCGCATATGGGGTGGTATAAGGGCTCATTTTTTGCGCCGTAATCTGAAGTTTTTAGCATTACCCTTTTTGTATTGATCAAACTTAAAGATCGCTTTTTATTCATTTTTTCATGATATAAAAAGTGACCAAAATACTCTATTTTGGACTTTATAATGTTTTTACGCCATTGAACGTGCGGTTAAATTAATGATATATTTTTATCATTCGGACATTTCCACATGTGGTGATACCACATATGTTTAATTTTATTTTTATTTACACTGTTTTTGTTTTTTTTAAATGGGAAAAGGGGGGTGATTCAAACTTTTATTAGGGAAGGGGTTAAATGATCTTTATTAAAGATCCCATAGGGGGCTATAACACTGTACACACTGATCTTTTACATTGATCAATGGTTTCTCATTGATCAATGATTCTGCCGCTTGACTGCTCATGCCTGGATCTCAGGCACTGAGCAGTCACTCGGCGATTGGACAACAGGAGGTAAGGGACCCTCTTGCTGTCCTAGAGCTGTTTGGGATGCCGCGATTTCGCCACGGCTATTCTGAACAGCCTGCTAAGCTAACTGTCAACATTTTACTTTCACTTTAGACGCTGCGTTCAACTTTGAACGCCGCGTCTAAAGGGTTAATAGCACGCGACACCGCGATCAGTGCCGCGCGCTATTAGCCACAGGTCCCGGCCGTGGCCCCACGTTATAGAACTGGAGCGGACTCATAACGTACAATGAAGTGTCTTAAACAAATATTAGAATTTTTTTTTTTTTTTTTTACAAACAATGGGGTGACTTTCCAATGGATTAGAGGAATGGCCATGGGTAAAAGGGTTGCACCACCCTATGCAAACCTTTTTATGGGGTGTTTTGAGTAGAAATTCATAATGAACATTAACATTTTTAAAAAACATGCGGTCGTCTATAAAAAATATATAGACAACATGTTCGTTCTCTGGAAGGGAAATATCAATGAAATCAAGAGAGTGATTGAAGAAATTAATTCTAATGATTGGGGATCACTCTGGTTCCCAATACATCAGCGAACAAAATAGAATTTTTAGATTTATTAATTTCCCATGATGGAGATGCAATCACAACTTCCACCTTCTTTATAACTGTGGACTCAAACAGCTATATACCATTCTCAAGCGGTCACTTTCACAAGTGGAAAGAAAATATACCCTATGGCCAAAAAAGCATTTTCTCCCAAAAAGCAAAAATTCTAAAAAATCGATTTAGCACAAAAGGATATCCTAAAACATTGATAGAAAATGCCTATGAAAAAAGCAAAAAGACTTACCCAAGATGAGTGTCTGTCGTCTAATATGGAGATGGTGTCTGGATCTGCCTCCGAGGAAAGTACAGCTCCCACTAAAGAGAAAGAAAATGAGAAACAGAAAAATATGTCTGCACAATTTAACACAAATTTTGTCACAACCTATTCAACGGGTCTCGAGAATATAAAAAATTTTGAGATGGGGGGCGTGGTTTGGCCGCTGCACTGAATGGCCGCCTGAAAGAACAGCTCCGTGTACAGCGCTCTTATAATTGCTGATATTGCCTGCCAGCGACCATCCCAGCTACTGCAAAGGACACCTGATCCACCATGGCATCCTACGGCGGGTAGAGGAATAATTACCAGGGCGATGGCAGGTCCCTAAAGAACTTTTTCACTGCCGGGAAGCAGAGAGTACAAGCGAGGCAAGATGGTGCCGACTCCCCTCCGATGCATGGAGAAGATCCCCGCGCTCACAAATCCCTTATCCCACTACCACAGCGCTTGGGGAAAAACAGTACTGGAGGTCAGAAGAAGGATTTACCTGCTACTCGAGCCCTGAAGGATTGTGAATTGCCGCGTCATTGGGGCTCCCCGATCCACTCAGCGGAGCCTGTGTTGGGAGCCTCGGCCGCGGGAGACGACACGCTGCCTCTGCTGCCAGGTGAGCTCTCTGATCTCCAGCAAGAGGGAGCCGAGGCCCCGGGACTGACATTCTCCTCTCCCCAGTTTAGTCCCATTAAGCAGAGGCCGAGACTCCACGTGGAAACAGGCAGTGAGTGGGAGGGAGACTCGAGGGACTTAACTGACACCACAGCAGAGGAGGCTGATGTGTTTGCAGCGTACCAGGCCTCTGATAAGATGGTGTCTGAAAACACCTTAAAAGAAATGCTTTTGATCCTCCGATCATCTATCAGCAAGGACTTCTCCTCCCTCCTAGTGCCTATAAATCAAACCATACAAGGTCTTAATGCTAAAGTGCTACATGTGGAGACTAAAATGGCCACCTTTGCTTCTGCCCACAACGGCCTTGTGGATGCCCGCAATGCTCTGGATGACAAGGTCAGCGCCATCTATGCCAAAGCGGTGGACGCAGAGGATCGAAATAGGTGCAACAACATTAAATTCTGTGGTATCCCAGAAGCTATTCCCAATTCACAGCTTGCAAAGTACGTGACGGATCTAACAAAGCACTTTTTACCTGACCTGGAGCCGTTTGAGTATAGCATAAACCGGGCTCACAGAGTGGCAAAACCTAAGTCCTTACCTGACGACCTTCCCAGAGACGTGCTGGCTAGATACACCTTTTTTTGGACAAAGGACCTGCTCTTACAATTCTCTAGGAAGCACAAGTATATGCCAACTCCATATGAAGATATACAGCTTTTTGTGGACCTGTCGTCCGGGACACTCCAAGCAAGACGGAACCTGCAACCGCTGACTATGGAACTTCGCAAACTGGATATTCCATATCGCTGGGGATTCCCGACAAAACTGCTGGTGACATACCGCAACAAGATGCACTCCTTCTCAACAGTGGAAAGCGGTTTGGAATCACTAACCGATTGGGCATTCAAGACTTCCATCCATCACCAGTCTTCCCCACCTCGTTCTCCAGATGGAGATACCTTGCCGACCACTTGAATCTGGTTTCAACGTATGGTATAGTGCCCTGTTAGAGAATTTGTTTGAGTGCTTCACACGCTGAGATATTTTCATTGACACTAGTTATACACGTACCCTCTTGAGAGTAATTCAACTAGATTGAATTGCAGTCAGTTCTACTTTTACTTTTATTCTTACTGTACCATTGTTTACCTGTTTTGTACAAATATTGCCAACGTACCACTAGAGGGTGTATATTGACTGATTAGCTGGAGCCACTGTTTATTCGCATAATAGAGCGTACGTCCAGAGTGTGCATCTTTCCCTCCTTCTTTACCTTTTCTTTTCTTACCTTTGTCTTTTCTCCTCTCTTTGACCCCTTTACGCTATGGGTATAGAGATTTTATCTCTCAATGTCAATGGGTTGAATAGCCTATACAAAAGGAGCTTCTTGTGGCGGGAAGTGACGCGGACGCCTGTAGATATAGTATGCATCCAGGAGACCCATGTGTCCTCCAAAAAGCCGCCTACTTTACGCCACAATAAATTTCCACTTATTGTGCATTCCTCTTACCGTAAGAAACAGCGAGGTGTTATGATAGCCTTTGGTAGCACTGTTGCCGTCTCCATTACCCACCAAATTATTGATCCCCAGAGCAGATTCATAATATTAGTTTGCTTACTTGATAATGTAGAATATACTATTGTTAATCTATATGCCCCCAATGTGAGACAAAGTCGCTTTTTGAAGTCACTGATGACCAAAATTGCTTCTGTACGTAGAGGTGCCCTTATTCTGTGCGGGGATTTCAACTCCGTAGTTTCGTCCTCATTAGACCAGTCTGTTCCATCAACCCGCAGATCATTTTACTTACCAGACTTTTTAGCTGATAACGATCTCTTTGACATATGGCAATTGCAACATGCTTCAGAACGCAACTTTTCTTACTACTCCCCAAGATTCCATACCTTCTCGAGAATTGACATGATACTGATTGATAGACACCTTATTGATCGGGTTGTTTCCTCCAGCATTGGTCATAGAACATGGTCTGATCATGCCCCTGTTGGCATAACGATACAAGACATCACCCAAAAGCACAGTGATTTCGTCTTGCGCGCCAATACCCATTTGATAGCCCACACTGACCACTCAGCCACTATCAATGCCGCTCTCGCTGAGTGCTTTGACCTCAACGACACTGCAGACGTCACTCCAATGACTGTATGGCTTGCCCATAAGGCAGTTGTCTGGGGCAAGTTTATTCAGTTGGGGTCGCAACTTAAGAAGCAGAGGAACTTAGAGGTTAATGAATCTCTTAATTAGATTGCCACTGTGGAATCCCTTCTTAAATGTGAATTTTCTAAAGACGTTGATAGCCAGCTCACCCATGAGAGACTTCGCCTTAGGCGACTATTGCTACATAAATATGAACAAGCTCTGAAAAAATCTAAGGTAAAGTTCTATACCCAAGACAACAAGACTGGGTCACTACTTGCTAGGAAGTTGAAACCCGCCCATTATAGACAAAGAATCCCCTGCCTTAAACACCCTATAACACTACAGCCCCAGCAAGCTCCCAGAGACATAACAAATGTCTTTAAAGAATACTATAAATCTCTATATAACTTGCAGTCAGACCCTACCTGTCCACAACCTGAACAAGTTGCCATAGATGACTTTCTTTCTTCTTTGAACCTTCCCAAACTCTCTCCTATTGCTCTCTCTGCTCTCAATGCTCCCATATCTACCCAGGAGATAGCTGATGCTGTTCAATCTATGCCTAATAACAAATCCCCTGGACCGGACGGACTCCCTAACGAATACTACAAACGGTTTCTCCCTACTTTATTATCTTACCTTCAATCTATCTTCTCCACTGCTATGACATCGTGCTCCCTTCCTCCCGACATGTTGGACGCTTTGATCACGACTATTTCAAAACCGGGTAAGTCTCCTGACTCAACTGCTAACTACCACCCCATATCTCTCTTAAATGGTGACGTTAAACTATACGCGAAAATCCTAGCACAGCGTTTATGCCCATATTTACCGGGACTATTGAGTAGAGACCAGGTGGGCTTCACTAGAGGACGTCAGGCTCCCGACAACACTAGGCGTATTCTATCCCTGATGCAATACTGTGAACATGCTAATCTCCCTGCCGTGTTCCTAACATTAGATGCCGAGAAGGCTTTCGACAGAGTAAATTGGACTTATGCCTTCTAGGCCTTGCGAAAGTTCGGCTTTGACGGCCCGATATTATCAGCAGTTAAAGCTCTATACTCTAATCCAGTTGCGAGGGTTTTCACCAATGCCCTCTCTGATAGATTTGCCCTGTCGAATGGAACACAGCAGGGATATCCCCTGTCCCTACTGATCTTTCTCATCACAATAGAACCCTTAGCGCAAGCCATCAGACAGAATAGTAGTATAGCGGGCATCTCGGTAGGTCAAACGGAGCACAAACTTGCGCTCTTCGCGGATTACATTTTGCTGACTTTGACGAATCCTGGTCCCTCCCTCTCAGCCCTCTTTGACATGCTCCATACCTTCGGTGATCTTTCTTACTACAAACTGAATGTTAGCAAATCCCAAATCTTACCTGTGTGCGTTCCTTCTGATCTTTTATCCTCCATCCGACCTTTGTTCCCACTGGATTGGCAGCATCAATCTATATCCTATTTGGGTATTCAACTTACTTATCTCTCTTCTGATCTTTTCAACGCCAACTTTCTACCCATCCTTTCCTCGTTTACAGCAGCCTTTGCGTCTTATAGCAAACACATCCTGTCCTGGTTGGGGAGAGTAGCAGCGTTTAAGATGCTCTTACTACCTAAACTGTTCTACTTATTTCGCACTTTACCTATTGCTGTTCCTCGCTCCTTCTTCCGTTCTCTCGACGCCATTCTAGATAAGTTTATCTGGACCCAAAAACGACCGAGAGTTCCTAGAAGGGTTATGACCCAAAAAAAAGTCTAGTGGCGGAATGGGTAGACCACATGTAGAAGACTATTATAAAGCTTCCGTCCTTGATCAAGCGAGATATTGGTGGTCCGGATCGTCTGATAAAAAATGGGTGGAATTGGAACAGCATCTCAATAATGCTTGCTCCTTAAAAGCGAGACTCCTAGTGCAAGCCTCCCATAACACTTTGCCTAAAACCTTTCTCTCCTCGGTTACTATCACAGATAGAATATGGCGGGATTGTATGCGCCTTGTCCCTTAGAGCCCCCCATGTTCTCCAGCGGTGATCCCTCTGGACTTGCTGAAGCTCTACGTACCAGACCTAGACCTTAAAAGATGTCATAATGCCGGTATTTACTCGATTAGGGACAACCTTGATGATAACAACTCAGTACACTTCCCCACAATTAGGGAGAAATATCACATCTCTAATGAGGAGTTCTTTAGAAGTCTTCACATAAGAAGTTGTCTGGACAAAGGGCTTCTGAATGAAGTCAAAGTCTCACCGAGACTCCTAGGTTTTCTTAATGTGTCTGATAGCCAGACGAGGGGTATCACCTTTTTCTATGACCTGTTGGGGAACAAATCAGAAATATCTAAGTTTCCTTTTATGCAACGTTGGGAAGGTGACCTGGGCAGTGAATTTTTCCCTGGAGCAATGGTAGACGGCTTTCCGACTTGTATCTTCTACATTCAAATGTACGAACCATCAGGAGGCGATGTTTAAAACAATGTACCGATGGTATTTTACTCCTCATAGACTTCACCGAATAGATCCAAATTGCCCCCCCTATTGGCGAAACTGTGGTGGGGTATAGGTAGAGTTGCCACGAGGCTCCTGGGCCTTCAGAGACCGCTAAAACCGTGCACTGCTCTACTGTTGATTGACATCCAAGATTATCCCTCCACAGCTAGAACACTGATGGCCCACCTTTTCATTTCCACTAAACTGCACATCGCTAGAAAGTGGAAGTCCCCATCAGTGCCTACCCTGTCTGATATTCTGACATATGTAAACCTTTCCTGCGCCTATGAGAGAGCTTATGCCCTTGCTAACTCTGCTGATGCGAAATTCCTCAGGAAGTGGGACATGTGGATTCATAGTCCACACTATTTCTCTTAACCTGTTCTATTGTCTATTATCCACTTTCTTCTTGCTCTTCCCCCTATGTCTTCTTATATGCTCCTTTCCTCGCTCTTTCCTACCGGCACACTCTGGCCATGATTCGGCACGTGACGCTTAGTGGCATTAAATATTCACATCCACTGTTTTCTGGTATCTTTACTACCATGGCTAGTAGGAGGTATTAAGCATCTGTTTATTTTCAATTGTGTTTTCTTTCTTTTTAAACAATTTATCTTAGTTACCTGTTTTCACCCGTAGATGCTTCGGCTTGAATCTGCATATGCTAAGCTCCTTTTTTGCTGTCTATGATTAATAAGATTCTGGTTGCTCAAGCTCTCACATGACATTCACTTTGCGGGATTTCGATACAACCACCATCGAGAGCTCTATTGGACTTTATTAGTTTTGATGGAACTGTAATGGACTCCACTGGACTTGTCTCAAATGTTGTCTATCACTTTTCTTTTTTTTTTTTTTCTACGTGATGGTGCTTCTGTCACAGGACCACCCTGTTAATTTCACTGTTGTCTGGACACATGTGTCCTGGTGTTAATTGCTTATGTTTATTATAAAATAAATAAAACTTTTAAAATAATTTAAAAATTTTTTTAGATAAACATTGGAACCTTCTCAAATGCGATCCATATTTGAAAGATATAATATCAATGAAACCCCAAATGACATTCAGGAGGGCACCCACAATCAAAAATAAGATCGCACCCAGTAGAATAAAAAGACAGACATCTACACTCAATAGAGGGGTCTTCAAATGTAAGAAAAAGAGATGCCTTTGCTGTATGACAATTCCCCATGACCTGCCAGTCGTAATTAATAATATATCTCATTAATTGCACCTGTGGGAAACAGTATGTTGGGCGCATCTCACAAAAATTGCACCAAAGATTGAACCAACACAGATGCAATATAAAAAGGGGCTTCATGTGCCACAGTCTATCACAGCATATTACCATTAAGCATAAGAAACCAGTAAAACAATATCCATTACACTGATAGACTTCATCCCAGAACACGTTCCTAATTGCTTTGAAACATTAGCTAAAAGAGAAATGTATTGGATATATCGTCTTCATTCATTGCAGCCTTTTGGTCTAAACAAAGCAACTGGATTAATTCGATAAGACAGACCCATCAACCCCAAAACAAAATAATCCAACTGATTAGGGCCCCCCCCCTCCAATTTTAGCCGGACAACACGGTCTTTTGTGTATTTAAACACTGTCCCTTACCTGTATCCAATCATTGGACCTGATGAAGAGGGGGTCCCGCCCCTTGAAACGCATTATCCGTTGTTAACTGCCTCTGTTTTTTATTGTTTTATTCAATAAATAATTATTTTGTTAAGTACTGGGTCCGCTCCATTGTGACTAAGTGGAGGACCTTGCATTCCGGAGAATAGCGCCGAGTACATCTTCTTTACTACCGCTGCTTGCGGTCCTTCTATCCTGCATAGATGACAAAGGATTATTTTGAAGACAAGCTCATATATTTCTTTGTAAGTGTAAGGTCTGTAATAAAAGCAGTTGAGCAGAATTTACATCCACTTGACCTTAATTAAACGTAAGGATAATATACATATTCATTTTCTTCAAATAACTTTTAAATTATGCATGCAGTCAAATGTATTACTTTAAGTGCAGTTTAAATGATAGCTTTTGTAAAATGTTCTGCTCTTACAAAATCTACAGTTAACCAGCTTTATATTAAATGTTTTAAAAGAATATTTGAGCCGATCTGATAGCATTCTATTATTTTAATTAAATACTGAATATCTCTTAATAATTTTGCTTGGCTTAAAAAAATACAGTAAATCATTTATAAGTTCTTAACCTAAGTTAGATGCAATCTTTTTGTACAATTATTATGAAACTTAGGTTGTATTGGAAATTGAAATATAAAAAAGCTAAACATTGTGTAAAGTGCCCTGCCTTCCTAGAGGTAACTGATAGATAAAATCATCCCAAATATCCAAGCACAGAGCTCCTTTATGCTTTGTAATTTGCTAACAAGTAATGATGAAGTGTTCCCTATCATTCCCTATCACTCTGGGTGGAAGAGCAAGGAAAGGCAAAAAAAAAAAGAAAAAGAGAAGAAAACCTAATAATAGAATTAATATATATGAAGAGATGATTGAACCTGCTCTTTTCTTCCCAATTTCAACATCCACCTCCTGGTTTTGGCTTTTTGTACAGTTTGTTTTTGCTTATTTTCAAAATAGACAACTTTGACAAAAGTGACTGTGAAATGCAGTGCTTTGTTCCTGACTATGCAGAGGACAAGATTTATTAATGGCATCTTTTTTAAAAAGGCAGAAAAATGATGTGCAAGTGTTAAAAAAAAAAGCAAAAAAAAAATAAAAGCAAGCCAACTCACACCCCCTCTGCTTTGACTTAGAAAAAAGTATATGCACCATTTTGATCAATTTGTGCACATAAGCCAAAACACAGCAAATAAATAAATAAATAAAAAGGCTGTGAAGAGGCTACACCGTAGATCCTTTATTTCACTTTTCTTTAAAAATACAGAGCACACACCATCCACCTTCACCTGGTCAGCAAACAACTCCTATGGACGCGTTTTGAACGCATGCGCGTTCTTGATCACCACACCACCTGTGTGTTCCTCACCTCTTAAATACCAAGTTCAAGAGGGAGGAGCACTTGCTTCAAGAAGACTTATATAAAACACCATTCGTGTACCTTAAAACTTCTTACAAAAACAGGTAACTATTAAAACTTACTATTGCATGAAAAAAGAATAATGAATAGAACGGAGGAAAATCTTTGTTGTCTGTTTCTGCTCGGTGTATTTATGAATCAACCAATAAGGTTATACGTGTTCTACACCGACAGCAGAATCAGCAACAATCGCATTGTGTGTACTGGTTCTGAGTTAATTCCTTCCGTATGTTCAGACCGTGTGGTATTCTGGTACGTAGAGTGTACTGCCAGAAGGCTTCACGGTTGAACAATTTTCTTTGTATGTCACCACTTCTTCTTCACCTTCTCAATGCCATATGCTATGAAATTATTTATGTTTCCATTATGTGCCTGTGCAAAATGTGTGGATGCACCCGATTTGTTTCTATTACTTTCCACTTTGACCATGTCATATAAGTGCTCGCGGATCCTGATTTTTAATGGACGTGAAGTGCATCCCACATATTTAAAATTACAGGCATTGCATTCAATTGCATATACGACATTTGTCGTATTGCAATTGATGTACTGTTTGATGTCATATCTATGGTTTTCTGTACTATCAGCAAAATTTTTGCACACCTTAGCAACATCGTATAGTTTGCACCGATTTGCTCCACACTTGAAGAAACCTTTGTTACTTAACCATGTATTCACACATTGCGTTTCTGAAATGACTAGGCTTGGGGATAGACTATCTTTTAAATTGCAAGCTTTTTTCGGCACCACAGCCACTCCTTGTGCCAAAAGACCTGCCAAGATCTCATCTTCCTTTAGAAGGTGCAGGTTTTTGTAAATTAAACCACGAATGTTTTTAAAATATGGATTGTATGTGATTGCAAGTACCGGTTTTTGTGTTGTATTATAATTAATATTGCACATTGTTTTCTTTTGATTTGTCACAAGATTTTCTCGACTTTTGTTTTGGACAATTTTCATGGCTCTATTGAATTGTTTGTGGCTGTAGCCTCTTTTTGTGAGCCTGTCCTTTAATTGTTTTGCCTCTTCCTGAAATGTAGAATGTAAAGTGCAATTGCGTTTCAACCTGGTAAGTTCTCCGACTGGAATAGCTCTAATGGTTTGTGTAGGATGGTTGCTATTGGCCCGTAAAATAGTGTTTCCTGATGTAGGTTTGCGGTATGTGGAACTTTGTATTGTCTGTCCTGGTATGCCTGTGAGCTGTAAATCCAAAAAATTTACTGTAACTAAATCAACATGCTGTGTGAACCTTAAATTAAACTGGTCGTCATTCAGATGTTCCATGTACAGTGGTATGGAAGACATATCTCCTCTCCAAATAAGGAGAAGGTCATCTATGAATCTTCCATACCACTGTACATGGGTGGCAAAGGGATTGTGGCTTGAGAAGATAGTGGTTTCTTCCCAGTAAGACATGGTGAGGTTAGCCAATGAGGAGGATTAATCAAACATGGTACAGGATCAACAAATCAGCAACTCATATTCCACACTAATGTTTTCTGAACAGTTGGCACTGAAGGCACTAGATGATCTCAATATGGAAAATGAGAGCAAACAAGGGACATTGAGAAAAATAAACATCACAAAATTAAAAATCCGTATTTCTATCCGGTACAGGCGAGAACAGAAGGAATGGACAAATTTCAGGAAGCCATAGAAAGAGACCTCACGGACTTACAAACAGAATTAAACACAAATAGTCACAAGCACAACAATTTAAGCAAAGCACACAGATTAGCTTTAAAAGACCTCCAAGAAGACAAGTCGATTGTTATTCGAATGTCAGATAAGGGGGGCATGGTAACTGTTATGAATAAAAAGTATTACATAACACAGATACAAAAAATGCTATCTGACGACCAAATATATGGTAAATTAAGTGCAGATCCAACTGCCAAATTCACCAAGGAGTTAAATATTCTCCTAAGTGAGGGAGTTGCTTTAAAAGTGCTTAGTGAGAGAGAAAAAGAGTACCTTCTGGGTGACAGTCCTGTTATGCCCATCCTGTACACCTTACCTAAAACACACAAGGGGGTGTTGCCACCCCCGATGCGCCCTATTATATCCAGCCGAGGATCCTTGTTAGAGAGATTATCCCTCTGGCTGGACCAAATGCTTCAGCCACTTGTCCGCCGTGTGCCGGGGTACCTACAAGACTCTAGGGATGTATTGCACAACTTGAGAGATTTGCAGTGGCAGTCTGGATGGTGTTGGCTCACTTGTGATGTTGTATTGTTATACACTTGCATACCCTGGCCGGTGGCTATGAGAGCCTTAGAACATCATCTAGATTGTCACTGCAACTATACAAGCGATTTGTGTGAATTCATTAAACAGGTCACATGGTTTTTAATGTCACATCATTTTTTCAATTTTGACAACCAATTTTACATTCAGTGCAGTGGGGTGTCAATGGGGACGAGACACTCCCCCTAATTGGCTAACCTCACCATGTCTTACTGGGAAGATACCACTATCTTCTCAAGCCACAATCCCTTTGCCACCCATGTACAGTGGTATGGAAGATTCATAGATGACCTTCTCCTTATTTGGAGAGGAGATATGTCTTCCATACCACTGTACATGGAACATCTGAATGACAACCAGTTTAATTTAAGGTTCACATAGCATGTTGATTTAGTTACAGTCAATTTTTTGGATTTACAGCTCACAGGCATACCAGGACAGACAATACAAAGTTCCACATACCGCAAACCTACATCAGGAAACACTATTTTACGGGCCAATAGCAACCATCCTACACAAACCATTAGAGCTATTCCAGTCGGAGAACTTACCAGGTTGAAACGCAATTGCACTTCAAATTCTACATTTCAGGAAGAGGCAAAACAATTAAAGGACAGGCTCACAAAAAGAGGCTACAGCCACAAACAATTCAATAGAGCCATGAAAATTGTCCAAAACAAAAGTCGAGAAAATCTTGTGACAAATCAAAAGAAAACAATGTGCAATATTAATTATAATACAACACAAAAACCGGTACTTGCAATCACATACAATCCATATTTTAAAAACATTCGTGGTTTAATTTACAAAAACCTGCACCTTCTAAAGGAAGATGAGATCTTGGCAGGTCTTTTGGCACAAGGAGTGGCTGTGGTGCCGAAAAAAGCTTGCAATTTAAAAGATTGTCTATCCCCGAGCCTAGTCATTTCAGAAACGCAATGTGTGAAAACATGGTTGAGTAACAAAGGTTTCTTCAAGTGTGGAGCAAATCGGTGCAAACTATGCGATGTTGCTAAGGTGTGCAAAGATTTTGCTGATAGTACAGAAAACCATAGATATGACATCAAACAGTACATCAATTGCAATACGACA
This sequence comes from Hyla sarda, assembly GCF_029499605.1. NCBI lineage: Eukaryota > Metazoa > Chordata > Amphibia > Anura > Hylidae > Hyla > Hyla sarda. The sequence goes on from NC_079191.1 coordinate 220,345,725, forward strand.
AATGTTGTATATGCAATTGAATGCACTGCCTGTAATTTAAAATATGTGGGATGCACTTCACGTCCATTAAAAATCAGGATCCGCGAGCACTTATATGATGCGGTCAAAGTGGAAAGTAATAGAAACAAATCGGGTGCATCCACACATTTTGCACAGGCACATAATGGAAACATAAATAATTTCATAGCATATGGCATTGAGAAGGTGAAGAAACCCATAAGAGGTGGTGACATACAAAGAAAATTGTTCAACCGTGAAGCCTTCTGGCAGTACACTCTACGTATCAGAATACCACACGGTCTGAACATACGGAAGGAATTAATGTTGCATTATTAAAAATATTTTATTCAGTGGAATTTTTGAGAATGAAATTACATGGATTTCTCAGAACCAGTACACACAATGCGATTGTTGCTGATTCTGCTGTCGGTGTAGAACACGTATAACCTTACTGGTTGATTCATAAATACACCGAGCAGAAACAGACAACAAAGATTTTCCTCCGTTCTATTCATTATTCTTTTTTCATGCAATAGTAAGTTTTAATAGTTACCTGTTTTTGTAAGAAGTTTTAAGGTACACGAATGGTGTTTTATATAAGTCTTCTTGAAGCAAGTGCTCCTCCCTCTTGAACTTGGTATTTTAGAGGTGAGGAACACACAGGTGGTGTGGTGATCAAGAACGCGCATGCGTTCGAAACGCGTCCATACTAGTTGTTTGCTGACCAGGTGAAGGTGGATGGTGTGTGCTCTGTATTTTTAAAGAAAAGTGAAATAAAGGATCTACGTTTTAAGGGACTGCTGGACTACCTTTCTTCATTTACCTACAAGTCTCAAGCCTGGCCGGGCTCGGGTCCTTGCAGACCGTGGAGGAGGTGAGCTGAGAGAACTTTATTTCTTATTAATTTGAAGAGGCTACACACAGAAACATTTTGATAAATCTCCCCCAAAATGTTTTATATTTTAATAATGCTTTCTTGACATCTTCACCATGCTTTCCAGGTTAAAAAAAAAATTCTCCACATTTATGATTCTTCTGAATGGTGAGATTAAGATCAGTGATTAACAAATTGTGTATTTGCAGCAGTGACTGTCTGTACCTGCCTAAAACATGGCAGTCCATTGACTCCCTCTTTCTCTCTTAAAGGGGTACTCCACTGCCCCAGTGGAGTACCATTTTGTGGGGTTCAGGCTGCGGGGATCGTAATGTCACAGCCACGTCCCTCATGGTGTCATGTCACACCCCTTCAATGCAAACCTACAGGAGGGGGCATGTTGGCTGCGTGGCCGTGATGTCATGACCTCCGCAGCCCACACCCAGCTTTTTTTTTTAAATCAATTATCTATTCGCTTCTCTTATAAAACATCTTGGACATCTTAAATTAGAGTCAACATGTTATGGGCAAGTGGTTGACATGCTTTAAATAGTAATTCCTCATATGAAAGCTTGGGTAACTCTTTTGGAACATATGGATCTGCAGAGTTAAAGGACATCTGCAGTGGAAAACACTTATCCCCTGTCCACAGGATTGGGGATAAGTGTTTGATCGTGGGTGGTCTGAACGCAGGGACCCCCCGCAATCTCCTGCACAGGGCAACATCTATGCCGCGACTCTCCTGTGCAGGAGGTGTGCTGAGCCTGATTGTTAATGCCGGGGCCCTGTTTAGGAGATAGCGGGGGGGGGGGGGGGGGTCCCAACACACAGACCATGCGCAATCAAACACTTATGCCCTATCCTTTGGATAGAGGATAAGTGTTTTTGCTGCAGTTGTCCTTTAAAAAAGAATATATTAAAAGTCACTCATAATAATCTGTTTACATGATATGATTCTTTATACATTTAATCAACAATCTACAATCACAGGGATGCCCAATGGGCACTTCCTTCTCTCCCTCAGGTTGACCTCATTGTCATTCAAATACCTGACAAAGTTTGGGATGGACAGTACTGACACCCTCATGACAATAATAAAAAAAAATTGCCTGTCTTAGTAATGTTCTGGTGACTTCAGCATTAAGCTGATTCACTATAAAATTAGGCAACTTTACAATTTGCTGCTGTCCACATGTACCCAATGACTGTGGCAACACTCCTGCACAATTGGAACACAGGAATTAATGATGGGCTTAGCACTGTGCTGTATGCTCCTGGCCTGTCAATCACTGTGCAGAGCACAAGTAGTGGCCATGCTTTCACTGACAGACCGGGGAAAGCAGACCAAGAGAAAGGGGTTGTCAGCAACATCTGCCATCTCCTATACAAACAACTCTACAGCCTCTCTTCATAACTGGTAAATACATGGTGGAGATGGGGGAATAATAGGAGCAATTTACTGTAGCTGTGTGTGTGTGTGTGTGCAACAGTGCAGAGTGTGTGTATTATTGAGCTGTGTGTGCAACAGTCCTGAGTGTGTGTATGGCTAAGCTGTGTGTGTAGTAGAGCTGAGCGTGTAGTAGAGCTGAGTGTGCATGGCTAAGCTGTGTGTGCAACAGTGTTGAGTGTGTGTATGGCTGAGCTGTGTGTGCAGCAGAGTATGGCTGAGCTGTGTGTGCACCGGTGTTCAGTGTGTGTTTGGCTGAGCTGAGTGTGTGTGGCTGAGATGCAGATTGCAGATAATCGTCTGCTGCTGTCAACCTGGCAACTCAGGGGTAGGAAGTTTACAGCAGTGAGGGAAAGTATCATTACTGCCTGGGAAAGCCCACACAGTTTAGGAGAACAGATGCCTGGAAGGAGAATTGGGCTGTTTACAGCTACAGGGAAAACCAAATAAAAAAAAAGGGAAGATCTGATCAGAGACAATTACCAATATGTTGACTGCCATTTAAAGGGATTCATGCAAGCTAAATTGTAAACATTTTGGCGGGAAATTTAGAATACATTTAATTCATGTTGAATCAAGTTGTTAAGCACTAGTTGTAAACACTAATTCCTTTACTACTTTAGGATACAAGCTACTGTAATTTAGCAATGACCACATCTATCCTCTACAAAAGCAATAACTTACCAGGTTTCTCAAAAGTAATTATGAAATAGATGATTGATCCTGAGCCTTTATCCTTGTATCCTTATGGAATGCCGAATAATTCAGTGACAATTTTATTCTCAAGTATTTTGACAATTCCTATGACGGGGGCATATTTTTCTAATGCAGAAACAATAAACAGTCTTACATGCAGCAAAATTGGTACATCCATATTAGGAAATTCATGTCAGCAAAATAGCAACAAAAGAAATTTGGCTGTATTTATAGGTCCATACAGTGGAATTCCTTTGGATTTCATCAAGCTGTTTCTTTTCTGTTGTATGAAATAATATTATCTATTCCATACAGAACACCCAATAATAGGAGCCTATGAGTAATATATTATAATAATTATTATTATTATTATGCGTTGGAGGTATACTTTGGAAAATCCTCTTGACAGCCAACATATACTGTAAACACAGTGGGGGGGGGGGGATTTACTAAAACCAGTGTAGAGGAAAAGTGGTGCAATTGCCCATAGCAACCAATCAGATTGTTCCTTTTATTTTTCACAGGCCTCCTTAAAAATTAAAGAAGCAATCTGATTGGTTGCTATGGGCAACTGCACCACTCTTTCTCTACACAGGTTTTGATAATTCTCCCCCAGTGTGAAATCATCCTAAACTGTTGCCATTGTTTGACGTAAATGTTTGAGTAAATGGGCTATAAAATATAAATGTGTGATTGATTTTCTTTTCTTTTTTTTTTTTTTAAATAGGAATTCCAAAGACCTTGAATTGGCTCAAAAAAACTCAAGATATATAATTATGTGTATAAACAATTAGTTAAAAAAATAGTATTTTGAACATTGATTTGATGGGTCTTGTGTGTAATGCCCAACACAGTAATAAACATAAGCCATGTCTCATAGTCTACAATGCAGCCTAGCAGAATTTTGCCCTAAGAATGAACATGCTCATTTTTTTTGAGTGGACGTTCATTCTGCTAGCGGAATTGTGCTGTGGTGATTCCCCGGTGAGCACAAAGCAGCAGAACATTGGAAATTCCACAGTAAAATTCTTCTGGCAGAATGTCCACAGTGTGAATTTTTCATTAGGAAGTTGACCTGCAATGCTGACTCAAATACTCAGCATATTTTTGCGGCAGAAAGGAAAATAATTTATCCTGTATAGCCCCTATTGCCTTCAATGGTTAAATGAAAATACATTCACACATAGTTTTCTACATCCGGAGAGATTTTTCATGACAACCAATCACAGCTCAGCTTTCACTTTAACAGAACTTGTTAAAATATGAAAACTGGGATGTGATTGATTGTTATGGAAACTTTCTCTAGTTTTTCTACACAGTTTGATTAATCTGGGCATATATGTGTGAACATAGGCTATTTTTGCTGTGGATTACCTGATTTCCAGATCCCCTTCCTGACCTGATTTAACCCCTTAAAGGGGTACTCCCACCCTAGACATCTTATCCCCTATCCCCCCCGCATTATTGTATGCGGAACCAACCCGTCATATCCCCTCCCATAGACTTGCATTGAGGGGACGGGTGTGACACGGGGGCGGAGTCCTGACATCACGGACTTCCGTTCCCGTAGTCGCGAATAAGACCCTCGAGCAGTTCCGTTGAAAAAACAGGTCGGTGCCGCATGCAATAATGCGGGGGTCCCCAGTGGCCGGACCACCGTGATCAGACATCTTATCCTAGATGTCTAGGGTGGGAGTACCCCTTTAAGGACCGGGGGTTATTCCGATTTAGCATTTTAGTTTTTTCCTCCTTACCTTTAAAAAAATCATAACTCTTTCAATTTTGCACCTAAAAATCCATTTTATGGCTTAATTTTTGCGCCACCAATTCTACTTTGTAATGACGTCAGTAATTTTACCCAAAAATCGATGGTGAAACGGAAACAAAATCATTGTTAGACAAAAAAGCCATTTTGTAGCTTTTGGGGGCTTTCATTTCTACGTAGTAAATTTTTCGGTTAAAATGACACCTTCTCTTTATTCCATATGTCCATATGATTAAAATGATATCCTACTTATGTAGGTTTGATTTTGTCGTACTTCTGGAAAAAAGTCATAACTACATGCAGAAAAATGTATACGTTTAAAATTGTCATATTCTGACCCCTATAACTATTTTATTTATCCACATATGGGGCTGTATGAGGGCTCATTTTTTGTGCCATGATCTGAAGTTTTTAGCGGTACCATTTTTGAATTGAAAGGACTTATTGATTCATTTTTTTGATAATGTACAAAGAGACCAAAAATGCACTATTTTGGATTTTGGAATTTTTTTTTTGCGGATGCCATTGACCGTGCGGTTTAATTAATTATATATTTTTATAATTCAGACATTTCTACACCCGGCGATACCACATGTTTATTTTTATTTACACTGTTTGATTTCAACTTTTATTAGGGGAGGTGTTAAATGATCTTTATTCACCTTTTTTTCCACTTTTTTTTGCAGTGTTATAGCTCGTATAGGGGACTATAACACTGCACACACTGATCTTTTACATTGTTCAGTGGTTTCTCATAAGAAACCACTGATTGATGATTCTGCCGCTTGACTGCTCATGCCTGGATCTCAGGCACTGAGCAGTCATTCGGCGATCGGACAGTGAGGAGGCAGGTAGGGATCCTCCAGCTGTTATGTAAGCTGTTTGGGATGCTGCGATTTTGCCGCGGTGATCCTGAACAGCTCCCTGAGCTAAGCGGCATGGTTTCACTTTCACTTTAGACGCTGCGTTCAACTTTGAACGCCGTGTCTAAAGGTTTAATAGCGCGCAGCACCGCGATCAATGCCGCATGCTATTAGCCACGGATCCCGGCCGTTGTTAGAGGCCCCACGTTATAGATTGGGAGCGGACTCATGACGTACGCGTACGTCATGGGTCCTTAAGAGGTTAATGGCTTCTTCTAATAGTGTGTTGGCTCAGAATATGACCACTGCAGCCAATTGTAGGCTTCAGCAGTTACATATATTGACATTTCAATGCTGAAGATAGAAGAAAAAAGTCCAGCAGAGAACCAGGAAGGCCTTGGTATCTCAAGGACAACAGATTATATTTTAGATCAGCTGTTGGAATTCACCATTAGGGAGCATTCAGACGAAGTTCTATGCCAAGAACTGTACTTAACTCCAGAGCTCCCATGGTGCCTTTGGTGTCCTGCTCTGGTCCTCTGCAATGAACTTCTCTCTGAGCTGTAGGGAGACTGCTGGGCCTGGGTCACATCCTGGCCCAATGTATCACACTACAGCTAAGTAATCGCTGGTCAAGGCAGGTTCAGTTTTATTATCTTATGTTTTAAAATGATCTAAACTGTTTGTACTGTTTCTCAGCAGTAATTGATGCCCATGGAACAGAACAATATTCCTCTATGCAAGTAACCTTTATGAGATGCAGCTTTGTTATAAATTTCTGTGGAAATTGTTGTGCTGGCCCTGAAACAATAACATTTTTAGAATCTTAGACTTTCCTAAATCATTTAGCTCACAGAACACAACTCCGGGGAGGGGATTTAGACAACACATTCAGAAACCAAATAAATAAGCCGCGGTGAAGGGGACAGTTGTCACATGGAGCAGAAACTGACAAAACAATCTAAGCTAAAGTCAATTGGGGCAAAAATACTATAAAGTTTTATATAAGCAAGTTTGGTAAGGAAAAAAAAAGTACAGATCATGGTGCAAAAAATGAGTCCCATACCGCCCCATATACAGAAAAATGAAAAAGTTATAGGTGGTCAAAATAGGGCGATTTTAAACATACTGATTTTGTACAAAAAGTTTGAGATTTTTTTTTAAGCGGTACAATAATAGAAAAGTATGTAACCATGGGTATCATTTTAATCATATTGACCAATAGAATAAAGAAAACATGTAATTTTTATTGTAAAGTGTACAGTGTCAAAATGAAACCCTCCAAAATTTGCTAAATTGTAGTTTTCATGAAAATTTTCCCCACTGAAAAAAAATATTTTGTAGGTTCACCGTACATTTTATGGAAAAATGAGTGGTGTCATTACAAAGTACAATTGGTCACGCAAAAAACAAGCCCGGAAATGGGTCTGTAGATGGAAATATAAAAAAGTTTTTAGAAGGCGAGGAGGAAAAAAAAACGAAAACGCAAAAATAAAATTGGCCTGGTCCTTAAGGTGACATTGGGCTTAGCATCCATATTTAACATGTAAAACTGTCCTTAAGTATTAGTATGTTTGTTCAGGTAGATCTTGTATTTGTTAGACTTAACGTGTAAGTGTTATGATTTTTTGATATTTTATAATCTTATGTTTCAAAATGATCTAAACTGTTTGTACTGTTTCTCAGCAGTAATTAATGGCCATGGAACAGAGCAATATTCCTCTATGCAAGTAACCTTTATGAGACGCAGCTTTGTTGTAAATTCCTGTGGAAATTGTTCTGCTGGCCCTGAAACAATAACATTTTTAGAATCTTGGACTTTCCTAAATCATTTAGCTCACAGAACACAACTCCAGGGAGGTGATGTAGACAACACACGCAGTTCAGAAACCAAATAAATAATCCGTGGTGAAGGGGACAGGTGTCACATGGAGCAGAAACTGACAAAACAATCAAAGCTAAAGTCAATTGGGGCAAAAATACATCTAGCTTTTATAAAAACAATTCACATTTGAGAGTTTAGATTTTTTTTTATGTGTTTATCTTTTTTTCGCCTGCATTTTTAAAATAGAAAATGTTTCTTTTCCATTGTAATCTATGACACTTTAAATTCCATTGTGAAAATATGGCGTTTTCACCTCAAGTAGCTTTTGCATCTTTTTAATTTGTTTATGCGTGAACAAATAGCATTTCTTTAAGTGCTGTAGCTTCCAGTGTTTGGAAACTTTCCAAACCTTTTGTACAGCTACAGCTGGAAAGATAAAGAGTGAAAATAATAAGACATTGACAGCATGGGCAGCATAATCATAAAAGTCAGGCACAAGATAAGAGCTGTCTAAATCAAGGCTGTGTCAACAGTCTCCACAACATCACACTCATTATTATTCCAATCAGTGCTACTGAAGAACTACTTTGAATATTAAGTATAAAACGCAAGAAAGAATTAATAACAACTTGAAACTATAATAATTTACCTAAGAATCTTAAGGAATCGTTTCATCTTCTTTGCTTCCTTTAACAACAAATGTGGGGTCAGGCAAAAGGTTTTCTTTGCTTTTTACTCCCTAAATCAGAGACTTCAAAGAATCAAATCTCTGTACATCATTAAATGGAGATTGCAGAAACCTAAGGGAGCTTCAGACACTTACCCAGCAGAGAAGTGTCCTCCCTTTGTCCTTGCTGATAACTGTACCTACAGTATTTATCTTTGTCAAACCAGAGTATCCCTGTACATTCACACACCTTTAAAGTTTAAACAAACCAAAGTAGTAGCAGGGTCAATGTTGTGCCTCTTAATGTCTAAGGTGGTTTGAAGAAATAAAAAAAATAATAGCTTAGTGTGCTTTGTCTTGCAAGTGAATAGGATTTTTGCTATCCTCTACATTGTTACATTTGTAGAAAAGTAAGAAAAAAAAAGTTAAAATAGTTAGGAAATGACGACAGAAAAAAATGTCTACAAATTATTCACTAACAACTGAGCTAGCCTTTATACTGGCTATCAAAATTAGTCCCCATGCCCTCAAGCTAATCTGAAGAAGGGGGAATAAAGCCCTGAAATGTGTCATTGTTTTATTAGTAAACTCTTCAATAAACATATACCATAGGCATTGGAATACAATCTATGGATTCAACTTTCTCATTGGAGTGAATCAGCACCTTATAAAGAGGCTTTTTACTTCATTTTCAATGCCCTCAAGATAATCTGAAGAAGGGGGAATAAAGCCCCCAAACGCACTATTGTTTTATTATTATACTCTTCAATAAACATATGCCATAGGAATTGGAATACCATCAATGAATTCAACACATTTATTGGAGCAAAGCAGTGCCTGATATAGAGGCTTTTTACTTCATTCTCAATGCCCTCAAGATGGCAGCTAAACAACTTACTTGATTCACCTAGAGGGGCACAATAGACATACCAACTTACCACGGCTTAAAAAAATACTATTTACAGTGAGGACATCTCTGTAGGAAGATATGGAACTACTAATAACAATAACAATTTAAAAGAAAGAACAGCCCATAAAAAAATGTAAAGATTATGGCCCAGATTTATCAAACTGTGTGAGAGAAGAAGTGGAGTTATTTTTCCACAGCAACCAATCACAGCTCAGCTAACAAGCTTTGGTAAAGTGAAAGCTGAGCTGTGATTGGTTGCTGTGGGAAAATCACTCCTGTTTTTCTTTCACAAAGTATGATAAATCTGGGCCTATGTACTTCATGAGTTTACATAACAAACATTTACTAAAAAATTAGCAGCAGTCAGAAGAAAAAAGACTCAAATCAAGAGGTAGAAACATCTCCTTGGTGACATGGGCTATACAAAAGATATAGGTAAAACATGTGATACACAACAATGTATGTATAAAGTAGGCAATCACAATAAGCAATATTAGTACCCTTATATAAAATTGTAAACCCAGCACACTAAAAAAACGGAGACAAACAATAGTGAGGTAGCATATAAATGTCAATTGCCTGATGTATAGAGCAATACGAGTGTGATCATGGGTGCATCCATACAACATGGAGGACAAAGGACATCCACAAGTGATGGAACTCTGATTTCCCACAGAGAAAGAAGACAATAATGCTGACAGTTCAGTCAGTCCATCTGACAATGTGCTATACTCACAGCTGATTCGAGCCTACCCCTACACCATTTTGCTAACTTACTTCTTCAGGGAGTGTCTTAGGGAGTTATAGTTTATAAATAGAAACCTGGCCAATCAGAACACAATTTATCCACAAACCTAATAAATACAGCTGTTCACGCTGTGTTCATATGTTCCGGTCACCGGCGCCATCTTGGAGACCACTTCGCAATGCAATGATGAAACAAAAGGGGGGAAAAAGAGAGGGAAGGAAGAAAAAAAAAATAATTTGTTGTGATAAATATATATATATATATATATATATATATATATATATATATATATATACATATATATATATATATACTAAGTACAAAATAATAAATGTTCCATCCAGTAGTGCACAAACTCATATCATACAAACAAGTGGTTAGCAGGTACGTTAGCTATTTACTACTATAACTGTTACCAGCATCAGTCCAATTTACTTTTACTTGCAAAGAATGTGCAGTTTTTGCTTTAGGGTGCATTCACACGGTAGTAACTAGCAGCGAGTTTCTCGCTGGGGGAAACCCGCTGCGAGTTACGCTACCATTGATTTGAATGGGTACACGGACAGTCCGCAAATCTGACACTATTGGGGACTGTCTGTGGACCCATTCAAATCAATGATAGTGTAACTCGCAGCAGGTTTCCCGCAGCGTGCAACCCACTGCTAGTAATAGCGTGTGAACGCACCCTTAAGGGGATATTCCAGGAATAAAAAAAACAGGCCTTTTTTATTTCAAAGACCTCTTGCTGTTTGTCTCTAGGTTGGATGTGGTTTTGCAGCTCAGTTCCATTGAAGTGAATGGAGCCAAGTTATAATTCTACATCCAAAGTGGAGACAAAGAGGGTGCTGTCTTTGAAAGAAAAAAAATGCCTGTTTTTTGATTCCTGGAATGCCCCTTTAAGTTAGACTTTAAAGCGTTATTGTCTTTTAGGAAAAAACTTTTGCCATGACACACATAAGCCCAGATTTATCAAACTATGTAAGAGAAAAACAAGTGATTTTTCCATAACAACCAATCACAGCTCAGCTTTCACTTTACCAGAGCTTGTTATGATAGGAAAGTTGAGCTGTGATTGGTTGATAGGGATAAATCTCTCCAGTGTTTCTCTCACCTATTTTGTGAAATCTGGGCCATAGTTCTGTTATAATGTCACAAATATAGTTATAGGTATATCTTTTTATCCTTGGCACGGTTCCATTTCAACGTCATGTTGTCTTGTTTTCCTCACATAGTTTTATTTTGATGACATAATATGGGTTTTATTTTTTAAGCATCGTTCTATTGTAATGTCAGGAGTTTTATTTTGATGTCACAATGCAATGTTGTTTTTTCTTAGCAAACCGTTATTCTAGTGTCACAATAATCTATATCTTTTCCTAAGCAGGGTTGTTTTTCTCCTTGACAGGATTCTATTGTAAAGTCAAACTATGGTGTGCTTTTTGTTTCCTCCTCACATGTGATGTCACAATGCATTGTCTAGTTTTTTTTAACCCCAAAGTGGTGAGGTGAGGGATGGCATGTTGTGCAGACTACTTAGATATGTAGCTGCTAGGGAAGTGGTGACACCAGGAGCATGGCATAAATAAATGTGGGTGTAGTAGTCCTGCAAGATGTTGTCACCTACCACAGTTTCAAATTATCAGTAATCCATAGCCGAGTGCCTGGGAAAATAACTCCTTCCATTCCAGGATGTAAGATAACCACTTATGAACTTTACTGCATTTAGTTACAAGATAATGATACAGGCAGGATATTCTGAAGACTGCAGACAGATTTACATATGCATCAATGGATGAAATAGGAAACCACAGTCGCAGTTATGGGAATGCTGAAACTTGTAGCAATGATAGACAATGACTAGACTGACTTGACTAGGACTTGGACTTGACGTGACTTTGAAGGAGCAGACTGACACAGACTTGAGCTTTTTTTAACACCAGGAATACCAGTTTAGTGTATATCACCAGGGAGAAATACGGATAGTTGTGGCCGGAGGATCATCACACCTGTATCCTCTTCTTCGCTATGGGGCCTGTCAGACAAACAGATATTCCAAAATCCTGGACTGAGATGACTTGACTGAAGACCCGAACGGTGGGATCTGTGCAAGGAGTGTGCAGTAACTCTAAAACAGATAATTATAGACAGGCTTGAGGCCTGCTTTCATGAGGTATGGGACAGGAGGTCACAGAAGAGGTATTCTCTCTACTCTGGTATTCTCTCTCTCTATTCTACACTGCACTAACTTAAACTCCTCCCTGTTTGATCAGACCAGAGTGGAGGAAGGGCTGGCTCGCTGGCTCGATTGGTTGCAACTGCAGTGGTGGTTTTCTCACTGATCCTTGACAGAGAAATACAGTCAACCCTTCACATGTAAAAATAAAAGGCATGGCAGCACCAAAAAGTTATAAAACAAAATGTAAGCATTTTTATCACAAAACATATTAAGACACAGATTTGGGTGGTGGAGATAGGCACCTTAGCATATATCCACCCAACACAGCATATAGACAAGGCTCCGGGACACCACATCAATATTGCATCTGTAACTTGGCAGATTATTTGGGGGATATCACAATACTGTGTCTTATTTACCTAGGTGTATTCCTATTGTGATATCACAAAATCATTGCTTTCATGCATCTTTCACTCGGAAACGCATGTCCCCCAATCCCTACAGCACACCCGGTTTCCGGTGCTCCCTCTACCTAAACAGCCCATTTTTCACAAATAGCCACCATGCCTCATTGCTTTGCCATGTTGTTCTGAAGCCCTCCTGACCCGCTGGGTAAGTCTTACAACCTCTTTCTTACGAACCTAGTAGTCTTCCTCGTTCCCATTCCCTTCTGTCCCTTTGGAACACTTTCCTGTCTCTTCTTCCTCCTTCTTTCTGTCCTCATCTCCTCTTCTTCCCATACGTTGCTTACACCAACCACATTGTTGTTGATTGTACCTACCCTAATCACATTGAAGCTCGGACCATGTGCCTTGCGTTGACTAATTGATGTTTGAATGGTCATGTTTTTAAATATTTACTTTAATATATTCAACATCCTGTCTTGTTACTGAATACCTGACTTTATATAGTGATGGTACGCATCATATGTGTGTACCCTATCGACAACCACGTTTCTTACGATGCCTGTTTATTGATGGTGTTTTTGTACCTTACTTGAACTATGTACTTTGAATAAAATTAATAAAACGTTAAAAAACATTGCCTTTTTTTTGGGCAAAAGTCTGTTTGAAGTCCTTTTTTGATGTCACAATACAGTGTTTTATCTTTCTTAGCATAGTTCTATTTTAATTTTACAATGATATGCCTTTTTCTCTTAGTTACATTCTGCTTTGATATCACAATACCAAATATTTCTTATGCTCAGCACAGTTCTATTGTGGTGTCTCAATAGTCTTTAACCCCTTAAGGATGGAGCATTTTTCTGTTTTTGCACTTTCGTTTTTTCTTCCTTACATTTTAAAAATCATAACCCTTTCAATTTTGCACCTAAGAATCCATATGATGGCTTATTTTTTGCGCCACAAATTCTACTTTGTAATTACATCAGTCATTTTACCCCAAAATCTACAGCGAAACGGAAAAAAAATCATTGTGCGACAAAATGGAAGAAAAAACGCAATTTAGTAAATTTTGGGGGCTTCTGTTTCTACCCAGTACATTTTTCCGTAAAAATGACACTGTCACGATCCGGACTGGTAAGCGGGTAGTGGATCCTCTGGATCAGTGAGGCGATGACTCGGGCCGTATCGGGGGACCAGTTCTAAGAAGTTACTGGTTTTCACCAGAGCTCGCCGCAAGGCGGGATGGGCTTGCTGGGGCGGTAACTGCCAGGTCGTATCCCCCGATAGCGACTCGACCTCACTGACAGCTGAGACTGGCGTGGTACAGAAGGACTAGACAGAGGCGAGGTCAGATGTAGCAGAAGGTCAGGGCAGGCGGCAATGGTTCGTAGTCAAGGGCAACGGCAGAAGGTCTGGAAACACAGGAAATGGCACACAAAAAAACGCTTTCACTAGGCACAAGGCAACAAGATCCGGCAAGGACAGGAAGGGGAAGTAGGTTTTTATATGTTTGGCACTAAAGAAACAGACTAGTGCCGCCATGCGAATCGCATCCCCGTCGGCAGCACTGTAGCAGCGCTCCCGGTCAGAGTAAGAGACCGGGGCGCTGCAAGAGGGCAGACGCCGTGAGCACTCCAGGATGGATGCAGGACCCGGAGCGCTCGGCGTTACAGTACCCCCCCCCCCCTTTGGTCTCCCCCTCTCTTTGGATCCTAGAAACCTGTGGACGAGTTGGTAATCGGGGACACTACTGGCTGGCATGCCGAAGGTAGGGACAGGAGCAGGGGAGATCAGAGACTCTCGAGGTATGATGTGCTGAGGAATAGCTTCAGCTTGCTTCTTTGAGAAATCGGAATAGTCCTGACAGACCTCAGGAAGACCTGGCAATGGTGTGGTACCTGGGAGCAAATCGATAGGACAGTCATAAGGTCTGTGTGGAGAAAAGATCTCTGCTTGCTTTTTACAGAAGACATCAGCATAGTCCTGATCGGCCTTAGGAAGACCTGGCAATGGAGTTGTAATGGAGACTTGGCACGAAGGAACTGAGTGAAAACAACGCTTATGGCAAGAAGATCCCAGACTTTTAATGTCCCCAGTGGACCAGTCGAGACTAGGCGAGTGACGTTGGAGCCAAGGCAAGCCCAGAAGAATTTCAGAAGTACAGTTGGGCAGCACAAAAAATTCAATATGTTCGTGATGATGAATTCCCACAGTCATGAGCAGAGGTTGAGTGGGTTAACGCACAGTGCAGACCAGCTTTTCTCCATTGACAGATGAAATGACGAGAGGTTTGACGAGACGGGTAACAGGTATACAGAATTTATCGATGAGAGAGGCTTGAATGAAATTTCCTGCCGAACCAGAGTCCAGAAAGGCCGCAGCGGAGAAGGAAGTCTTAGTACTTGCGGGTAGAGAAATCCGTACTGGTGTAGTCAAACGTGGAGAGGATGAGTTTACACCAAGTGACGCCACTCCCACGTGAACAGGGTGCGTGCATTTCCCTGACGCGGAGGACGACTAGGGCAGTCCGCCAGGAAATGTTCATCACTGGCACAGTACAGGCATAAATTTTCATTTCTACGACGAGACCTCTCTTCTTGGGTCAGGCGAGACCGATCCACTTGCATAGCCTCCTCGGTGGGAGTCACGGGAGTAGATTGCAGAGGATTCTGGAAGAGAGGTTCCCAGTGATCAAGGTCTTTTTCTTGGCGGAGCTCCTGGCATCTTTCAGAAAAACGCATATCAATGCGGGTGGCCAACTGGATAAGTTCAGACAGGGTAGCAGGAATTTCTCGTGCGACCAGCACATCTTTGATGTGACTGGATAAGCCTTTCTTGAAGGTCGTGCAGAGGGCCTCATTATTCCAGGATAGCTCAGAGGCGAGGGTGCGGAACTGGATGGCGTACTCACCCACAGAAGAACTCCCTTGGGCAAGGTTCAATAGGGCTGTCTCGGCTGAAGAAGCCCGAGCTGGCTCCTCAAAGACATTGCGTACTTCAGGGAAGAATGACTGGATAGTAGCAGTGGCAGGATTGTTGCGGTCCAAAAGCGGTGTGGCCCAGGACAAGGCCTTTCCAGATAGTAGGCTGACCACGAACGCCACCTTAGACCGTTCTGTAGGGAATTGATCTGACATCATCTCCAGGTGCAGGGAACACTGGGACAGGAACCCACGACACAATTTAGAGTCCCCATCAAACTTGTCCGGTAGGGACAAGCGGAGTCTGGAAGTGGCAACTTTCTGCGGAGGAGAAGCAGAAGCTGGCGGAGGAGATGGTTGTTGCTGTAGAGACAGAAGCTGCTGTAGCATGGCGGTCAACTGAGACAGCTGTTGTCCTTGTTGGGCGACCACGGTGGCGAGGTCAGCGAGACTTGGCAGCGGCACCTCAGCGGGATCCATGGCCGGTAAGCGGGTAGTGGATCCTCTAGATCAGTGAGGCGATGACGAGGGCGATACCGGGGGACCGGTTCTAAGAAGTTACCGGTTTTCACCAGAGCCCGCCGCAAGGTGAGATGGGCTTGCTGCGGGGGTAACTCCCAGGTCGCATCCCCCGATAGCAACTCGACCTCACTGACAGCTGAGACTGGCGTGGTACAGAAGGACTAGACAGAGGCGAGGTCAGACGTAGCAGAAGGTCATGGCAGGCGGCAATGGTTTGTAGGGCAACGGCAGAAGGTCTGGAAACACAGGAAATGGGACACAAAAAAACGCTTTCACTAGGAACAAGGCATCAAGATCCGGCAAGGACAGGAAGGGGAAGTGGGTTTTTATATGTTTGGCACTAAAGAAACAGATGGGAGGTGATTAGCACTGATTTGGAACAGATTGGGCCAGGCACCAACAAATGGTGCACTGGCCCTAGAGAGCGGGACCGCGCGCGCCGGGGCTGAGACAGAGGACGGGGCAGGTAATCAGAACGGGATGCGACCTGCAAGCGGACTAGTGCCTCCATGTGAATCACATCCCCGCCGGCAGCACTATAGCAGCGCTCCCGGTCAGAGTGAGAGACCGGGGCGCTGCGGGAGGGATGCGGGATCCGGAGCGCTCGGCGTTACAGACACCTTATCTTTATTCTGTAGGTCCATACAGTTAAAATGATACCCTACTTATATAGGTTTGATTTTGTCGTACTTCTGAAAAAAATCATAACTACATGCAGTAAAATTTATACGTTCAAAATTGTCCTCTACTGAACCCTATAACTTTTTTTTTTTCCACGCATGGGGCGGTATGATCTGAAGTTTTTTGCGGTACAATTTTTGTTTTGATCTGACTTTTTGATTTTTTATACCATAAAAAAAATTAATAAAAAAACAGTGACCAAAAATACACAAATTTTTGGACCATTGACCATGCGGTTTAATTAACAATATAGTTCAGACATTTACGCATGCTGCAATACCACATATGTTTATTTTTATTTGCACAGTTTTTTTTTATGGGAAAGGGGGGTGATTCAAATTTATTAGGGAAAGGGTTAAATGATCTTTATTAACTTTTATTTTTTACTTTTTTTTGCAATGTTATAGCCCCCATAAGGGAATATAACATGCAGTATATTGATTCAATACACTGATCACTGCCATTGCATTCAATGGCAGGGATCAGTGTTATCGACGGTTGATTGCTCAAGCCTGGAATTCAGGCTTGGAGCAATCAATCAACGATCAGACGCTCAAGAGACAGGTGAGGGGACCTCCTGCTGCGTCCTAGCTGAACGGGACATCGCGATTTTATCGCGATGGTCCCGATCAGCCCGACTGAGCAGCAAAGATGCTTTTACTTTCACTTTTAGACGCTGCAATCAACTTTGATCACCGCATCTAAAGAGTAAATGCCGGGCATCAGCAACCGGGACCCACCGGGTATGATGCGCGCTCACCTCATGAGCGCGCATTATATATGGGGACGCGCATATGGATGTTCATAAACGTCTATATGCGCTAAGGGATTAAAGGGGTACTCCGGTGGAAAACTTTTTTTTTAAGTCAACTGGTGCCAGAAAGTTAAACAGATTTGTAAATTACGTCTATTTAAAAATCTTATTACTACAGCAGAGCTGGAACACAGGGCTCTCTGCTGAATCACGAGCACAGTGCTCTCTGCTGACATCTCTGTCCATTTTGAGAAATGTCGAGAGTAGGAGAAAATCCCCATAGCAAACATATGCTGCTCTGGAAAGTTTTTAAAATGGACAGAGATGTCAGCAGATAGCATTGTGCTTGTGATGTCAGCAGAGAGCACTGTGTTCCAATAAGAAAATAATTTCTAGTATTCGCGTAATTTATAGTATCTAGTAATTTATAGTATTCAGCAGCTAATAAGTACTGGAAGGATTAAGATTTTATAATAGAAGTAATTTACAAATCTGTTTAACTTTCTGGCACCAGTTGATTTAAAAAAAAAAAAAAAGTTTTCCACCGGAGTACCCCTTTAAGTAAACATGATGTCACAATACCATGTCCTTTTTTTTGTCAATAACAACCAATCACAGCCCAGCTTTCATATCTTAACTAGTGATGTCGCGAACGTAAAATTTTCGGTTCGTGAACGGCTAACGCGAACTTCCACAAATGTTCGGGAACCGGCGAACTGGGTGAACCGCCATTGACTTCAATGGGCAGGCGAATTTTAAAACCCACAGGGACTCTTTCTGGCCACAATAGTGATTTAAAAGTTGTTTCAAGGGGACTAATACCCAGACTGTGGCGTGCTGGAGGGGGATCCAAGGCAAAACTCCCATGGAAAATTACATAGTTGATGCAGAGTCTGGTTTTAATCCGTAAAGGGCATAAATCACCTAACATTCCTAAATTCTTTGGAATAACGTGCTTTAGTCCCCTTTAGGCAGCACATAGAGCCCCCTTTAAGGCATCACTTAATTAGATCCCCCCTTTAGGCAGCAGATAGATTTCCCCATATTAGGCAGCACATAGGTAGAGCCTCCCTTTAGACAGCACAGAGTTAGTTCCCCCCTATAGGCAGAACACAGATTCCCCCATGTTAGGCAGCACATAGTGGGATATGAACCCAAGGCCCCAGCATTGCAAGGCAGCATTGCTAACCTCTGAGCCACCATGCTATCCTTAGCATACATCTAATATGCATGGTTGCTAAAATGGACAGAGATGTCAGCAGAGCGTACCAGAAAAATTAGGCATGTACACATGGCTCAAAAAGTTGGTATTGTTGCAGCCGCTGTAGCAGCGGCCAGAAAAATTTCAGCAGCAGAAAAATGTGCAGCACCAGAGGCCAGAAAAATTAGGCATGTACACATGGCTGAAAAATAAGAACAAGCGCATATTTTCATCAAATAAAGAGTTCTTCCTTCTCTGTATTTTACCTTTGTAAATTTAAGTTAAAAAATCACACGCAACAAGCGTTCCTTTGTGTAATGGTTAGTACTCTTGAAAATGATCATAAAGTCCAGAAGACTCTACATTGCAGGACGGTGAAAAACACAAAGAAATCCTTTTCAAAATAAAAGGGTCCCTCAACAGGCACGACAGCATGAAAGACCCCATTTGCTCAAGGTTGGATGCCGAGCTACTCATTTCCCGTTCCTCGTCCTCAGTGATGTCAGGGAAGGTATCATCTTCTTCCCCCCAGCCACGTACAACACCACGGGAACCAGATAGGTGACAATGAGCACCCTGGGATGCCTGTTGTGGTTGGTCTTCCTCCTCCTTTTCAAAGCCACATTCCTCCTCTGACTCCTCTTCCTCACAATCCTCTTCCAGCGTTGCTGCAGGTCCAGCAAGCGATGCTGATAAGGCTGTTTCTGGTGGTGATGTGACCACAACTCTTCCTCTTTACGCTCATCTACGGCCTGATCCAGCACTCTTCACAGGGCATGCTCCAGGGGGAAAACAAATGGTATGATGTCGCTGATGGTGCCTTCGGTGCGACTGACTACGTTTGTCACCTGCTCAAAAGGACGCATGAGCCTACAGGCATTGCGCATGAGCATCCAGTAACGTGGCAAAAAAAATTCCCAGCTCCGCAGATGATGTCCTAGCACCCAGGTCATACAAATATTCTTTAACGGCTTTTTCTTGTTGGAGCAGGCGGTCGAACATTAGGAGTGTTGAATTCCAACGTGTTGGGCTGTCGCAAATCAAGCGCCTCACTGGTATGATGGACAGAGATGTCAGCAGAGAGTACCAGAAAAATTAGGCATGTACACATGGCTGAAAAATTTGGTATTGTTGCAGCCGCTGCTGTAGCAGCAGCCAGAATAATTTCTGTTTGTTTCCCAGCCAGAAAGTGCCCTAAAACATTGCGGCTTACCCAGATGGGTACCAGGGTGCCTCCAGCTGTTGCAAAACACACGGACTGATATCTTTCAGCCCTTTGAATACTGTAGTAGTTAGTTGCTTGAAGGAACTTAAGTTTTATTCTGGAGTACCCCTTTTAACCAGTGGTTCCCTCCCAACCAGGGTGCCTCCAGCTGTTGCAAGACACACGGACTGATATTTGAGCCCTAAAAAGGGCTTTTTTGGGTGCTGTCCTTAAAGCAGATGTTACACTAGTGCTTTAAGTGTAAACTGGACCCTGAATACACCACCTAGCCGCAACCTAGCTATCGCTTTCCCTATACAGCAGGAGCAGCTTCTCTGACCCTCCACTTCCTAAGCCAGCAGCATGCCGAATGAGGGTAAAATGGCGTCCGTGCAAGAGGTAGGAGGGTTTGGAAGGGAGAAACTGCTGCTGATTGGCTATAATGTGTCTGCTGACTCTGACTCACATGGTCAAAGTTTACCGCAATGTTAAAGTATAGGGGGCGGATCGAACTTCACATATGTTCGCCCGGCAAGGTGAACGCGAACATGCTAAATTCGCCGGGAACTGTTCGCCGGCGAACAATTCGCTACATCTCTAATCTTAACAAGCTCTGGTAAAATTAAAACTGAACCGTGATTGGCTGTTATAGGATAAACCAGACATTTTTAGTTTCAGGAAGATTTATTACTGTGTCTTTTTCCCTCATCAGAGTTCTATTGTAAAATCAAAATGTTTAGTCTTTTTTATTTGACAGTCTTCTATTGTGGCATCCCAATCTTGTGCTATTATGATGTCACAGTACTGTGTCTTTTCTTCTGTACCATAGTTCTTAAGTGACCTCACAATACAATATATGTTATCCTCAGTAGAGCAGTTATGCTATATCAAAATACTGTCTTTTCTCCTATGGCATAGTTCTTCTGTGATGTTACAATATTGTGTATTTTTCCTTGGTTGTATTCTCTAGTTTTTTATTTTAATATATTTGATATAGCTTTGTGTGCATATAAAACCGGCAGGTATCTGCCTGCAATAAGGGATCATTTTGGGACATTCATTTTAACCCCTTAACGACCTCAAACGTAAATGTATGTCCTGGTTTTAGCGGTACTTCGCGCACCAGGACGTACAGTGGGGATCAAAAGTTTGGGCACCCCAGGTAAAAATTTGTATTAATGTGCATAAAGAAGCCAAGGAAAGATGGGAAAATCTCCAAAAGGCATCAAATTACAGATTAGACATTCTTATAATATGTCAACAAAAGTTAGATTTTATTTCCATCATTTACACTGTCAAAATAACAGAAAACAAAAAAATGGCGTCTGCAAAAGTTTGGGCACCCTGCAGAATTTATAGCATGCAGTGCTCCCTTTGCAAAGCTGAGACCTGCCAATGTCATGGATTGTTCTCAATCATCATCTGGGAAGACCAGGTGATGTCAATCTCAAAGGTTTTAAATACCCAGACTCATCTGACCTTGCCCCAACAATCAGCACCATGGGTTCTTCTAAGCAGTTGTCTAGAAATCTGAAACTGAAAATAGTTGATTCTCACACAGCTGGAGAAGGCTATAAGAAGATAGCAAAATGTTTTCAAATGTCAATATCCTCTGTTCAGAATGTAATTAAGAAATGGCAGTCATCAGGAACAGTGGAAGTTAAAGCATGATATGGAAGAACAAGAAAAATATCAGACAGAACAGCTCGCAGGATTGTGAGAAAAACAATTCAAGACCCACGTTTGACTGCACAATCCCTCCAGAAAGATCTGGCAGACACTGGAGTTGTGGTACACTATTCCACTATATAGAGATACTTGTACAAATATGGTCTTCATGGAGGAGTCATCAGAAGAAAACCTCTTCTACGTCCTCACCACAAAAATCAGCATTTGAACTTTGCAAATTAACATATAGACAAGCCTGATGCATTTCGGGAAAAAGTCCTGTGGACCGATGAGGTTAAAATTGAACTTTTTTGCCGGAATGAGCAAAGGTACGTTTGGAGAAGAAGGGGAACAGAATTTAGTGAGAAGAACCTCTGTCCAACTGTAAAAAATCTAAAGTTAAAGAGAGAAGGGCTTCTACAAATGGATAATGATCCTAAACACACCTCAAAATCCACAGGGAATTACATAAAGAGGCATAAACTGAAGGTTTTACATGGCCTTCACAGTCTCCTGACCTCAACATAATTGAAAATCTATGGCTAGAACTTAAAGGGGTTATCCAGGAAAAAACTTTTTTATATATCAACTGGCTCCAGAAAGTTAAACAGATTTGTAAATTACTTCTATTAAAAAATCTTAATCCTTTCAGTACTTATGAGCTGCTGAAGTTGAGTTGTTCTTTTCTGTCTAAGTGCTCTCTGATGACATGTGTCTTGGGAACCGTCCAGTTTAGAAGCAAATCCCCATAGCAAACCCCTTCTACTCTGTGCAGTTCCTGAGACAAGCAGAGATGTCAACAGAGAGCACTGTTGCCAGACAGAAAACAACAACTCAACTTCAGCAGCTGATAATTATTGAAATGATTAAAGGAGATATCCAGTGGTGAAAAACTTAACCCCTATCGTAAGGATAGGGGATATGTTTCAGATCGCGGGGGTCCAACCGCTGGGGCCCCCCGCGATCTCCTATACTGGGCCCTGGCAGCCCTCGGGAAGGGGGCGTGTTGACCACCGCACAAAGCGCTGCCTTCGGCAATCTCCGGCTCTGCCATAGATTTGTATTGAGGGGGCGTGTCGGCCGCCGCTTCGTGCGGTGGTCAACAAACGCTATCTGGCAAGCTAGCCGGGGCCCCGTACAGAGAGATCGCGGGGGCCCCATCGGTCAGACCCCCGGGATCTCAAACTTATCCCCTATCCTTAGGATAGGGGATACGTTTTTCACCACTGGACTACCCCTTAAAGATTTTTTTATAGAAGTCATTTACATATCTGTTTAACTTTCTGGAGCCAGTTAATATATAAAAAAAGCTTTTTCCTGGAATACCCCTTTAAAAGAGCAGTGCGTGACAAACAGCCCAGAAATCTCAAAGAACTGGAAGACTTTTGTAAGGAAGAATGGGCAAAGATACCTCAAACAAGAATTGAAAGACTCTTGGGTGGCTACAAAAAGTGTTTACAAGCTGTGATACTTGCCAAAGGGGGCAGTACTAGATATTAACTCTGCAGGGTACCCAAACTTTTGCAGATGCCATTTTTTTGTTTTCTGTTATTTTGAAAGTGTAAATGATGGAAATGAAATCTAACTTTTGTTGACATGTTATAAGAATGTCTAATCTGTAATTTGACGCCTTTTGGAGATTTTTCCTTGGCTTCTTTATGCACATTAATACAAATTTTTACCTGGGGTGCCCAAACTTTTGATCTCCACTGTATATTTACATCCTGTGCATGACCGCGAGCATCGGAGCGGTGCTCACGTCAAACATGGCAGGTTCAGGCTGCTATCAGCAGCCGGAGACCCGCCAGTAATGGCCGACATCCGCGATCGCTTAAAAAGCATAAAAAATCTGCTAGTGTAGTGTGTTTTTATTCAACTTGTAAGTTATCCTGGGTATCATCCTTTTATCCATAGCCATACATATTGCCTGAAATGGTACCTGTCAATATGAATAAACTTTTCTACAGGGTGGGCCATTTATATGGTTACACCTTAATAAAATGGGAATGGTTGGTGATATTAACTTCCTGTTTGTGGCACATTAGGTTCCCCACATTAGTTAGAAGCAGGTTCCCCACATTAGGTAGTCGCAGGTTCCCCACATTAGGTAGTAGCAGGTTCCCCACATTAGGTAGAAGCAGGCTCCCCACATTAAGTAGAAGCTGGTTCCCCACATTGGTTAGAAGAGGTTCCTCACATTAGGTAGTAGCAGATTCCCCACATTAGGTAGTAGCAGGTTCCCCACATTAGGTAGTAGCAGGTTCCCCACATTAGGTAGAAGCAGGTTCCCCACATTAGGTAGTAGCAGGTTCCCCACATTAGGTAGTAGTAGCAGGTTCCCCATATTAGGTAGTAGTAGCAGGTTCCTTACATTAGGTAGAAGCAGGTTCCCCACATTAGGTAGTAGCAGATTCTCCCCCTGACTCACAGACACCCACATATGCACACACACATACACACAGACACCAACACACACACACAGACAGACACCCACACATGCACACACACACATAGACACACTTACCTGTCCTGCGCTTCTCTCTCTTACCTGTCCTGCAGTATAGTTCCCCCACATTAGGTGCAGTATAGTTCCCCCACATTAGGTGCCATATAGTTCCCCACATTAGGTGCAGTATAGTTCCCCCTCATTAGGTGCAGTATAGTTCTCCACATTAGGTTGGCAGTATAGTTCCCCACATTAGGTGCAGTATAGTTCCCCACATTAGGTAGTAGCAGGTTCCCCACATTAGGTAGTTGCAGGTTCTCCACATTAGGTAGTAGCAGGTTCCCCACATTAGGTAGAAGCAGGTTCCACACATTAGGTAGAAGCAGGTTCCCCACATTAGGTAGAAGCAGGTTCTCCACATTAGTTAGACGCAGGTTCCCCACATTAGGTAGTAGCAGGTTCCCCACATTAGGTAGAAGCAGGCTCCCCACATTAGGTAGAAGAAGGCTCCCCACATTAGGTGGAAGTAGGCTCCCCACATTAGGTAGAAGCAGGCTCCCCACATTAGGTAGAAGCAGGTTCCCCACATTAGTTAGAAGCAGGTTCCCCACATTAGGTAGTTGCAGGTTCCCCACATTAGGTAGTAGCAAGTTCCCCACATTAGGTAGAAGCAGGCTCCCCACATTAAGTAGAAGCAGGTTCCCCGCATTGGTTAGAAGAGGTTCCTCACATTAGGTAGTGGCAGGTTCCCCACATTGGGTAGTAGCAGGTTCCCCACATTAGATAGTAGCAGGTTCCCCACATTAGGTAGTAGCAGGTTCCCCACATTAGGTAGTAGTAGCAGGTTCCCCACATTACGTAGTAGTAGCAGGTTCCTTACATTAGGTAGAAGCAGGTTCCCCACATTAGGTAGTAGCAGATTCTCCCCCTGACTCACAGACACCCACATATGCACACACACACATACACACAGACACCAACACACACACAGACAGACACCCACACATGCACACACACACATAGACACTTACCTGTCCTGCGCTTCTCTCCGGCGTCAGCCTGACTAGTTACGTCACTGACGTCCTCCTGTGCGGGTCTGCGGAGGGACGTCACATGAGCAACATCCCTCTTCAGACTCGGGCCGGCCAGCCAACCAGAGACGCGGAGGAGGGCGGGGTAAGTGAAACCTCTCTGTGTAATGAAGGAAACTGTGCCCTGAAGCGGAATGTGACCCTCCGCATAGTGACACAGTTAAGGGAGGGTAGTGGGAACGGAATGAGAGGGAGCGGCCTGCAAAGCAGAAAACTGTGTCCCTGTGCGGAGGGTAACATTCCGCTACAGGGCACAGTTTTCTTCATTACACCGGGAATTAACCCTTCCCTGGGTTGCATCACTTTTGAAGCCGCACCTGCGGTGAAACGCGTTGCGTTGTTCAAATAAAAAGTATCCCTATACCTACCTGATGTGTCCTCATCTGACCAGCGCCGCTGAATCCCATCACTCCCAGAAGTCTTGTGCTGTCTTTACTCTACCTGGATGGGAAGGCTGCAGGCCGGACTTTACTCCTCACCCACGCTGACCATTGTTGTGTGTGAGTCCACACAACCGCATCTGGTAAGGATATTCCCTTCTATATCCCCTGGACCCTTTACCGGCGGTATTACGCTATGGAGCGCTCTTCCTTGTCTTTTTAGATTCTGCACTACAACGGCATTTAGCGCTGCTTGCCCGAAGCAGCGCTAAATGTGTGAAGAAGTTACCTGCCGGCGCCCGGACTGCACATCGGGCAATACAAATTACATATACCTGGTATGAGCTAGGTCGGCTGCCCAGTGCCCCTGTTGCTATGGCGCCCTACGCGGCAACACAGCTCGCACACCCCTAATGCCGTCCCTGGTGGCCATTTTGAAGTCGGCCATTTTGAATCCAACTTTTGTTTTGGGGATGATTCAAACTTTTATTAGGGAAGGGGTTAAATGACCTTTGACCGGGCTTAGGGTGTACAGGTACGCCTTTCATCCTGAATGAGTTAAGGGGTTAATAGACAGGGTGGGCCATTTATATGGATACACCTTAATAAAACGGGAATGGTTGGTGATATTAACTTTCTGTTTGTGGCACATTAGTATATGTGAGGGGGAAAACTTTTCAAGATGGGTGGTGACCATGGCGGCCATTTTGAAGTTGGCCATTTTGAAGTTGGCCATTTTGAATCCAACTTTTTTTTTTTCAATAGGAAGAGGGTCATTTGACACATCAAACTTTTTGGGAATTTCACAAGAAAAACAATGATGTGCTTGGTTTTAACGTAACTTTATTCTTTCATGAGTTATTTACAAGTTTCTGACCACTTATAAAATGTGTTCAATGTGCTGCCCATTGTGTTGGATTGTCAATGCAACCCTCTTCTCCCACTCTTCACACACTGATAGAAACACCGCAGGAGAAATGCTAGCACAGGCTTCCAGTATCCATAGTTTCAGGTGCTGCAGAATGGGCAAAACAAAAATTGGAACAGGACCCTCAGTTTACGCAGAAGATTTTGTTCAGTGATGAGGCAAACTTTTATGTGAATGGTGAAGTTAACAAACAAAACAACCACTTTGGTCTGACACTAACCCACATTGGATATATCCCTCCAAGACTGTTGGAACACAAAAATTGATGGTATGGTGTGGTATATGGGGTACAAAGATAGTGGGGCCATTCTTCATCAATGGAAATCTCAAGGCCACTGGATATGCAAAATTGCTACATGATGATGTGTTTCCCTCTTTATGCACTGAAGCTGGCACGTTCCCTGAGTTTTTCCAGCAAGATGGTGCGCCACCACATTATGGGTGTCAGGTACGAGCATTCCTAGATGAACAGTTTCCTGGAAAGTGGACTGTCATCGTGGGCCAGTTGAATGGCCCCCAAGGTCTCCCGGTCTGACCCCCATCTGAAGGCAATTGTCTATGCTGTGAATATACAAGATGTGCAACACCTGAAACTACGGATACTGGAAGCCTGTGCTAGCATTTCTCCTGCAGTGTTGCGATCAGCACATTGAACACATTTTATAAGTGGTCAGAAACTTGTAAATAACTCATGAAAGAATAAAGTTACGTTAAAACCAAGCACATCATTGTTTTTCTTGTGAAATTCCCCAAAAGTTTGATGTGTCAAATGACCCTCTTCCTATTGAAAAAACAAAAGTTGGATTCAAAATGGCCAACTTCAATATGGCCGCAATGGTCACCACCCATCTTGAAAAGTTTCCCCCCTCACATATACTAATGTGCCACAAACAGGAAGTTAATATCACCAACCATTCCCATTTTATTAAGGTGTATCCATATAAATGGCCCACCCTGTATATTAACCCCTTAACTCCTTCAGGATGAAAGGCGTACCTGTACACCCTAAGCCCGGTCAAAGGTCATTTAACCCCTTCCCTAATAAAAGTTTGAATCATCCCCCTTTTCCAATAAAAAAAACTGTGTAAATAAAAATAAACATATGTGGTATCGCTCCTGCGGAAATGACCTAACTATAAAAATATATTGTTAATTAAACCGTACGGTCAATGGCGTACGTGCAAAAAAATTCCAAAGTCCAACCTAGCGTATTTTTGGTCACTTTTTATATCATGAAAAAAATCTATAAAAAGCGATCAAAAAGTCCAATCAATACAAAAATGGTACTGATAAGAACTTCAGAACATGGTGCAAAAAATGAGTCTTCATACCGGCCCCTACTCAGAAAAATAAAAAAGTTTTAGGGGTTAGAAGATGAGAATTTTTTTACGTATAAATTTTCCTGCATGTAGTTATGATTTTTTTCTGAAGTACGACAATATCCTACCTATATACGTAGGGTATAATTGTATCCATATGGATCTACAGAATAAAGATAAGGTGTTATTTTTAACAAAAAATGCACTGCGTAGAAATGGAAGCCCCCAAAATTTACAAAATTACATTTTTTCTCTAATTTTGTTGCACAATGACTTTTTTTCCCATTACGCCATGGATCTTTTGGTAAAATGACTAATGTCACTGCAAAGTAGAATTGGTGGCACAAAAAATAAGCCATCATGTGGAATTTTATGTGCAAAATTGAAAGCGTTATGATTTTTAGAAGGGGATGCGGAAAAAATGAAAATGCAAAATGCAAAACGGAAAAACCCTGCATCCTTAAGGGGTTAAAGACTCAGCCCATTTGGGCCTTAAGGACTTTTTCCTCCTATTTTATATATTCATCCACAGACTAGTATGAGGGCATGTTTTTTGCGCAACCAGTTGTCCGTTGTAATGCCATCACTCACTTTACCATAAAATGTATGGCGCAACAAAAAAAATACTATTTGTGTGGGTAAACTTTTTAACCAAATTAGTTTGTTTAAAATTTAAAATGAATAGTTTGGATATTTACACACGCGGCGATACCAAATATGTACCGTATATACATTTTAATTTTTTTTACACTTTTTGGGGGTGAAATAGGGGGAAAAAATGACTGTTATTTTTACACTTTAATGGTCCCCATAGGGGACTATTTATAGCAATCATCTGAATGCTAATACTGTTCAGTGCTATGCATACGGCATAGCACTGATCAGCGTTATAGGTCATCTTCTGCTCTAGTCTGCTCGATCGTAGACCATAGCAGAAGACCCATGAAAGGCAGCGGAGGCAGGTGAGGGGACCTCCATCTGCCGTTCTGGATGATCGGATCACCATGGCAGCGCTGCGGCCGATCTGATCATCCATTTTAGTGACCGCAATGCTGCAAATGCCGTGATCTGTATTGATTACATCATCTGAGGGGTTAATGGCGGACATCGACATGATCGCAGATGTCGGCCATTACCGGCAGGGCCCCTGGTTGCTATCAGCAGCCAGGACCTGCCGCACATAACCCGATCATTGCTCCGATGCTCGCGGTTATGTATAGGATGTAAATGTACATCCAGGATGTACATTTAAGAGGTTAAAGAATAGTGTATGTACATTAGATTATTAATGTACTTCATTATAATATTTTGTAGTTTTTTGTGTTTAATTTATCCTCCCACTACGGCCCCCAAGGGTCCTCCTTCTGACAAGTGTTTCCTCTGGCACTGCAGAATTGTCCCCTGCAGCGACCTGGCAGAGACAAAAGTAAGGTAACAGAGGCGGGACCTTGGCTCTGCCCAGCGCTTCGTCTCTGCCTATCAACCAAGCAGTGGAGTACAGTGGAAAAAAATTAGAACACAAGGAAAGAGAAAAGCGCTGTATGTGCCGTTACTCCCAAAATTATACGTATGCATTCGGTTCTTATGAAATGGTACGGCTCACCACGCTGTGAGCACAACACTGTCATTAACATTGACACAACTAACTGGTGTGTCTGCAGGATCCCAAAGATCCGCCCTGGCATCTTGCCTCGGTCTCCGAATGATATGGCGGTAGAGTACAGTCTTGAAGATATCCAAACTGAACCTCCAGTGGATCCTTCACGTGTGGAATAAGCTCCAGGGGCCGTCGGAATGAAAAAGGAACGTGTATAGCAGGCACTCTTTGGGGGAAGCTAAGGGTAAATTAACCGTTGAGATGAACTTGGTAAAATAAAAAAGAGATATTTATTATAAAGTAAAAAGGACAATGCATATGAGTTAATATACAGATATTGATTGAACAGCGGGTAAATCACCCGGAAGAGAAAGGTGATGTAATGCGGCTCATGAAACTCAGATTGCAATAATAGTTTTTTTTTCTGTTACCATTAGAGTATGTTGATTTTAACATGTGTGTATTAAATAATACACCTTTATCTACTGGGTTATTAACCCACGGTTCAATTAATATCTGTAAATAAACTTGTTTGTATGTGATATGGACTATGGACCTGACAAAGAGATTCATCTCGAAGCATGTTTTCCTTTTTATTATAATAAATATCTTTTTTTATTTTAACAAATCTGTCTCAACGGTTAATTTTAACTTTAGCTACCCCCAAAGAGCACCTGCTATACACATCCCTTTTTCATTCCGCGACCGAGTTTACTCCACTCATGAAGGATCCACCGGAGGTTCCATTTGGATATCTTCAAGACTGTCAATCAAGCAGTCAAGAGTGAGCGTTGTGCAAGCAGCACAATGCCTGCCTTAGCTGAGTCCCTGCGTTCTATCATAAAAATGTCAGCCGACTGAGAGTACAGAGTGATCCTCTATCAGTGTGAGAGGAGAAGAGAGAAAATATCATTGTAATAAAACAAGGTAGAGAATAAAGGCATGGGGGAGTTTTGTATTAGGAGGAGAGATAGATATAAGGGGGTGATTCAAACTTTTATTATGGAAGGTGTTAAATGATCTTTATTCACTTTTTTTTCCACTTTCCAGGAAACTGTTCATCTAGGAATGCTCGGACCTGACACCCATAATGTGGCGGTGCACCATCTTGCTGGAAAAACTCAGGGAGTGTGCCAGCTTCAGTGCATAAAGAGGGAAACACATCATCATGTAGGCCACTGGATATGCGAAATTGCTAAATGATGATGTGTTTCCCTCTTTATGCACTGAAGCTGGCACGTTCCCTGAGTTTTTCCAGCAAGATGGTGCACCACCACATTATGGGTGTCAGGTCCGAGCATTCCTAGATGAAGAGATTCCTGGAAAGTGGATTGGTCATTGTGGGCCAGTTGAATGGCCCCCAAGGTCTCCCGATCTGACCCCCTTAGAATTTTATCTTTGGGGTCATCTGAAGGCAATTGTCTATGCTGTGAAGATACGAGATGTGCAACACCTGAAACTACGGATACTGGAAGCTTGTGCTAGCATTTCTCCTGCGGTGTTGCTATAAGTGTGTGAAGAGTGGGAGAAGTGGGTTGCATTAACAATCCAACACAATAGGCAGCACATTGAACACATTTTATAAGTGGTCAGAAACTTGTAAATAACTCATGAAAGAATAAAGTTACGTTAAAAGTACATCATTGTTTTTCTTGTAAAATTCCCAATAGGTTTGATGTGTCACATGACCCTCTTCCTATTGAAAAAACTAAGGTTGGATTCAAAATGGCCGACTTCAAAATGGCCACCATGGTCACCACCCATCTTGAAAAGTTTCCCTCTCACATATACTAATTTGCCGCAAACAGGAAGTTAATATCACCAACATTCCCATTTCATTAAGGTGTATCCATATAAATGGCCCACCCTGTAGTATTTAAAGATCAGCCTTACTATTGCATTAATATTTTTATTATTAGTGTTTTATTGTTATAACAGTTATGTTGTTAATGATTTAGTTATTTTTAATGATTTAGTTTTAATAACCTGCTAACTAGGCTATGATATTCTCATGCCACTTTATGTATCCTATGGTAAGCATTTGGCCAACACATATGTTACTTATTTTCATATTGTAACATCAGTGCTTACTTAAGGCCTAACATGATTGTTTTTTTTTTAAACAGATTTACTATATATATATATATATATATATATATATATATATATATATATATATATATATTCTTTACTATCAGATACACGTGTATCAACGTTAGGTTGAGGTCTCCCAAAATAAGTAGAAAAAATTTGAAAAATTCAAGGGAACCTTTTAAAAACTCGATTTTATTATAATTTCTTGATTAAAAAATCCTTCTCCCTTTTTGTGATGTGAAAACTCGATATTTATGACACCAGCTTTATATTATTCTTATGCTCAGTCCATCAATGATTGTGAACATCTAGGACCATCGGGTCACACTGGGCCTCTTCTTTTACGTATTTTGTTGAGGTGTGTTCAGATGTCACTTTCAGACTGATTAGTGTGCTAGCGTTTGTATTACAGTAGGTTGTTATCACATGTATTATTACATTGTGCAGGTTACTGGTAATAGAGATTCAGGTGTGTAAGGTCCTGACATCCACCGGTATATATTCAAGATAGACAAATCATATATATTGCAGAGTCCACTTATATATATTGCACAGTCCACTCTCTTATTGCACATACAGTCCCATGGTTATTGCACACTATTATATACACTGTGATCAATTTGTCTTAGCACACAATGGTTTGCACTTAGCTGTGATAGCGTAGCTATGAGATGATAGTCCGTATTCGTGAGGACAGTTCACATGGTTGAGAATGCCGATCCTACGCGTTTCCTCTAGTCAGATTCCTCAGGGATTATTTGGCATCTCATCGCCTATTTACAGATCTTGTGATGGTCTGTGCAGCTCTGATACCGGCTGTACAATGATGCTGGTACATGGTGAATTTTATATAAATAACTCCTCCCCTTTTGTCCTTCATGTGACCTGAGACGCCCAATCAAAGGCCAAGACATCAGCAATGTTTCCGAGGCTCTAATCAGGATTGTGCGATTGCTCTCAGGTGGATCCAGGTTGGATGTCTTCCTTGCGTTACTCAGGTAAGCTGTTCAAGCCTCGTTCTGAGCTCCGTGTCCATGTTGATTTATATTGGGCTTGCGTTTCAAATAGAAGTTGTTTTGTGCATCCTTATTAACTCTCATCGTTCCGGTAGCTTATCTGCTTTCCCCAACGGTTGATGTTTTTATTGCAATGCACTACTTTATTAAATGGACAGTGAACATATATTTACAAACAATTTTCTGTTTATTTACTTGGTTGTTTTTTGTATGTTGTTTAGTTGTTTTGTTACATTTCATTAACTTGGTATTGTTATTGTTTTTTCTTTAGGATATAGGGATCTTTACTGCATAACTGTTATTTCTGTTAATCTATGAAACACGCATAGGAAATAAAATCATTCATACCTGTGGGTTTCATAGATTCCAGTGTATAGGTCCAGAAAGCTTCTCTCTGGAGGAGTTGTTTATCCCAATCTCCTCCTCTCTTTGGCGGGGGTATAACATCAATGATCTGTGCTTGGAGATCTTTCACGTCACTATTGTGGTATTTGGAAAAGTGGATAGCCACTGGTGTGTCCCTCCTTTTAACGATGTCACCCACATGCTCTTGTAAACGCTTTTTTAACGGTCTGTAGGTTTTTCCCATGTAATTGCAGGGACATTGGCAGGTGAGTAGATATACTGTTCCCCGTGTATCACAATTTGCAAATTGCAGAATGTTTTATTGTTTTTTGGTCGTGGCACTCATGAAATGTGGTCCTTTTTTCACATAGCGACATGTTGTACATTTATTGCAAGGGAACATTCCTTTAGGTTTTTCTGACATCCAATTGTCTTCAATTGTAAAAAGTTGCTATTTATCAGTTTGTCGCGAAGATTGTCACCTCGTTTGTATGTAATTTGCGGTATGGACGGGACAATTTCCTGTAATGTGGCATCCATACGCAAAATACCCCAATGTTTGTCAAGGATGTTACTAACCTCCACTGATTTACTATCAAAAGTGCCTACTATTCTGGATACACTGTTGTTTTGGTCTTCATTTTTTGAGGTGAGAAGACGTGACCTTGGTGTCATCAGGGATCTGTGATATGCTCGTTTTAGTAATTTGTTGGGGTAGCCTCTGCTTCTCAATCTAGTCCTCAATTCCCCTGCTTTAATTTTAAATTCCTCCATAGAGGACCAATATCTCCGTATATGGAGGTATTGACCTGTTGGGACTCCCTGCTTCAGTGGGCGCGGATGACAGCTCTCCCATCGAAGCAGGGAGTTTGTGGCAGTGTCCTTTCTGTGCACTGTTGAATGTACATTTCTTTCCTCGCCTATCCAAATTTTGAGATCAAGAAATTCTAACATACTGGGACTAATAGTGCTGGTGAATCTAAGTTCCAAATCATTTTGATTTAATATTGCCACGAACTCCTCAAAGTGTGTTTTGGTCGATGTCCAAATGATCAGAACGTCGTCTATGTACCTAAGCCACATAGTTATGTGGCTGGTCCAAGACGACATTCTCTCATTAAAAACCACTTGGTCCTCCCACCAGCCGAGGTACAGATTTGCATAACTGGGGGCGCAAGGGCTCCCCATCGCTGTAACTCGGCTTTGGTGGAAGGACTCCCCCTCAAAAAGAAAATAATTTCTATTGAGAACAAAGGATAGCAATTTGAGAACTAGTTGGTTATGTGCTCTATATTGTGTACCTCTAGTTTTGAGAAAAAATTCTACTGCCTCCAGCCCCTTTTCATGGGGGATGGAAGAGTAAAGCGCCTCAACATCCAGGGAGGCCAACAGGACTCCTTCCTCTAATCTCAGATCTTCAATCCTTTGGCTATCCACTTTTCCAAATACCACAATAGTGACGTGAACGATCTCCAAGCACAGATCATTGATGTTATACCCCCGCCAAAGAGAGGAGGAGATTGGGATAAACGCCTCCTCCAGAGAGAAGCTTTCTGGACCTATACACTGGAATCTATGAAACCCTCAGGTATGAATGATTTTATTTCCTATGCGTGTTTCATAGATTAACAGAAATAACAGTTATGCAGTAAAGATCCCTATATCCTAAAGAAAAAACAATAACGATACCAAGTTAATGAAATGTAACAAAACAACTAAACAACATACAAAAAACAACCAAGTAAATAAACAGAAAATTGTTTGTAAATATATGTTCACTTTCCATTTAATAAAGTAGTGCATTGCAATAAAAACATCAACCGTTGGGGAAAGATAAGCTACCGGAACGATGAGAGTTAATAAGGATGCACAAAACAACTTCTATTTGGAACGCAAGCCCGATATAAATCAACATGGACACGGAGCTCAGAACGAGGCTTGAACAGCTTACCTGAGTAACGCAAGGAAGACATCCAACCTGGATCCACTTGAGAGCAATCGCCCAATCCTGATTAGAGCCTCGGAAACATTGCTGATGTCTTGGCCCTTGATTGGGCGTCTCAGGTCACATGAAGGACAAAAGGGGAGGAGTTATTTATATAAAATTCACCACGTACCAGCATGATTGTACAGCCGGTATTAGAGTTGCACAGACCATCACAATATCTGCAAATAGGCGAAGAGATGCCAAATAATCCCTGAGGAATCTGACAAGAGGAAACGCGTAGGATCGGCATTCTCAACCATGTGAACTGTCCTCACGAATACGGACTATCATCTCATAGCTACGCTATCAAAGCTAAGTGCAAACCATTGTGTGCTAAGACAAATTGATCACAGTGTATATAATAGTGTGCAATTACCATGGGACTGTATGTGCAATAAGAGAGTGGACTGTGCAATATATATAAGTGGACTGTGCAATATAAATGATTTGTCTATATTGAATATATACCGGTGGATGTCAGGACCTTACACACCTGAATCTCTACTACCAGTAACCTGCACAACGTCATAATACATGTGATAACAACGCACTGTGATACAAACGCTAGCACACTAATCAGTCTGAAAGTGACATCGGAACACACCTCAACAAAATACGTAAAAGAAGAGGCCCAGTGTGACCCGATGGTCCTAGATGTTCACAATAATTGATGGACTGACAGCATAAGAATAATATAAAGCTGGTGTCATAAATATTGAGTTTTTACATCACAAAAATGTGTGCAGTGGGGAAAAAAAGTATTTAGTCATCCACCAATTGTGCAAGTTCTCCCACTTAAAAAGATGAGAGTAATTTTCATCATATAATGAGAAAAAGAATCTATAAAATCACATTGTCTGATTTTTAAAGAATTTATGTGCAAATTATGGTGTAAAATAAGTATTTGGACACCTACAAACAAGCATTATTTTTGGCTCTCACAGACCTGTAACTTCTTCTTTAACAGTCTCCTCTGTCCTCCATTTGTTACCTGTATTAATGGCACCTGTTTGAACTTGTTATCAGTATAAAATACACCTGTTCACAACCTCAAACAGTCACACTCCAAACTCCACTATGGCCAAGATCAAAGAGCTGTCAAAGGACACCAGAATCAAAATTGTAGATCTGCACCAGGCTAGTAAGACTGAATCTGCACTATGCTGGCAGCTTGGTGTGAAGAAATCAACTGTGGGAGCAATTATTAGAAAATGGAAGATATACAAAATCACTGATAATCTCCCTCAATCTGGGGCTTCACACAAGATCTCACCCCGTGGTGTAAAATGATCACAAGAATGGTGAGCAAAAATCACAGAACCACACGAGGGGACCTAGCGAATTACCTGCCTGAGACCAAAGTAACAAAGGCTACCATCAGTAACACACTAAGTCCATGTTGCCCAGCAACAGCCTCAAAACATCACTGCTCTAGAGGAGATCTGCATAGAGAAATGGGCCAAAATACCAGCAACAGTGTGTGAAAACCTTGTGATGACTTACAGAAAATGTTTGACCTCTGTCATTGCCAACAAAGTGAATATATAATAAAGTATTGAGATTAACTTTTATTATTGACAAAATACTTATTTTCCACCATAATTTGCAAATAAGTTCTTTCAAAAATCTGACAATGTGATTTTATGGATTTTTTTTCATTATGTCTCCTAAAGTTGAGGTATACCTATCTTGACAATTACAGGCCTCTCTAATCTTTTTAAGTGGGAGAACTTGCACAATTGGTGGCTGACTAACTACTTTTTGCCCCACTGTATGTATGTATATATATATATATATATATATATATATATATATATATATATACATATTGTAAATCGTAAACATAAGTATATATATATATATATATATATATATATATACATATATATATATATATATATATATATATATATATACATATACATATATATATATATGTGTCTGTGTGTGTGTGGGGGGGGGTTTCTTAAGCAAAAAATGTCTGAAACCCATAAGTTTTAGTCAATCCTTCTTTAATAATCTCTTAGACCTTCTCTAATGAAGCTTGTAGGGTAACATAATTTATTACAATTAACAGTATAGTTGTTTGAGGATTTGGAGTTCTGTAATAAAAAAAAAATTGGCGCTTCATCCTCTGTAAGGGCATCATACAAAATTAATAGGCACAAAATTTCAGACATATTTTCAAATAATAGATGGGTATTTCCTTTATGTGTTTTTATTACACACGCCAACTGAGAATCTTTTAAAAGAGCAATTTTATTGAGTACAGCATGCCAACATTTTATTTCAAGTGTCTGTTTTATTTTCTGAAGAGTTAATATAAACTAGTAACAGTACAGTACCTTTATTGCCTTCCTGTGGTAGATAAGAAGAAAATGAAGTGCACCATAAATCTCATTCGGTAGTCTAGAAATAGCCATGTTGCAAGAATGACATTGGCCTTTTCTTTCATTAGACAGGAAAATACATATTTAAGCTCATTTTGAGAAAATATTAAGGTATCAGCATGACAAAAAATCAATCATTTTCCCATCTACAGATCATTCCTGCATCCTTAATAATTGATGCGAGTTATATCAGCATGTTTGAGATCCTCCACAGATAAGAAATAATTAAGTTAGTGGCAATCAGGGGGACGTGTAATGTCTCAATCAGTATGAATGGGAAAGAAGGGAAAAGTAGAATAAAATTATTTAAAAATAACCCCAGTCGGTTCCTTTTTTACTGCAAAAATCTATCTCAATGTCATATTTAGACAAATATAAACCAGCCAATGTTGTGTATTGCTAAAATAAGTAGCGCCTGGCAACTTAATGAAGTCTCCATGGCTTCTCGTCTTTCTCCTCCAGCAACCTGTAAACATGACAAAGATGACACAACACTTCTCTGCCTTTAAAGAGGAAAATTCTTTTAAAAAGTGACCACAAATAGCAATAGCTGAGTGTTTTTGTGTTGATTTTGTTTGCAGTGGTATCTGTCTTATTTAGTCAATAGTTCCCACATGTAGAAACTATTTCATTCATTATGCTTTATGATTTATTTGAACATAGTTAAAACATTTTTTTGTAGATTTTATTTAGGGTTAAGAAAGCTTTTTTGCCAGTCGATTGAGATTCAATAGGTCAACCAGGAAATCTAAGGCTGGGTTCACATATGTCAGTTATAAGGCATAGGTGAACTCAGCCTATATCTCCACTAGAGATAAGCAAACATTTGAAAAATTCGATTTGGCCGATTCGCCAAATTTTTCGGAAAAACTTGTTTCAATCCGATATCGGCAAATCTATATTAAAAACGGCTATTTCTAGCCTACATAGAGCCTCAACACTTTTCTGTGTTCTAACACGCATGCGGAGTGTGCTGGGGTAGTAAAATAATACGGTTATTCAGAATGACATGCAGATTACCGACATCGCTTTTAGAATCACTGCCGCAGAGCGGCACAATGACAGAGCCTGGAGGTGGCACCAGTATGAGGAGACCATATAGTGGCTGAATGACACAGTGTGGAGGTGTTGGCAGCATGAGGAGACCATATAGTGGCTGAATGACACAGCGTGGAGGTGTTGGCAGCAAGAGGAGACCATATAGTGGCTGAATGACACAGCGTGGAGGTGTTGGCAGCATGAGGAGACCATATAGTGGCTGAATGACACAGCGTGGAGGTGTTGGCAGCATGAGGAGACAATATAGTGGCTGAATGACACAGCTTTTATGAGGCTGAAGCATGAAGAGATCACATAGTGGCTGAATGATACAGCGTGGAGGTGTTGGCAGCATGAGGAGACCATATAGTGGCTGAATGACACAGTTTGTAGGTGTTGGCAGCAGGAGGAGACCATATAGTGGCTGAATGACACAGTGTGGAGGTGTTGGCAGCATGAGGAGACCATATAGTGGCTGAATGACACAGCATGGATGAGCCTGAAGCATGAGGAGCCCATATAGTGGTTGAATGACACAGCATGGAGGTGTTGACAGCATGAGGAGACCATATAGTGGTTTAATGACACAGTGTGGAGGTGTTGGCAGCATGAGGAGACCATATGGTGGCTTTATGGCACAGCCTGGAGTTGGCAGCAAATGAGGAGACAATGGGGCCTCACAATCTCTAAGAATAAAAGATGAATTTTGAAATTCATAAACATAGATAGGTAATGTCCTAGGCCCAGCAGCATCACTAAACCATGTAGTTGCTGAATGACACAGATAGGAGCAGTCAGCCACAGGAGTACACAAGACGGTTTCATAACCCCTAAGATTGAAAGATTAATGTTGAAATCTTTATTAAGCATGTATGAAAGCTAGTGCTAACATCCAAAAATGTAAGGCTCAAGCCCAGCAGCATCAGTGAGCCAAGTAGTTCCTGAAACACACAGCCAGGAGCAGGCATCAGCAGTACACAAGTGGGTTTCATAACCCCTTACATTGAAAGATCAATGTTGAAATCTCAATTAAGCATGTATGTAAGCTAGTGCTAACATCCAAAAATTTAAGGACCAAGCCCAGCAGCATACGTAAGCCAAGTAGTTCCTGAAAGACACTGCCGGCAGCAGCAGTACTCAAGAGGGTTTCATAACACCTAAGATTGAAAGATCAATGTTGAAATCTCTATTGAAGAGGTATGTTACCTCATGCTATCATCAAAGAATTTAAGGCCGAAGCTCAGCAGCATCACTAAGCACATTAGTTCCTGAAACACTCAGCCTGGAGCAGGCATCAGCATGAGTTTACAAGAGGGCTTCACAACCCCTAACATTAAAGGGGTACTCCGGTGAAAAACTTTTTTTTTAAACTCCTTAAGGACACATGACGTACCGCTACGTCATGTGTCCCGGTCCTGCGATATAACGTGGGGTTACACGGTAACCCCGTATCATATCGCGGCGGGCCCGGCGTCATAGTGAAGCGGTGCCGCACTCTATTAACCCTTTAGGTGCGTGCTCAAAGCTGAGCCGCGCGGCTAAAAACGAAAGTGAAAGTGCCCGGCCAGCTCAGGGAGCTGTTCGGGATCGCCGCAGTATAATCGCGGAATCCCGAACAGCTGTACTACAGGAGGAAGGTCTCTTACCTTCCCTCCTGCAGTCCGATCGCTGATTGAATGCTTCAAGCCTGAGATCCAGGCTTGAGCAATCAATCACCGATTTCACTGATTGTTGCCATGCAACGGCAAGGCAGCAGTCTGTGAATGAAATCAGCCATTGCAAGCTGATAGATCTCTATGGCACCTATCAGCTTGCAAAAAAAAAGTGTAAAAAAAAAGTTAACCCTTTCAGGTATTCCCTTCTGAATTAAAAGTTTGAATCACCCGGCATTTCCTAGTAACAAAATAAAACAGTGTAAATAAAAATAAAAATACACATATGTGGTATCACCGCGTGCGAAAATGGCCAAATTATAAAAATATGCCACTTTTTAAACCGCACGTTCAATGGCGTATGCACAAAAAAATTCCAAAGTCCAAAATATTGCATATTTGATCACTTTTTATACCACAAAAAAGTGAATAAAAAGTGATCAAAAAGTCTGATCAGAACAAACTTCAGATCACAGTGCAAAAAATGAGTCCTCATAGCACCCTGAACACAGAAAAATAAAAAAGTTATAGGGGTCAGAAGATGACCATTTTAAACGTATACATTTTCCTGCATGTATTCATGAGTTTTTTCTGAAGTGACACAAAATCAAACCTATATAAGTAGAGTATCATTTTAACCGAAGGGACCTACAGAATAAAGATAAGGTGTCATTTTTGCCGAAAAATTTACTACGTAAAAACAGAAGACCCCAAAACTTACAAAATAGTGTTTTTTCATCAATTTTGTTACACATTGATTTTTTTCCCGTTTCACCATAGATTTTTGGGTAAAATAACTAATGTCATTACAAAGTAGAAATAGTGATGCAAAAAATAAGTCATCATATAGAATTTTAGGTGAAAACTTTAAAGAGTTATGATTTTTTTAAAGTTAAGGAGGAAAAATTGAAAATTAAAAAAAGGAAAAAGCCCCGGTCCTTAAGGGGTTAAATCAACTGGTACCAGAAAGTTTAACAGATTTGTAAATTACTTCTTTAAAAAAATCTTAATCCTTCCTGTACTTATTAGCTGCTGAATACTACAGTGGAAATTATTTTCCGTTTGAAACACAGAGCTGTCTGCTGACATCACGAGCACAGTGTCAGGATCCGGGCTGGTAGCGGAGGCTGGTGGTGGATCTGCTGTGTCAGTGAAGTGATGACGTGGACCGTACCAGGGGAACGGAGTCTAAGGAGTTACTGGTTTTCACCAGAGCCCGCCGCAAAGCGGGATTGACTTGCTGCGGCAAGTAACCCCCAGGTCGTTCCACCCAGTAGCGACTCAACCTCTCTGGCTGCTGAGATAAGGCAAGGTCCAAGAGGATCAGGCAAAGGCGTAGTGAGACGTAGTAAATGGTCAGGGCTGGCGGCACAGGTTCACAGACGGAAGTCAGTAGCAACGGGAATGGCAACAGGCAGGGTAACACAGGAACAAGGAATGCTTTCTCTCAGGCACAAAGGCAACAAAGATCCGGCAGGAGGCTGTGGGAGGAGTCGGTACTTATAGGCAGTGCACAGGTGAGGCCTAATTAAGTTCAAACAGCACTCCCTCACACAAGGCTTAACCATTAATAAACCAGTTTGGACCAGGCACCAATCACCTGTGCACTGGTCCTTTAGATCTAAGAGTCCCGGTGCATGCGCGCCCAAGAGAGCGGGGATGCACACACCGAGACGCCGAAGCACAGCCTGGACACACGCTGTGAGCGCTCCGAGGCTAGCAGGGGGCCTGGAGCGCTCAGCGTAGCACACAGTGCTCTCTCCTGACATCTCTGTCAATTTTAGGAACTGCCAGAGTAAAAGGAAATCCCCATAGCAAACATATGCTGTTCTGGGCAGTTCCTAAAATGGACAGAGATGTCAGTAGAGAGCACTGTGGTCATGATGTCAGCAGACAGCTCTGTGTTTCAAGAAGAAAATAATTTCCGCTGTAGTATTC
This sequence comes from Hyla sarda, assembly GCF_029499605.1. Classification (NCBI taxonomy): domain Eukaryota; kingdom Metazoa; phylum Chordata; class Amphibia; order Anura; family Hylidae; genus Hyla; species Hyla sarda. Next base: position 220,387,272 of record NC_079191.1, read on the forward strand.
AGCAGCTAATAAGTACTGGAAGGATTAAGATTTTTTAATAGAAATAATTTACAAATCTGCTTAACTTTCTGGCACCAGTTGATTTAAAAAAAAAAAGTTTTTCACCGGAGTACCACTTTAAAATGTTAATGTTGAAATCTGTATAGAAGATGTATGTTAGCTAGTGCTAATATCAAAATATTTTAGGCACAGGCCCAGCAGCATCACTAAACCATTTAGTTGCTGAAACACACAGCCTGGATCAGGAAGCAGCAGAAGTACACTAAAGGGCTTAATAACCTCTAACATTAAAAGGTCAAGATTGAAATATGTATAGAAGATGTATGTTAGCTAGTGCTAACATCCAAAAAATGTAGGTACAGGCCCAGCAGAATCAATAAGCCAAGTAGTTCCTGAAACACACAGCCTGGACCAGGCAGCAGGAGGCGTACATAAGAGGGCTTCACAACCCCCAACATTAAAAGATCAATGTCAAAATAGTGGCTGAATGAAACAGCCTGGAGGTGGCAGCAGCAGCATCAGGAGTCCTGAAAGTGACCCGGTGACAGCGTGGTGCGGTGGGTGGCAATACCAGTACCCGGTGATGAAGGTGGCGGGAATGTTTGTAAATGGGGAGCAGTGCCTTAAAGTGAACCAATCATCAGATTTTACCCTATATAACGCTTGGCAAAGCGTTATATAGGGTAAAATCTTTATTTTCACCATTCCTGGGGGATGCACCGGCCGGCAGCGACGCCCCCTCCGCTTGATTGATGGGCCGCGTCATCACTCTGCTCCGTCTGTTCAGTGAGCGGAACGATGACGCGGCCCATCAATCAAGCGGAACGGGAGTAGATGAGAAGAGCTCCCCGCCCAGGTGACTACTTACGGCGGCGGTGGTGACTAGTTTATAACTTCATATCTTCACCATTCCTGGGGGCAGGAGCGTCCCCCGGGGATGGTGAGGACAACAATTTTACCCTATATAACGCTTTGACAAGCATTATATAGGGTAAAATCTGATGATTGGTTCCCTTTAAATCTGTTTGGCACTATCCCTATTTGTGAAGTATTGGTGTAGTACAATGGTCAATCTACTGTGATGCATCTGCCATTGGTGGCTAGAAATCCTTAATGATCCATGCCTGATTCATCTTCACAAAGGTCAGTCTCTCCACATTTTTCATGGACAGATGAGTTCTTCTTGGGGTGACTATGGCCCCCGCCACACTAAACACCCGCTCTGATGACACACTATTGGCCTGGCAGGACAGCTTTTTCAGGGCAAACTCTGCTAGTTGCAGCCATAAATCAAGTTTGGCTGCCCAGAAGTCCAGCGGATCTTCAAGGTTTGTTGGCATGGCCATGTCAAGGTATGCCACCACCTGCCGGTTCAGGTCCTGCTCCATGTCTACCTGCTGCTGTTGAGTTGCTTCACTATGCGGGTGAAGAAAGGTACTCATCAGCGACTGTAGACTCAGGCTGCTGCTGATGGACAAGGTACTGCTCCTTCCACCCCACCCCTCCCCAGCAGCCATGGAAGTGGAAGATGAGCGCAGAGGCCCCCCCGAGTAAGACCTGCGAGTGGATGATGATGGCGTCGATAAGCATCAGCCAGCTGACTATGTAGGATCTCTCTGTAATAGGTCAGTTTGTCCTTCCTCTCAGTGGGTGTAAAAAAGTCCCCCATTGTGTTCCGGTAGCGATGGTCCAATAAGGTGGAGAGCCAGAAGTCATACCACTGATGAATGTTGACAATTTGCAAGCATCTGAGCATGCATCGTGACATTTGTGCAAGTGACTCTGAGAGACTCCACTCATATGGAAGGGTTTTATGAACGGCACCTTTTTGTGAAAAGTCGCAAAAAAGGTGCAAAGCCACTGAAAAGTCTCTAAAATGACACAAACCCAGACTTAGCTTTTTGGTGTATGTGAAGAGAGAAATGTCAGAAAATGTTTACCTGCACAAAATTTATCACATACTCTGTGACCATTTAACCCCTTAACGACCACGGACGTAAATGTACGTCCTGGTTTGGTGGTACTTTGCGCACCAGGACGTACATTTGCATCCTGTGTATGACGGTGAGCATCGGAGCGGTGCTTCAGCTATCAGCAGTTGGGGACCCGCCGGTAATGGCAGACATCCGCGATCATGCGGATGTCCGCCATTAACCCCTCAGATGCGGCATCTGCGGCAATGCACACTTTAAATTAGATGATCGTGGCAATCCGATCATCTGTAATGGCGGACGGAGGTCCCCTCACCTGCCTCCGTCCGTCTCCCGGTGTCTCCTGCTCTGGTCTGAGATTGTGCAGACCAGAGCAGGAGCTAGCCGATAATACTTATCAGTGCTATGTCCTATGCATAGCACTGAACAGTATTAGCAATCAAATGATTGCTATAGATAGTACATAAAAAGTGTTTAAAAAATAAACCAATAAAAATGAAAATTGTCCATTATTCCCATTTTACCCCCAAAAAGCGTTATTTTTCTTAATAAACATATTTGGTATCGCTATGTGCGTAAATGTCCGAACTATCATAATATAATGTTAATGATCCCATACGGTGAACGGCGTAAATGCAAAAAATTTCAAATAGGCCAAAAATGCTGCTTTTTTTGTACATGCAAATGTGGTATCAATAAAAAGTACAGATGATGGCACAAAAAATGAGTCCTCATGCCGCCCATATATGGAAAAATAAAAAAGTTATAAGTGGTCAAAATAGGGTCGATTTTAGATTACTGATTTTGTACAAAATGTTTTTGATTTTTTTTAAGCGGTAAAAAAATAAAAAAGTATCTAGCAATGGGTATCATTTTTATCGTATTGACCCAAAGAGTAAAGAACATATGCCATTTTTACCGTAACTTGTACAGTGCAAAAACGAAACCCTCCAAAATGTGCAAAATTGGGGTTTTCATTAAAATTTTCTCCCTAAAAAAATATTTTTGGGGGTTTGTCGTACATTTTATGGTTAAATGAGTGGTTTCATTACAAAGTACAATAGGTTATGCAAAAAACAAGCCCTTATATGGGTCTTTTGACGGAAATATAAAAAAGTTATTGATTTTAGAAGGTGAGGAGGAAAAAATGAAAAAGCAAAAATAAAATTGGCCTGGTCCTTAAAGCGTACCTGTCATAGTGCAAAAAAATGAAAAAAGTGATATGTTACTCAGGACCCAATCCTGATCATGTGCATATAATGTTTTTGTGTCTCGGACCTATATATCCAGAGATATAAGCATTTATCTGCTGGTGAGTTACTTTTTCATTGTGCAGGCTGGAGGGGGCGTGTCAGTCTGTCTCCCTCACAGGAGCAAGCCTGTGCAGTCAGCCAATCAGTACTCTCTACTCTGTAACCCTTTCCTCTCTGGTTTTATGCTGTGTCATGTGTCAGATGAAGATACTTTGAGCTTGCCTGCGGTAATCAGAAGACATTATGGTGAATTCATAACAGGATAAAATGTATAAATATAACAATAGATCTTTATAAAATTAATGCAGCATTTTTATGAATACATGTTCTATCTGTTTTATCTTCTCCTAGTAAAGATGGATGCTAATCAGCATAGCTGTCACTATGTGTGTTATTCATCTTTCACAGACTCCTGAATGTCTGATCAACTTCTTTGTCCTTCAGGAGTCCGAGAAAGCTTTGACTATTTCAGCATGCTGGGAATTGTAGTTTAGTAACAACTGAAGCTGCAATGTTTGTAAATAACTGTGTTAGAGCAGTGTTGCCTCCAGCTGTTTTAAAACTACAGCTCCCAGCATGTCCACACATCCTTTATCTGTAGTTTTGCATACACAATAGAAATCTCCTATACTGGATACCGGTATGCTATACGGCCGGTATCCAGTATGCTGTAAAATTTAGACTAGTCTGTCTGGCTAAAAGACAGGCGACCCCTAGTGGTGGCTATTTTGAGCTTGAATTTCAGGTGAAAATTGTTTTTTTTTTTTTAACAGGTGTACATTGTGAAATGTCATATTATAATAAGTCCTGCAATATATGAAAAGTTTTTTTTAACAATGACAGTGCCTCTTTAAGGGATCATGGGTTGTGCTTGTGTAGGCTTGGCAGGTAATAGTGACAGCAAGAGTAATGGTGGACTGGTGGTAGTTGTAGCCAGAGAAAAGCAGGCAGGGTAGCTGGTGGAAGTTGTAATAGCCAGAGTACAGCAAGGGTAGTATTATCTTATCAGTGGCATCTGGCAAGGAGTTTTAAATTCCTCACTGATCCATGTCTGATTCATTATAGCAAATGTGAGTTTTTCAACATTGTTGGCAGCCAATTTTGTTCCCTTAGGAGTGGTGCCACAGCCTGCCACCCTCAAAACTTACAGGAGGATACTAAACTGGAGGATGGAAAAAACAAAACACCCATGGAAAACTGGTCATGTTCTGGCCAATTGTCTAATTAGGTGACCTCAAAGTCCATGGGGTTTGGACTCATATTTTCTCATGGCATTAATATAACGGCTGTGGTAGGTGGATCCACTGACCTGCGAGGAAGATGGCTTGGGCCGTACCAGGGAGCGAAGTCTAAGGTGCCGCTGGTTTTCACCAGAGCCCACTGCAAAGCGGGATGGTCTTGCTGTGGCAGGAGGTCTACAGGCAGGCGGCAAGAAGGCAAGGTCAGGTCACAAAGCGGAAGGTCAGTACACAGGCAGGGCAAAACACAGGAACACTTTCTCTAGGGGCTCAGGGGACACAAAGATCCAGCAAGAGGTAGAGGGAGGTGGAACAACTTATAAGGAAGGGGATGGTGCAATTACAGGGTGCACTGGCCCTTTAAATCTCAGAGCTCCGGTGTGTGGGCCCTAGGAGGCGGGGGCGAGCACCGGAGAACAGGGCAGCGGGGAAGTCAGCAGGAGCAGAAGGTAAGTGACGACCCGAGATTCGCATGCAGGCACGCGAATCCCGGCCTGACGGAAGACGAAGGAGGAGAGCACGCACAGCCAGAGTGAGTGGCCGGAGCGCTCAGCACAACAATTAACCTCTTCAGGATGCAGAGCACATGCATACGCCCTACATCCCGAGTCCTTAAGGACGTGGGGCATATGCATACGCCCGTGGGAATTCCAGTCCCCGCCGCTAGCCAGTTGGGGACCGGACTGGGATGCCTGCTGAAAACATTCAGCAGGAATCCCGGCACATCGCCGAGGGGGGTCCTGAGACCCCCCATGTCGGCGATCGCAGAAAATCGCATGTCAATTCAGACATGCGATTTTCTGCTATCCCGGGCTGATCGGGTCTCTGGTGACCCGATCATCTGGAAAATAGGGATGATTGGAGCTGTCAGTGACAGCCCCGATCACCCTGAGGGATAGGAGTGAGGTTGCAGTGCTGCGATCTCTTCCTATCCCCTGCCATTAGTCAGAAATGAGTTCTGACCAATGGCATGTTGGGCAGAACGGGGGGAGAACATGGCGGCATGTACCTGAGGACCAGATGCGATAGGGCCCGGCGATCATCAGAGACATCAGCGGAGATCACGGCACAGGTAGGAAAACGACGGGGGGGTAAGAAAGGGGGCAGTAAGCGATATCTACTGCTGCCCTTCCTATTGGGTGCCAAACTGTTATAGTTTTGCAACATCTGGAGGGTCACAGTTTGGAGACCACTGTTACAGTGGTGCCCAAACGGTAGCCCTCTAGATATTGCCAAACTACAACTCTCAGCATGCCTAGACTGCCAAGGCATGCTGGGAGTTGTAGTTCTGTAACATCTGTCCCTTCAGATTTTGCAATTTTCATGAAATGTTTGAAAATTGCTGCTCTACTTTGAAGCCCTCTAATTTTTTTAAAAAGTTAAAATATGTATTTTTTATGATGCCAACATAAAGTGGACATATTGTATTTGTGAATAAAAATAAAATTTATTTGGAATATCCATTTTCCTTACAAGCAGAGAGCTTCAAAGTTAGAAAAATGCTAAATATTCAAAATTTTCATGAAATTATGGGATTTTTCACCAAAAAAGGATGCAAGTACTGACAAAAATTTACCACCAAAATAAAGTAGAATATGTCACGAAAAAACATTCTCAGAATTTGAATATTCGGTAAAAGCGTTTTAGAGTTATTAATGCGTAAAGTGACGGTGGTCAGAATTGCGAAAAAGGGCTCAGTCCTTAAGGTGAAAAAGGGCTGCCTCCTTAAGGGATTAAGCTGGTTGTTCAGGTGATGGTGTACATTCCTTTGGTAATGATTCATGTCAGGGTGGAATAAAGGATGCAAAAACGGTGTCATCATGTACTCCAACTGTTGCTGCTTGTCTCTTTCAGGGGTAGTGCTGGCAAAGGGAGTGCAGCATTCACTCAGCAAAGAGCAGAGAGTGGACACTTGTTTGGCAGGAGTTTGCCTATAAAAAAATCAAATTTAGCCTGCTTGTCTGAAGGTAAATAAAAATTCCCCCATCTTTACACCGAACATCTAAGAGTGTGGCTATCGAGATCTCATCTCTTTCCCTTATGCACGCAATATGCCTTTCATTGCACAAGCAAGAAAGCATACAGATCATCATACATGTCAGCTTTTCTGAGGCCCCAGATTGTTCTGCCTCCATCATATAGTGCCCTTCCTCATTCTTCTCTCCCAACTCCTCCTCTAGAATAACATCCATACTGATTCCAGCCAGATGTTAACCTTCCTCCATCCCTACTTACTCACTCAACACCATAAATGTTTGCTCCAGAGGGAATATCAGTGGCATAACATCACTAATTCCACTGTTGTTCTTGCTGACATATCTTGTTACCTCTTCAAAGGCTGGAGCATGGGACAGGTGTCTCTGATTAGCTGCCGATACCTCAGCTGAAGCCTGTCACTGTGTTGTGCTGCTGCTACAGGCAGTCCACCATATGTAATGTTGGGTTTCACAGTGTTAGAATGTTGAAAGTGGTGTTAAGGTCATGTTTAAAGCATAAGAACAGCTGTAGGGAACACAGACTTTCTTGCCTATAGCCAGCACATCATTGAGACCAAAACCATTTCTCAAGAAATGTTTGATGACAAGATTTAGAACATGTGCCATACAGGGAGACTATCTCCTGCTATTTAAACTCATCTCTTTTACGATTCTTGTGCCATTATCAGTAACTACGTTTTCCAATGTCAGTTTTACAGGTACAGAGCTGCTGCCACTCCAAAATTCTGAGCAAGGCTGGGTTTGCTAGGCTCGGCTAACTCCTTTCTACTCGTACTACTTTTAAAAAACAGTATTTTTAACAAAATGAGTATTCTTAAAAATGCCCTGCTCTGATGTTTCTGTCTTTGGACTGTATGAGGGCTCCTTTTTTGCACCATGATCTGTAGTTTTTATCATAACTTTTGCGTATACGCGACTTTTTGATCACTTTTTGGGATGTGACATGACCAAATATCAGCTATTTTGGACTTTAGTATTGTTTTGCATTTAGGTTGTTTACCATAAGGGATTAATAATGTTATATTTTTATAGTTCTGACAATTCCACACGCAGTAAAGCCAAATTTATTAAATTATTTTTCACTTTTTTTTTTATAGAAAAAGGGGGGTGACTAGACAATCAATTAGTGGCACCGCTGCTAATTATGCCACAATGTTATTGTTATTTTCAGAAATCCTGGTAAAAATTGCTCCGAATGCTGGGGCAGTGGAGTACCCCTTTAAATGTGTTTTTTGGAGCTTAGTAAATGCCTATAATATAATTCTATTGGTTCCCATTCTCGGTTATAGTTTCATTCTTTTTTTCCGATACATTGTAGCATGAAGTCATGTTTACTTATGTACATCTATTTATTTACATAATCATATATCATTACATATTTTTTGCACCTACCAAGTTTTACTCCTCAGAAAGTTTTTAACTTATATTTTTTTTTTCTCTACACCACCTCTTAAAATTAAACAGAATAGAGCCATCATGACAGAACAAAGTGAAAAAGGAGTTTTCTGGTAGAGAAATAAAGATATCTTAAGACTGACTTCAAACGATATCCATAACAAGTAACTGCAGTGAAACTGTTTCATCTTTGCCTCTGGGATATTATTAAGTCTTTCTAGTAGCACTAACAGCAGAAGCAAGGATTACAGAAGTTACTACAGTGTAGCTGCCTGCCTGCCATACAAATATAAGAAAAGCATAGATCTTGTTGAAGTTGTAAAGGTTATACATTTCATAGCACATCAAATTTAACCTTCTAAAAATCAGAAAATAAAACTTCTTATAAGCATTGTATGCCAATAGAAAAATGGACAAAAAGGAATAGTTACTGCTGATGGTTCGGTTCAATTTTTTTTAGCTTTCCGTGAATAATATACAAATACATTATTTGCATATACCAAATTGTTTAACTTGCATTATATACTACATTTTTTATTTATGCGCTTGTCATGGATGTATTCATTTACTAAAATATCAGCAGTTTCATATCAAGATTTTACTTCTTACTGTTTTGTCATATTGTGCAAACTATGGCTGTTAATTGATGTTTAATATTGCAAAGAATTTTGCAATATAGTAATTTTTTTGTAATTCAACACATGGTGGTTAGATAAACCCAATATTTCATCATACAAACAAAATAGTACCTGGACGGTATGTCATCTAAGCTTGTGACACAAGGCAAAAAAAGAGCAGAAATGTAATGATTTTTTTAATTACAAAACACAATAGAATGAATATGCAACACTCACCACTTTATTCAATACATATTTTCACAGAATAGAGTAGACAACAACGGAACAGCAGTGGGGAACATATGGCCTTTTTCATAAAGAACTCATACTTCCTCTGGTCTTCAGAAGAAGTCAGGGACCCCCTTACCCAACACAACACTGAACACTCACATACAAACAAAGTGAATAGACATACAAAACAATAAAAAAAAACATTACAAATAAAAGCACAAGTCATTGTAGTCATTTAGACTCAATGGACATAGAGCAAATAAACATATTACCCAGTTGTGCTCACATTGTGGAATAAAAATCTGATGGTGATCTGGGGAAGATTAACCATTTTGAGGACAGCAAATTTCAATATAGAAGGTAAACCCTTGTAGACTTCAATATTGTGGAAAATGTGATGTAGTGCCCCAATGTCTTTGAAGAATAAAAATGTTCTGATTCTAATAAATAGGGGAAGTTTATTCTTCCCCACATGATAAAATCCCCAGGGGCAATTAAGCACTTGAACTACACAAGAGGGATGGCTTGTGATAAAATGATTCACCATGTGTTTTGCACCCTCCAACTGTAAAGGCTATTGGCCTGAACTATACCCCCAAAAGGAACAGTGTTTGCATCCAAAGTTACCTATTGGAACCACTTCCTCTAACCAATTTTTCTTCTATAATTCTTCTTTTCTGGTTTCCTTTAACCCCTTAAGGATGCAGGGTGTACCGGTACGCCCCGTTCCCGAGTCCTTAAGGACTGAGGGCGTACCTGTACACCCTGATCCTGCTAACAGGGTTTAGATTGTTCTCATGAGCGGAGAATGTGATAAACCCGATGAGTCCCGATTGCTACTGGCAGCCAGGACCCACGGCTAATGCCGGGCACCGCCAATTGGGCCGATGCCCTGCATTAACCCTTTAGACGCCGCAATCAAAGTTGATTGCGGCATCTAAACTGAAAGTGAAACTATCCTGGCAGCTCAGCGGAGCTCAGAATTGCGGTGTCCCGATCAGCTTACTGGACTACGGGAGGGTCCTCACCTGCCTCCTCGTCGTCCTATTAACAATCTACCGCTCCAGGTTAGAGCAGCAGAGTTCAGGTTACACTGATCAATGGTATGCAATTGCAGAGCATTGAACAGTGTATGCAATTAAAAAAAGTAATAAAAGTTAATTAACCCCTTCCCTATTAAAAGTTTAAATCCCCCCCTTTTCCCATTTTTTAAATAAAATAATGTAATAAATAAGTAAAATATTCATATGTGGTACCACCGCATATGTAAATGTCCGAACTATTAAAATATAAAGTTAGTTAAACCGCATGGTCGATGGCGTACGCGTAAAAAAATACCAAATTCCAAAATTGTGCATTTTTGGTCACTTCAGATAACATAAAAATATTAATAAAAAGTGATCAAAAAGTCCCAAAACAAAAAATAGTACCGATAAAAACTACAGATGGTGGTGCAAAAGAAATTAGCCTTCATATCGCCCTGTACATGGAAAAATAAAAACGTTATAGGGGTCAGAAGATGGCAATTTTAACCATGCTAATTTTGGTGCATGTAGTTTATAATTTTTTATTTTTTATTAAAAATGTTTTAATTTTTATTAAAATAAAATAAAACCTATATAAATTGGGCATTCTTGTATCCATATGGACCTACAAAATAAAGATAAGGTTTCATTTTTACCGAAAAGTGCATTGTATAGAAACAGGAGCCCCAAAAATGTACAAAAAAGCATTTATTTTTTCATTCCACGCCACAAATAATTTTTTTGGGGTTTCACCGCAGATTATATTATAAAATCAGTGATGTCAATACAAAGTACAATTGGTGACACAAACTACAAGCCCTTATATGGGTCTGTAGGTACAAAATTGAAAGCGTTATGATTTTTAAAAGGGAAGGAGGAAAAAACTAAAATGCAACAGCAAAAATTTGCTTAGTCCTTAAGGTGAAAATATGAGTCCCTAAGGGGTTAAATCACATCTATTGTATTGTTCTGCATGGGAACTTCCCATCTTGGCAGTTCCCACTCCTTTGTATTGATAGGTATGCTATACACCCATTTATGAGGTTAAAAATAATGAACAACAGACATAGTACTTATGGAGAACAGGCTGTAGATCTCAAAAACAGGCTTAGGCTGGGTTCACACTACGTTTTTCAACTAAGGTTCCCGCATACGTTTTCTATCAAAAACCGTATGGGGAAAAAAACGGATGGAACAGTATGGGAAAAAGTAAACCGTATGGGTTTTTAAACAGTATACTGTTTTTAAAAGTGCATACTGTTCCGTCCGTTTTTGTAGAAAAAAAACCCATACGTTTTTGAAAATTTTGTCCATTTTTAATGGGAGGGGTCTTGGGTGGGGACTTTAGGATTCAAATGCGCATGTGCAAAGTAAAAACGTATACGTTTTTCCCGTATGGAACCGTATACATGTGCGTTTCCCATTGACGTCCATGTTAAAAAAAACGTATGCGGTTGCAGTACGGTTTTTAAACCGGAGACAAAATCGTGGTCAACCACGGTTTTGACTCCGGTTTAAAAACCGTACTGCAACTGCATACGTTTTTTTTAACATGGACGTCAATGGGAAACGCACATGTATACGGTTCCATACGGGAAACACGTATACGTTTTTACTTTGCACATGCGCATTTGAATCCTAAAGTCCCCACCCAAGACCCCTCCCATTAAAAATGGACAAAATTTTCAAAAACGTATGGGTTTTTTTTCTACAAAAACGGACGGAACAGTATGCACTTTTAAAAACAGTATACTGTTTAAAAACCCATACGGTTTACTTTTTCCCATACTGTTCCATCCGTTTTTTTCCCCATACGGTTTTTGATAGAAAACGTATGCGGGAACTTTAGTTGAAAAACGTAGTGTGAACCCAGCCTTAGAGAGAATACCCATATAAATAACTTAAGATAGATGTGAAACAACAGAAAACAGAAAGAGGAAAGAGTAGCTGTCAGTAGAGATGAGCGAACTTACAGTAAATTTGATTCGTCACGAACTTCTCGGCTCGGCAGTTGATGACTTTTCCTGCATAAATTAGTTCAGCTTTTCGGTGCTCCGGTGGGCTGGAAAAGGTGGATACAGTCCTAGGAGACTCTTTCCTAGGACTGTATCCACCTTTTCCAGCCCACCGGTGCACCGGAAAGCTGAACTAATGTATGCAGGAAAAGTAAGCAACCGCCGAGCCGAGAAGTTTGTGTTACGCCTAGCGCTCCGGGTCCCCGCTCCTCCCCGGAGCACTCACGGCGTCTCTCTCCCTGCAGCGCCCCGGTCAGTCCCGCTGACCGGGAGCGCTGCACTGTCATGGCCGTCGGGGATGCGATTCGCACAGCGGGACGCGCCCGCTCGCGAATCGCATCCCAGGTCACTTACCCGTCCCGGTCCCCTGCTGTCATGTGCTGGCGCGCGCGGCTCCGCTCTCTAGGGCGCGCGCGCGCCAGCTCTCTGAGACTTAAAGGGCCAGTGCACCAATGATTGGTGCCTGGCCCAATTAGCTTAATTGGCTTCCACCTGCTCCCTGGCTATATCTGATCTCCTCCCTTGCACTCCCTTGCCGGATCTTGTTGCCTTGTGCCAGTGAAAGCGTTTAGTGTGTCCAAAGCCTGTGTACCTGAACTTCTGCTATCCATCCTGACTACGAACCTTGCCGCCTGCCCCCGACCTTCTGCTACGTCTGACCTTGCCTCTGCCTAGTCCTTCTGTCCCACGCCTTCTCAGCAGTCAGCGAGGTTGAGCCGTTGCTAGTGGATACGACCTGGTTGCTACTGCCGCAGCAAGACCATCCCGCTTTGCGGCGGGCTCTGGTGAAAACCAGTAGCCTCTTAGAACCGGTCCACTAGCACGGTCCACGCCAATCCCTCGCTGACACAGCGGATCCACAACCCGTAAGCCGAATCGTGACAGTTTGTGACGAATCGAATTTACTGCAAGTTCGCTCATCTCTAGCTGTCAGGGTCTTAAAAGAAAAAGACCAATGAAAAATGTTTCTTTTTGTTATGACAAAAAGTCATTGCAATAGGGGGGTGTAAAACACATAGTAAAACATTTGCTCACATGCAATACCTTATATGTAGTTTACATCCTCACTTGCCCCTATGATTTTTTTATGTGAGAAATTCTAAAAGCCAGTGACTCATTAGTGTTGCTCGCGAATATTCGCAATTCGAATATTATTCGCGAATATCGCATATTCGCGAATTCGCGAATTTCGCGAATATAGCGCTATATATTCGTAATTACGAATATTCGTTTTTTTTTTTTTTTTTTTTTCTTCACAGTACACATCACAGTGATCATTCCTCTCTGCTTCCAGCTTGTGTGGTGTAAAGAAGGCTGTAATACTACTGTGTGAGACTGGCTACGAAAATTCGCATATGCGAAAATTAGCGTATGCTAATTTTCGCATATGTGAATTTTCACGTATGTTAATTTTGTATATGCTAATTTTCACATATGTTCATTTTCGCATACGCGAATTTTCGCATATGCGAAAATAAAACGAGGATATAACGAATATGCGAATATTCGCTATATATGACGAATATTCGTCCATATATTCGCGAATATTCGCGAATTCGAATATGGCCTAGGCCGCTCAACACTATGACTCATTAAAACCTGGGAACATTTCTAAACTGGCATTAGGGTTCCACACCTTCTTTTACACATTAACCCCTTAAGGACGCAGGACGTAAATGTACGTCCTGGTGAGGTGGTACTTAACGCACAAGGACGTACATTTACGTCCTAAGCATAACCGCGGGCATCGGAGCGATGCCCGTGTCATGCGCGGCTGATCCCGGCTGCTGATCGCAGCCAGGGACCCGCCGGCAATGGCCGACGCCCGCGATCTCGCGGGCGTCCGCCATTAACCCCTCAGGTGCCGGGATCAATACAAATCCCGGCATCTGCGGCAGTTCGCGATTAAAATGAACGATCGGATCGCCCGCAGCGCTGCTGCGGGGATCCGATCATTCATAACGCCGCACGGAGGTCCCCTCTCCTTCCTCCGTGCGGCTCCCGGCGTCTCCTGCTCTGGTCTGTGATCGAGCAGACCAGAGCAGAAGATGACCGATAATACTGATCTGTTCTATGTCCTATACATAGAACAGATCAGTATTAGCAATCATGGTATTGCTATGAATAGTCCCCTATGGGGACTATTCAAGTGTAAAAAAAAATGTAAAAAAATGTAAAAGTAAAAGTAAAAAAAAAGTGAAAAATCCCCTCCCCCAATAAAAAAGTAAAACGTCCGTTTTTTCCTATTTTACCCCCAAAAAGCGTAAAAAACATTTTTTATAGACATATTTGGTATCGCCGCATGCGTAAATGTCCGAACTATTAAAATAAAATGTTAATGATCCCGTACGGTGAACGGGGTGAACGAAAAAAAATTTAAAAAGTCCAAAATTCCTACTTTTTTAATACATTTTATTAAAAAAAAATTATAAAAAATGTATTAAAAGTTTTTTATATGCAAATGTGGTATCAAAAAAAAGTTAAGATCATGGCGCAAAAAATGAGCCCCCATACCGCCGCTTATACGGAAAAATAAAAAAGTTATAGGTCATCAAAATGAAGGGATTATAAACGTACTAATTTGGTTAAAAAGTTTGTGATTTTTTTTAAGCACAACAATAATATAAAAGTATATAATAATGGGTATCATTTTAATCATATTGACCCTCAGAATAAAGAACACGTCATTTTTACCAGAAATTGTACGGCGTGAAAACAAAACCTTCCAAAATTAGCAAAATTGCGTTTTTCATTTTAATTTCCCCACAAAAATAGTGTTTTTTGGTTGCGCCATACATTTTATGATATAATGAGTGATGTCATTACAAAGGACAACTGGTCGCGCAAAAAACAAGCCCTCATACTAGTCTGTGGATGAAAATATAAAAGAGTTATGATTTTTAGAAGGCGAGGAGGAAAAAATGAAAACGTAAAAATTAAATTGTCTGAGTCCTTAAGGCCAAAATGGGCTGAGTCCTTAAGGGGTTAATGAAGTCTACAGGGTTGATGGATCGATCCTAAAGTTTTCCAGCTTGAAAAGGTTAATTTCCCTGAGGTCAGGAGAAGACCATCACATTTTCTTTTTACCATGTGGGTCTAAGAAGATAATACATAGGTCCTAATGATCGCAACCACTGAAACTTGTTTTTGCATAGTTTTTTATGTCTAATGTTTGTATGTGGGTGGTCAGCACCAGGTTGGATAGGGTGTAACCATAGTTATATTTTTTACCTTAACCTTTTATGTGTGCACCTGGGGATTCTGACATTGTCTCCTTATTCTATAAGAACATGTATTAGATAAAGCTTGAGCTTAAGTGGTGAGTACTACGTCTTTATTCTATTGTGTTTTTGCCAGAACTGTGTACTGTATATTACACTGGAGCTTGTTCTCTGTTATCACCTTAGCCATGTCCTGTGTAGAGTGCCATACCAAACAAACTGTCTTTTCTCTGGAAGTAATATTTCTTTTAATAGCTGGCGATAGGTTTTAAGGGTCGGTGTTTCTTTAGGTCTGGCTTAAGTGAACCTGCCCTCTGCACACTTTATCATTTCCCTGCCTAACACATCTTATTCAACTTTCCTTATCCTCTGTTTACCCAGTTAGAGCATTTTACTCTCCTAATATTAATATACAAAATGACACATTTTAGAATCTCAAGAGTCTAACATCATAATCCATGTGTTTGTACCTAATTGTAGTAGCTTCTGTAATTTTCAGTAATGAATTCACTTGTTCTTTTCTGTATATTGCAAAAAACAAGATTCTATATCCTATCCTATATAAAAATTATTGTTAATGGTAGAATAGGACATTCATATATAGTAAATTAAGAATTTTATAGTTTTTTAATGTCTTAAGGATTCAGCCCATTTTAGTGTTCAGGGAGTATTTTGTAAGGCATAATTTTTGGTATATATATATATATATATATATATATATATATATATATATATATATATATATATATAGTAGAATTGATTTTGCAGGAGCTTTTGATGGTGTAATACATAAATAATGCAATGCCATCATTATATATTCTTTTTTTTTCTGTACAGTTCATATACACTGCTCAAAAAAATAAAGGGAAGACTTAAATAACACAATGTAAATCCAAGTCAATCCCACTTCTGTGAAATCACACTGTCCACTCAGGAAGCAACACTGATTGACAATCAATTTCTCATGCTGCTGTGCAAATGGAAAAGACAACCAGCTGAAATGATAGGCAATTAGCAAGACACCCTCAATAAAGGAGTAGTTCTGCAGGTGGTCATCACAGACCACTTCTCAGTTCCTATGCTTCCTGGCTTATCTTTTGGTCACTTTTGAATGCTGGCGGTGCTTTCACTCTAGTGGTAGCATGAGATGGAGTCTACAACCCAAACAAGTTGCTCAGACAGTGCAGCTCATCCAGGATGGCACATCAATGCGAGCTGTGGCAAGAAGGTTTGCTGTGTCTGTCAGCGTAGAGTCCAGAGCATGAAGGTGCTACCAGGAGACAGGCCAGTACATCAGGAGACATGGAGGAGGCCATAGGAGGGCAACAACCCAGCAGCAGGACCACTACCTCGGCCTTTGTGCAAGCAGAAGGAGGAGCACTGCCAGAGCCCTTCAAAATGACATCCAGCAGGCCACAAATGTGCATGTGTCCACTCAAATGGTCAGAAACAGACTCCGTGAGGGTGGTATGAGGGCCCGACATCCACAGGTGGGGGTTGTGCTCACAGCCCAACACTGTGCAGGACGTTTGGTATTTGCCAGAGAACACCAAGATTGGCAAATTCGCCACTGGCGCCCTGTGCCCTGCACAGATGAAAGCAGGTTCACACTGAGCACTTGTTACAGACGTGACAGAGTCTGGGGACAATGTGGAGAATGTGCTGCTGCCTGCAACATCCTCCAGCATGACTGCTTTGGCAGTGGGTCAGTAATGGTGTGGGGTAGCATTTCTTTGGGGAGGCCACACAGCCCTCCATGTGCATGCCAGAGGTAGCCTGACTGCCATTAGCTACTGAGATGATATCCTCAAACCCTTTGTGAGACCATATACTGGTGTGGTCGGCCCTGGGTTCCTCATAATGCAATACAAAGCTAGACTTCATGTGGCTGGAGTGTGTCAGCAGTTCCTGCAAGAGGAAGGCATTGATGCTATGGACTGGCCCGCCCATTCCCATAACCTGAATCCGATTGAGCACATCTGGGACATCATGTCTCACTCCATCCACCAATGCTTTAGTCCAGGTCTGGGAGGATATCCCTCAGGACACCATCCACCACCTCATCAGGAGCATGCCCAGGCATTGAAGGGAGGTCATACGGGCATAGGAGGCCACACAAACTACTGTGCATCATTTAGACTTGTTTTAAGGACATTACATCAAAGTTGGATCAGCCTGTAGTGTGATTTTCCACTTTGATTTTGAGTGTAACTCCATATCCAGACTTCCATGGGTTGATAAATTTGATTTCCATTGATAATTTTTGTGTGATTTTGTTGTCAGCACATTCAACTATGTAAAGACGAAAGTATTTCATACGATTAGTTCATTCATTCAGATCTAGGATGTGTTATCTTAGTGTTCCCTTTATTTTTTTGAGCAGTGTATTTCTAATATACACAGTATATGATTTTGATTTATATTTGTTTATTTGTATTGCTGTATTTACACATCTGTTTTTGTAAAATAACAATATGTGCTGTAAGTACAGTACATGCATGGATATACAGTAACCCCCCGACATACGATGGCCCCGACATATGATCAAATCGACATACGATGGCCTCTCAGAGACCATCGCATGTCGATGTCAGCATCGACATACGGTCCTTTTATATGTCGGGGCCATCGCATTAACTGCTATCCGACAGCGCAAAATGCTTAAGCTGCTGTCGCATAGCAGTTTAAGCATCCCAGACAGGTTCGCTTACCTATTCCCGCTGCTCCAGGTCCACTTTGCGATCCTCCGGTGTCTTCTGTATCTTCTCCAGGGTCCGGGCCTTGCTTTCTGGCGTCGTTATTATGTCACTACGCACGCCGTGCCGGCGCAGCAGCGTAATAATGTCACCAGAAAGCGAGGCCCGGAACCTGCAGAAGATGCGGAAGAAGCCGGAGGATCCCGAAGTGGACCCGGAGCAGCGGGACAGCATCGGGAGCCCCTGGGACAGCATCGGGAGCGGTCCAGAGCGGCGAGGACAGGTGAGTATAACTTCCTATACTTTACATTGCACGCATCCCTCAACATATGATGGATTCGACAAACGATGCGTCGTTTGGAACGAATTACCATCGTATGTTGAGGGACCACTGTATACAGTTTATTGTTTTAGTTTAAAAAAAAAAAGTTTATTCATCCCATGCTATGTTTGTAGCTTTAGTAGACATTGCTCATAATGGAGTATGCAAACATAGTAACAACTACAAAACGATCAAATGCATAAATAAGAGGTGTGCTGGAACTGTGTTGGACACGAAGGATAGATAGATAGCCAAAGGAAGAAAAACAGCACTACCCCTTTAGAGAAATCCAAAATATGTGGTGCACGCAGAATCCCAAGCCATGGTTAAGGGCTCAAATTTGATACAGAAGAAAGAATCTCTCCCCAGCACTCCAAAATCCAAGCAAAGTGAACTTTATTCCATAAACAGTTTACTCACACAAAAGCGACGTTTCAACCATCTCCTCCTGGTCTTTCTCAAGCTGTGTGACACAGGAGGAGCTGGTCGAAACATCGCTTTTGTGTGAGACACTGTTTATGCAATAAATTTCCCTTTGCTTGGTATTTGGAGTGCTGCGGAGAGATTCTTTCTTCTAGATATATAGATATTTGTTATGTGCAACATAAATTGATATTAAATTAAGATATAACAAATAACTGTGCTCTTTAAAGTTATCTAAAGGTGCTAGGACTGTGCAGACATTGCCGACTGCAATATCTGCAAAGGGGAAATCCGCCAGAACATTATACAAGTACAATGTTCTGGTGGAATTTTTTAAGTTGATTTTCAGTACGGAAGGTCAACCTCAAAAGGCAGTGTGCAATGTATAGCAGAATCTCTGCTGTACCGGAATTTTAAAACAAAATTCTGTAGTGTAAACCCTGCCAAATAGGTGCAGCAAGATTCACCACTGATATCTTTTAAATGATTTAATTTGTGTATTTATTTGTCAAATGGTCAGACTTAAACATACACAGTAAATGTAACACGCACGCTTATTGACAAAAACCTTAAATGTACTGTAGGTGTGTCATGATGTAGGATGCTAGTTTAGTCAAGAGTAAAAAAAGGCGCCTAAAGCCCTTGTTTTTATTCACTCTTCTATGTTGGAAAACAAGGATCTTCTGTATCTTTCCAATTGTATTTATTTTTTTACCTCTTGTTTATTATGCACAAACATATTTTGGATGGCGGGGGTTCCTCCTGCTGTTCATTGTAATCTTACAGACACCAGCAGGAAAAGTTTAGTTACATACATAGAAGTAGATTATTTTTTTAATGATAGCACTTTTATATTCTGATTCTTCCCCACCTTTAATGTTTATTGTCCATGGGGTGCAAGATTTAACTGTTATTAGATACTATTATTTTATCATCACTGCTTTTCGAAATGTTGCATGCATATTGAAATGCATCTAAGTGGAATAAAACTCTTAATTTACAGAAAACATTTTCTCTGAATAAAACATAATTCAGTTGAAAATATGTATGTGTTTCCAGGTGATTTTATAATTATGTGTAGTTTGCTTCAATTTTACCATATTGCAGCACAGCACTAATCCTACTTAATAAAATGAGTAGAACAATGGGGGATGAAAACAAAATTGCATTCCAATTTTTCTCATGAAAAGAAAAGAATTTACTTTGTATGGACTTAACCTTTTCACTGCTCAAAGCTGAACCCATAGAATTCATTAATTATGTATTAAAACTTTAACTGTAATTCAGCCCAATTGATGTTTAGTAGTGACCTTAATGTGAAACTAATGCATAACATTAAGATATTAATCTTATAATGCATATGTAATGTTTATACTGTGATAATCCTATGTAAATTATATTATTATGTTCCTTAAGTAGAGATATTATCATTCATATGTCCTATATATCAAAATTAATCCTCATGCTTAGATTAGAGATACCATAAATCACTTTGGCATTTTGTTCCTAGATAGGTATTGCAGAATTGAGGCCACTGAGGTCATGGGTTTGATGGAAGTGTAGATGTAGGTATGAAAAATATTTATACATTTTTTAATCAAAATAAAAATTATCACTCATAAATGCATAGAAAACCTCAAATCTGGCATTTCTTTACAAAGCTAACAATGGGAGGGAGGCTATCTAATGTTATATAATAATGTTATATTATTATTATATTTATTTTTTTGCAGATTTGCACGTCTTTGGCCACCAGCCAATTTGGACAATCACAAAAATTATAGAATGGCAAACTCTTTTTGGGGAAAAATAAATTGTGTTACATGACACAGGAAAAAAAAAAAAAGCCTGAATATTCACCTCCACCAGTTTGCCACTTCAGCCACTGTCGTACCTTCCAGTTCCCTATGCAGTTCTCTTCTTCCGACTTCTGATGATGTTTCATGCCAACAGGAACTGCTTTTCAGTCCAGTAATTGCCTGAGTGGGCACAAAACATTATCTAATGGAAGGAAGAAGACAATTACACCAGAGACCAGAAAACTCGACAGTGGCAGAAATGAGGGATTGGTGAAGGTGAGTATGCAGGCTTTTTTTATTTTGTTTGCACAGGCATATGATAGAAATGTTGTTTGGAGTAAATTTGGCAGTATAAGGCTAAACTCTTACTTTTGGGGGGATCATTTGTCGGTCTTTCTTTGCCCAAAAAAATAAATGCAGCCAGATATTTGCTGTTAGTCTTACATGGCTATCTCCCACTTTTTTTTAATTCAGTTTATTTATCAAACTGAGGTTGGGAAGGCCTGGCAGGACATGAAATAAGAATAAAATACAGATAATAAAAGCAGTCAAGAATAAATGCAGTAATAGGACACAGAAAGCCTTTTGAAAATGCATGGAAAGACAACAACTGTTTTCCACAGGTGTAATAGTGATGGACTACTTTAAAACTGAAATATAAATTTAAGGAAATAAATTGGCTTCTCAAATAGTTTCAGTCACTGGATACAATTTACCTTAGGTGACCACCCTCAAGGAGAGGAAATGCTACAGAAGTTTTCCGGGGGAAAACAAATATACTGTATATGTACATTAACATTTACATTCCTATTTATTTTATTAATTTCAGTCATAACAAATGTTCTTTCTCCCTGTTCACTTACGTATGTCATGTCCAGCTATCATCTCTTTGCATGGCATACCTTACCTGCTTGTACAGTAATACAGTAACTACAGTAATATTATATAAACTACAATCTTGGTTAGATAATTGACACTTCCTATCAACTTTTTATCATGCCTTTTAGTTTAATGACATTCTCAACTATAGAAAATGGCATGCAAAACATTTAAATGATGTAGGACTATTTATTCACATTGTAGTGACACAAAAAACTTTGATCAGATGGCCAATTACATTTCTGTCACAGTATATTAGTTAGTGTTAGACTCCCAAGCCTTTATTCTGAAGGACAGAAACAGTAATTCAGATGTAATGTAAATTATCATACATTCTAAACTATTACAAGGAAATAAAAACAACTACTTCTATGATATTCATCATCAGTTGCTCTTTATATCCAATGTTCCACTATTTATATATAACCAATAGGTTTCGCAGGATGCTCTTCAT
Organism: Hyla sarda; assembly: GCF_029499605.1. Classification (NCBI taxonomy): domain Eukaryota; kingdom Metazoa; phylum Chordata; class Amphibia; order Anura; family Hylidae; genus Hyla; species Hyla sarda. Next base: position 220,408,768 of record NC_079191.1, read on the forward strand.
CTTTAAATGTACAAATGTTTAAAATAACTTGCCCTTTTATGGCTAGAGTAAATGACTACAGATTTTACTAGAAGAAATTAACAAAGTCCCTAGGTTAATATTTGTTACTCAAATGTCCCACTTTTACCCTAGTAAGTAACCATCCCCCACCCCTTACAAGGGTTAGCTAACCCAGAATACAAAAATACTGTGTGGAGAATGCAAAGTAATGCCAATTCATGAAAATATAGGACAAGAGAAAATGACTACATGCATGACTAGAATACATGCTCACAGTTCCTGGATAAAGACATGTATTTTTCTCATATGCCCATTTGTTCTACTAACACCCTACCCCTATTTCTAAGTAAATAGAAACCTGGAAGGTTCCATACAGCCTTAGTTAGCCACTCGGACAGTGTTCATATTACCAGCTCAGATAAACAACAAGAAATAAAACTAGGTTAGTACTATTCCTGAGCACTACATGCAACTTATGCATTTAGAAATGCTCCCAAATGTACATATATGTCTAATAACAGTGTGCACACATATACTGGTGTGCCTTTGTCCAACATAGATCAGCTTAACTTTGCTTTCACTGTTTAAAGAATCATATTAAACTATACTATTGTGTATTAAATTGTGCAACGAGTAAAAGTAAGTAAAAAAATGATCATGGAGTCACAAGTAGACATATGAAGCTGTACAGTATGTCTAAAGCATATACATGTGGCATTAGTTGTATAATGTTGTATGTTTGGGTTACGTTTTATGGTTCCCATCCATGATAATTTTTGGTAGGATGGAGTCAAGCACACCTGTTGATAAGACTAAATATTACTCTCATATATGTGCTACAGAAAGTTAATTATTTCAAACTGGGGATGTACAAAACTTCAAAATTAACTTACATTTTCTACTGTGGTGAATAGAAAAAGACTTGAACTGACATAAGAGAGCACAGGCCATCTCCTATATCAATAACCACTTTGATCTGCTGGGGTTAGCGAATATAGGCAGCAGGAATCTAATGTTGACAGCAGCGTATGTAGTGGTCTATGTACCCAAATGGCCTTTCTACAAAGAAGAAGCTGAGAGATTCCTTAGATGCTTTTGTATGTTTACTTCTTTGTCTCTTGATACCTTAGGGTATGTTCACACTGTGGAATCTCCGCTTGCTGAATTCCACGAGCAAAGATTCCGTCTGGCGGCTGCCGCCGAAAATACTTCGGTGGTAGTATCGCGCGGCAGTGTGCAGTCACCATTGATGGCTATGCAGTGCTCATGGACAGCAGTCCGCAGCTGAAATTCCTCAGTGTTAAACTATACCTATTTACTTGGCAGTAGCGCAGACTTCTAATCTACAGAATTTAGTCTTCTAAACACATTTATAATTCAAAACAATTACCCATGACAATGTGGTGTAACCTAAGTGTGACCCAAATGTGTTTAATAGGTATAACACCGTGTACACACACATATTACATCAATGTACCTAATGGGTGTACATTGATATAATGAATTTTGATAGGGAGTAATTAAACCATAGAAAACATTTGTTTTCAAATTCTAATACTATGCAATTGTTTCTGGCAAATAACTGCAGGGTAATCTGGTACCTTGGAAAATTAGAACAAGCCTGAGGTGAGGCCAAAAGTTGGAAGAAATTTTTTAAATGAAAACAGCAGATTTTATCACAGAGGTTTTTTTTTTTTTTTTAACTGTCTTCTTGAAAGATAAATATACTGACAAGGATGTTTTATGCCCAATAATCCACATTTTGTTCAGGCACTGGAAACAAAATTTAAATAACATCTGATATTTATATTCTTGTATTTCATTAAAAACAATGTGTACCACAATAAACAAACCATCGAATAATAAATATTTTATTTTCTAAAACTCTAAATAACCTAAAGTAGCATAGTGCAGTTATTTAGTTTGAACATGTGTATTTCTGTTATATTGTAATATAATTCATGTGCACTTGCCCTTGTTTCCCAGATTTAACCCCTTAAGGACGCAGCCCTTTTTCACCTAAAGGACTGAGCCCTTTTTCGCAATTCTGACCACCGTCACTTTACAAATTAATAACACAAAAACGCTTTTACTGAATATTCTGATTCTGAGATTGTTTTTTCGTGACATATCCAACTTTATTTTGGTGGTAAATTTTCGGCGTTACTTGCATCCTTTTTTGGTGAAAAATCCCAAAATTTCATGAAAATTGTGAAAATTTTGCATTTTTCTAACTTTGAAGCTCTCTACTTGTAAGGAAAATGGATATTCCAAATACATTTTATTTTTCTTCACAAACACAATATGTCCACTTTATGTTGGCATCATAAAATGGACATATTTTTGCGTTTTGAAAAAATTAGAGGGCTTCAAAGTAGAGCAGCAATTTAAAAAAATGTCATGAAAATTGCTAAATCTGAAGGGACAGATTTTACAGAACTACAACTCCCAGCATGCCTGGGCAGTCGAGGCATGCTGAGAGTTGTAGTTTGGCAACATCTGGAGGGCTACCGTTTGGGCACCACTGTAACAGTGGTCTCAAAACTTTGACCCTCCAAAGGCTGTCTGGGCATGCTGGGAGTTGTAGTTTAGCAACATCTGGAGGGTCAAAGTTTTGAGACCACTGTTACAGTGGTGCCCAAACGGTAGCCCTCCAGATGTTGCCAAACTACAACTCTCAGCATTCCTTGACTGCCCAGGCATGCTGGAAGTTGCAGTTTGGCCTTCCTAGTGGTTGCCACAGTAAAGATCATTTTACTTTCACTTTCAATTCCCCCCCCCCCCCCCACCCACCGTCGATTCACTACCTGAGAAAGTATCCAGCAGGCTCCAGCGAAGATCCCAGGTCCCCAGGCATCTTCTCCTGCAGGTACGGCCTCCATCTTCTTCCCAGATCCCCTCGACATCCAGGGGCGGGCAGAACGGGGGTTTGCCATGGCAACCCCCTGTCCTGCGCTGTCATTGGTCAGAACTCCGTTCTGACTAATGGCAGGGGATAGGAGGAGATCGCAGCTCTGCAACCTCACTCCTATCCCTTAGGCTGTTCGGGGCTGTTGCTGACAACTCCGATCAGCCCTATTTTCCGGGTGATCGGGTCACCAGAGACCCGATCAGCCCGTAATTGGAGAAAATCGCATGTCTGAATTGACATGCGATTTTCTCCGATCGCCGACATGGGGGGGTCTCAGGACCCCCCCCTGGGCGATGTGCCGGGGTGCCTGCTGAATGGTTTCAGCAGGCATCCGGCTCCGGGTAACGGTGGGATTTCCCACGGGCGTATGGATACACCCTCGGTCCTTAAGGACTCAGAATGCAACGCCCTGTGTCCTGAAGAGGTTAAATGTATTTAATTTTTTTTATAACATATATATATATATTTTTTTTTTTTTCTGCTATAGACTGGTAGTAAAAAGATATTTTTCTGAAACACAAACACTACCTTACCCATTGTAAATAGAATGTTCATGCAGAACTTTATTAAAAATATTACCATCATAAGTTTTTCAATATCTCTGTGACAGCTCATAAAAATGTTATTAGAAGAGGAGTTTGATTTCTTTTGATATTATTCTCTATATGAAAGTTGCAGCACAACACCAAATGCCTCACATTGATTCTGCTGATACAGTGTTCTTGTAAAATTATATGCTTGCAATGTTATTTACACGGATAATAGACTACTTATGAACATAAAAGATATGGAGCGTAAACCCTATGAGATGATAATCTTTAGATGACCAGACAATTGGTTTGAACTGTTGTAAGAACTGATTTAGCTTGGTTGCACACATATAATGTTATGCAGGCAGCACAGGGGTCAGTCGTCGGCATTGTTGCCTTGCTGCAGTGGGGTCCTGGGTTGGATTCTGCACAAAGGCAACATCTGCATAGAGTTTGCAAGTTCTTAGGCTATGTTCACACAGCCAAAAAACAGGTGCAGACATTTTGCACATTTGACTAACTGGTGGGCACTAGGACCACTTGTAAATGTGCAGTCTCATAGATGGCAGTGCATTTCCTTGCAGACTCCATAGAAAGAATAGACTTGACTATCCTTTCTGCGGACACCGGAATTTGTCTGCGCCAAAAACATCTGGATTGGAAATGATGCCATTGGAACAGTGTCGCAGAATCCTATTGAAATCATTGAGACTCTGTGGGAGCATTTAACCCTTAAACGTGACTGTAATGCTTTGTTCACATAACTTTTTTTGCCTTCTGTAAAACATATTGATTGAAAGTATTTTCCAAATATAACTCACATGTGCAGTTCCTACACATGGACCCGCAATTACATACCTTGCCAATAGGGTCCCATGGTATGAACATTTTTTTTTTATTCCTCTGAATAGGTAATGAAACTAGACTACACTTTTCCATACATTGAAAAAAAGGTACTATAAGTCAATATCTGTTAGGTAAATTGAGCCATATAATGTTTTCATCTGTCCTTGTGCAAGCACTAAAATTAGAGCAAAAAAATAAAAAGCTGTGAACCTAAAACGTATAGTTTTGGTTACATGGTTACATTTATCTACCAAGCTACTAAAATTTTGAGTTAATTTGGATGGATGTATACAATATTGGTTAATAACTAATAATAATAATTAATAATTATATTATCATTATAATAAAGCTCTATGCTCAGCATTGACATTGTGTTTGTAGTCATATAAAAAAAAAATAGTTACGGTTATTACTTTATACACTGTTAATTTATACCTAAAAAAAGAAAGCAAAATTCTACTTACTGGTAATGTGAAAACCCTAATATGACATGTTGTTCTCTTAATAGAGGACCCGTGAAACTTAATTCTAGTACATCTGAAAGCATGCATCATAAAATAGTTCATGCAGAAAATGAGAGGTCAATTGATTTTAATCAGAACATCCTTTCGTAAATCTCTTGTTTGACTGAAAGGAAATGTAAAAATAATTGATCTTGAGTGGATTGATAAATATTGTTGAAGTCATCCACATTTCTTAAATGCTCTCTGGTAAACATCTATTAATTCCTAAATACTTTACAGCTGATATTGCTGTTTACCTCTGAACGTAATATATAAATGACCTTTATGAACATTTAAAGTTCAACTATCTAATCAAAGAAAAGCTGTAAAATCCTCCATGTTCTGCAGGAACGGTTCATAAGGAATAATACCACCTAGTGATTGAATGACCGAAGCTGGGGACATCAGTGAAACTTTACTGTGATGTGAATTAAGGAAGCAAACTAAGTGTAATTAAAGTAGATTTTTTGTTTTATGTATATCATTTATTTTACTCTAACCAGTCTGTTTCTTTACAATGTAATGCAATTGCATTTGAAAAATGTTATCAACATTTTCTTGTACAGACACAGCGGTGAGATTTGTAAAAATCTGAATTATAAAATAAAAAAATTTCTTTTAGGACAGAAGAGTATGGTTATGGTAGGTATGTGAACAGGTGGCTAAATTTTAATAGATTTAATCAAAATGTTGCTACTTTGTCAATGTTATATATGTGTGTCTATTACTATTTTTTATTAATTTCTTTAACCACTTACTAACCAGCTCATACGTGTTTCTGTGGCAGCCACTGAAGAGACTTTTCAAAGCCTTTTGACAGTGGTAGACAAGCAGCCCTGTATGGGTCCCCCATTTTTTTTTATTATACTTTGTTAAAATTCTTTGATGAATGTAATTAAACTTTTTAATTAAAATGTTATTAGACCCAAAAGGAGACTTTTACAGGTGATCCTCTGATCGCTAATACACTCATATTGCTAACATAGCTGTATAGAGGCATTTATGTGTCAGCCCTGGGCTGCCCTAAAAACCCATAGTCACTTGATGATCCCCTAAATTCATTATAATTACAAGAAGACTTGGCACTCAAATACGTGAAGTATGACGAATTTATTTCAAGCAATCAAATATACAGTTACTGACGTTTTGGTCCGATAGTAGGACCTTCTTTAGAGGTTTGCTGAGGAGGTCTGGAGCATGAGAAATGGATAGCTGCCTGGAGCGTGGTACAAGGTAGTGTGATCTATGATTGCTGAAGCATTTGCTCCCATGCTCCCGGCAGCTAGCCATTTCTCATGCTCCAGACCTACACAGCAATCAAACTCTGAGGAAGGTCTTACTATCGGACCAAAACGTCAGCAACTGTATATTTGATTGCTTGAAATAAATTCTTAATACTTCACGTATTTGAGTGCCAAGTCTTCTAATTATAATGAATTTAGGTGATCATCAAGTAACTATGGGTTGTTAGGGCAGCCCAGGGCTGCCACATAAATGCCTCTATACAGCTATGTTATCAGTATGATTGTATTAGCGATCAGAGGATCACCTGTAAAAGTCTCCTTTTGGGTCTAGTGAAATTTTAATTAAAATTTTTAATTAAATTTAATTAAAAAGTTTAACAAAGTATAATAAAGTATATTTGATTACTTGAAATACATTCTTCATACTTCACATATTTGAGTGCCAAGTCTTCTTTTATTGTTCAAGACAGGTTGGGAACCTACTTGACCACCAAAGAGTTGAGGAGAGTGCCATATTTATCCTTCTCTAAACTCATTATACAGTATGCCACAGTTATGATTTGACCATGGTGTGTGATGGATTAAGCTGCCAGTAGAGGTAGTTAGGGATGAGCATATCGAATCAGACAAATCCGAATTCGTTAAGAATTTCAGGAAAAGTTTGATTCACAATGAATGCGAATATTGCCGTGATTCGATCATTCAAATTGTTTCATTAAACTCCATTTAGTGCTGTTCAGGCTCCAGGGCATCTAATATGTTGGATCCAACTTAGAGAACATGGGGCAAGGAATCCTGGGCAGGCGGGAAAAAGGGTAGGTGGGATGACCCTGAATCACATGCAGCATGCAGCCTATCAGCAGCAAGTTACCCCTGTGATGTCAAAGCCCTATAAAATTGGCAGCCATATTGCGGCCAGTCACTTCAGCCTTTCACTGCAGAGAGTTAGATAGGGACAGACAGCGCTGTGTGTTGCACAGATAAGCTTTTTTTCCAGCAGTGATTCACCTCCTAGTCAAGTCAGGGTTCTGTTGCACAGAGAGAGGGACAGAGAGCAGTGTGTGTTTCACAAAAAAGCATTCTTGCGATTAACCTCCCAGTCACTGTCTACAGTGTTTTATTACAGGCAAATACAGAGAGCATTGTGTTGCACAGTGTTTTGCACAGAACAGCAGCGATTCAGCTCAAGCACAAATCCTGCCTAGAAGCACTGATAGGGAAGGTAGTGAGATTGAGAAAGAAAGTGCGCAGTGACTGTGTGCTGCAGCACTGGTGTGTACTGCTGGTGTTGTGCACACATGCTTTTTTAAGCATACTGTACCACATATGTACATCTAAGTGGTGTACTATTTTGTTCCTGTTAAAGTCTCAAGGACCTAGATAGTGTGAAAGGCCAGGCAAAAGTACTCACCGGCTGGTGTTGTACACAAATACTTTTTAAATCATACTGTAGTGCATTTTTCCCCCTCATAAGTGCATACCACATACTTACATCTAAGTGGTGTACTATTTTTTGTCTATTAAAGACTCAAGGACCTAGATACTGTGAAAGGCCAGGCAAAAGTTCTCACCGGCTTGTGTTGTACACAAATACGGTTTTAAGCGTACTGTAGCGCATTTTTCTCCCCTCATAAGTGCATACCACATACATACATCTAAATGGTGTACTATTTTATTCCCGTTAAAGTCTCAAGGACATAGATACTGTGAAAGGCCAGGCAAAAGTTCTCACCGGCTGGTGTTGTACACAAATACTTTTTTAAGCCTACTGTAGCACGCTTTTCTCCCTTCATATACACACTAAGTATGTCAGGCAGAGAAGTGCCAAGACATGCACAGAGGAGTGGCAGAGGCCTAAATGAATCAGGAAGAGGTTGCAGCAGACTTGGGGTGAGTGGAAGCAGGAGTCGCAGCAAAAGACCTGAGCTCCTGTTATCAGCTAGCGGTCGTGTCTCGACCAGCAACCCATCTGCCATCATCGATTGGTTAACACGGTCATCCACTTTATCACCAGTGACATCTGACACCCTCAGTCAACAGTTGGTGGGTCCCTTAGACACAACCCCCAGTTGTCATTGCCCACGAGCAGTCCCTGTCCTCCCATTGCCTCTGTCCTATGCTGTTGCCTCCCCCACAGAAGTATGTTATGCTGTGGGTTCAGCTCCACTATTTAGTGAGGACGATCTAGAGGACAGTCAGCAGCTACTGCCCATCCAAGAATTGGAGGAGACATAAGCCGCTTCCTACACTAGGCGGACAAGTAGTGATTAGGAGAGCGGCATGGGAGGTGGTGTTGTGAACATTCAGGCTCCTGAAGCAGACACTGTTGAGGAACCTGAGGAGGACATCAGTGACGTACAGACATAACTCGATGATGATGATGATGATGATGAAGCCGATCGCACTTGGGAGCCGGCTGCAGAAGGAGCTTCATCATCATCACAAGAACAGCGTGCAGGTTGCCCTTGAGGCAGCAGCTGAGCCAGCAAGGTGGTAGTCAGAATGGGTGGCAGAAGTGGAAAGTCTGGAGCCAAACATGCCCGTGGGAGACCACCTGTTTTGCGGCAGCCTACCTTCCCGAGAGGTAGTGAAACAGGGGTTCCTGGAGTCGGTGGCAGTAGCAGTCAATCAGTGTGGAAAATCAGCTACTGAGCGGTGTGGCAGTTTTTCATCAAGCATCCGGAGGAGGTTAACCTGGCCACATTCAAGATGTGTCAGCAGAAGGTGAAGTGTGGCCAGGGTCCCAATGTTGGCACCACAGCCCTGCATCAACACATGCTTTGCCACCATAAAGTGGCCTGGGAGAACCGTGGTTCCGATGTGGTGGTCCAGCCTGCTGCATCACCCAGTGGCATGCCACTCCCTGTTTTTAGCCATCCAAGGCTCCACCATCTCAGCCGAAGGAGGCTGTGTGTCATATATAAGACACACAAATCGTTGTCTGCAAAGTTCACAAGGTAGATGCCTTGTAGATGGTCCACGCCTCCCTAAGACCAAGTTGCAATTACACACAGTGGGCTTAGACAATAGATGTAGCAGTGTCTATAATTTAAAGACCCAGCAGGGTGGTAACTCACGATTATGCAGATCATTTCCAAAATTTTCAAAACTTTATTTTCATGACTTCATATAGCATAGCATAGATCTTCTTACAAAGTGGAGCAAAGCTAACAACAGACGTGGAGCTATGATCTTCCATCTGCTCGACACCTTGGATGCGTCGAGCAAATGGAAGCTCATAGCTCCGTGTCTGTTAGCTTTGCTCCACTTTCTAAGAAGATCTATGCTATATGAAGTCATGAAAATAAAGTTTTGAAAATTCTTGAAACAATCTGCATAATTGTGAGTTACTAACCTGCTGGGTCTTTAAATTATGGACACTGCTACATCTATTGTCTAAGCCCACTGTGTGTAATTGCAGCTGTGTGTCATACTCATCTTATGTCGCTCCAGATGCTCATGGTCCTCCTACTTAGAGTCAGTCATTCCACCAGCAATCCATCAGTGAAGCCATGTCCAAGAGACAACTGTATGTGCCCACTTATCCAATGGCGCAGAAGCTGAATGTGCTCCTGTCCAAGTTGCTGGTGCTGCAGTCCCTCCCTTTTCAAGTGGTGGACTCTGCACCTTTCAGAGAACTGATGGCTTGTGCTGAGCCAAGGTGGAGAGTTCTAAGCAGTCATTTCTTAGCGAAGAAGGCAGTACCAGCCCTGCACAATTTTGTGGAAGAGAAGGTGGGCCAGTCCTTGAGCCTGTTGGTGTGTACTAAAGTGCATGGCAGTGCCGACGTGTGGAGCTGTAACTAGGGTCAGGGACAATACATGTGCTTTACAGCCCACTGGGTGAATGTGATTCCTGCACAGCCACAACAACAGGAACTTGGACAGGTCACGCCGCTTCTGCCTCCACAATCTCAGGCCGTTTGTCTTGTGACAGTGTGCGACTCCACCTCCTCATGCACCACCATGTCCTCAGCCTCCACTGCACGGACAAGTCTCAGGGCCAGTCCAGCATACCATGTGTGCAGGGCACGGTGGTGTCACGCTGTTCTTCACGTGGTTTGCCTTGACAGAGTCACACAGGGGAGGAACTGCTAAAATTCATTCATCAAGAAATCGAATCATGGCTTACTCCACGAAAACTGGAAATGCAAACCATGGTGACCGACAACGGAAAGAATATCTTGTCTGCACTGCTACAAGGAAGCCTGAGACATGCGCCCTGCATGGCAGACATATTCAATCTAGTTGACAAGCTGGTACGATTCGGCAGGCTGGATGTGGATCCTCTGTGTCAGCGAGGGATTGGTGTGGACCGTGTCGGTAGACCGGTTCTAGGGTTGCTACTGGTTTTCACCAGAGCCCGCCGCAAAGCGGGATGGTCTTGCTGCAGCGGTAGCAACCAGGTCGTATCCACTGGCAACGGCTCAACCTCGCTGACTGCTGAGAAGGCGTGGGACAGAAGGACTAGGCAGAGGCAAGGTCAGACGTAGCAGAAGGTCGGGCAGGCGGCAAGGTTCGTAGTCAATAAGGATAGCAGGAGATCTGGAACACAGGCTTTGGACAACACTAAACGCTTTCACTGGCACAAGGCAACAAGATCCGGCAAGGGAGTGCAGGGGAAGTGAGGTAATATGGACAGGGAGCAGGTGGAAGCTAATTAGGCTGATTGTGCCAGGCACCAATCACTGGTGCACTGGCCCTTTAAATATTAGAGAGCTGGCGCGCGCCCTAAGGAGCGGAGCCGCGCGCACCAGGACGTGACAGCCGGGGACCGGGACAGGTGAGTGACTTGGGATGCGATTCGCGAGCGGGCGCGCCCCGCTATGCGAATCGCATCCCCGCCGGCAATGTCAGTGCAGCGCTCCCGGTCAGCGGGTCTGACCGGGGCGCTGCAGAGAGAGGGACGCCGTGAGCGCTTGGGGGAGGAGCAGGGACCGGAGCGCTCGGCATAACACAAGCGGTTCCTGAAGTGTTCCCCCATCTGCAAGACATCCTAACAATTGGAAGGAAACGTTGCATGCACTTCAGCCACTCGTAAACCGCAAAGCAGACCCTCCTTGAGCTGCAGCGTCAGAACGGCATCCCCCAACATAGTCTGATTGGTGACGTTTCCACAAGTTGGAATTTCACCTTCCATATGTTGGATCGATTCAAACAGAAAAAAGCTATCACCGATTTCTAGATGATCCAAGCGGAAGCCACATTATTAGTAAGATGCCAGGATGTAGTCAGTTGGCCGATGCCTATCTGCCCCATCATCCAACCTCTCGCAAGTCTGACTCAGGGGCCCTCTGCGCTCACCTTCCACTGCCATGGCTGCTGGGGAGGGGTTGGGTGGCGGGAGCAGTACCAGCTCCATCAGCAGCAGCCTGAGTCTACAGCTGCTAATGAGTAGCTTTCTTCAACCATATAGTGAAGAAACTCATTAGCAGCAGGTAGACCTGGAGCAGGACCTGAACCAGCAGGTGGTGGCATACCTTGACATGACCATGCCAACACACCTTGAAGATCCGCTGGACTCCTGGGCAGCCAAACATGATTTGTGGCCACAACTAGCAGAGTTTGTCCTGGAAATGCTGTTCTGCCTGGCCAGTAGTGTGCCATCAGAGCGGGTGTTTAGTGCAGCGGGGGCCATAGTAACCCCAAGGAGAACTCGTCTGTCCAAGAAAAATGTGGAGAGACTGACCTTTGCGAAGATGAATCAGGCATGCATCAGCCAGGATTTCCACCCACCACTGTCTTTTAGATGATATGTATAATCAGAGTAGATTGACCATGGTGCCACACCAATACTTCACAAATATGGATAGTGCAAAACATGCTTAAGGTGCTGCTCCCCAGTTACAAACATTCCTCGGCATCAGACCACAAGTAAGTATTGAGGATATGCATTAGCTAAAACTTAACTTTTCTTAGAATAAAACATACATACTAAGGAAAGGTGTGCAAAAAACACCATGTGCCACCTACAACACCAAGTATTGATGTGATGCAAAGACCTCTAAAAGGTTGAAGGAAACAACATCTGGTTCATTGTAACCGGTGGGGGTAAAAACTTTCCCTGTAAGGCCATAATCTCACATTATTAATTCCATTCTTTGCAAGTGTTACTTGCCCTAAAAATGGCGGCCTCACACAGACACCTCTCCCTATTTCCCCCTACAAGCACTGCCATTTCCCAGGATTTTTTGGTGAAAATAGAGTTTCCTGTGTGGAGCTGCCCTTTTTAGGGTGAGTAACACTTGTCAAGAAGGGAATTAATAGGGTTAGAGTACGGCCTTACAGGGGAAGTTTTTATCTGCACCTGCTACAATGGATAATACATTGTTCCCTTACACCTTTTTGAGCAAAGTGTCAGTTGTCTTAAAAAGGGTGGCCCTACACAGGAACCAATCCCTATTTCAACCTAAAAACCCTGGGAAATGGCAGTGTTTGTAGGTGGAAATAGGGAGAGGTTCCTGTGTGGGGCTGCTCTTTTTAGGACGAGTAACACTTGCCAAAAAGGGAATTAATAATGTGAGAGTAGGCCCTTAGAGGGGAAATGTTTACCCCCACCGGTTACAATGGACCATACGTTGTTCCCTTCCACCTTTTAGAGGTCTTTGCATCACATCAATACTTGGTTGTGTAGGTGGCACATGGTGTTTTTTGCACTCCTTTCCTTTGGTTTGAGTTAAAAAAACAATTTGGGGCCATATATTTTATCCTAAACATATTATTAAAAGTTAAGTATTACATAATGCATATCCTCAATACTTACTTGAGCACACAAACACTTTTACAAAAGAGACCGTTTTCTTCTGCCTACCTGCCTCAGCTACTATCCTGATCCTGCCACCCACCTAATGCCACATATCTGATGCCAAGTTCTCCTTTCACCCACCATTGTCAACAGGTACTGGTGTGGCCACCCACAGCACCACTCTGTCACAGAGTCACTTTCAGAACTCCTGATGCTGCTGCCTCCTCCAGGCTGTCTCATTCTACCACCATATGTTCTCCTCATGCTGATGCCAGCTCCAAGCTGTCTCATACTGTCACCATTTGTTCTCCTCATGCTGCTGCCACCTCTGGGCTATGTGATTCTGCCACTATATGTTCTCCTCATCTCCTCATGCTTCCGCATACTCCAGGCTGTTTCATTCAGCCACTATATGTTCTCCTCATGCTGCCGCCACCTACACGCTGTATCATTCAGCCACTGTATGATCTCCTCATGCTACCGCCACCTCCATGCTGTGTCTTTCAGCCACTATATGGCCTCCTCATGTTGCCGCCAACTTCAGGCTATGTCATTCAGCCACTATATGTTCTCCTCATGCTGCTACCACCTCCAGGTTTTGTCATTCAGCCACTATATGTTCTCCTCATGCTGCTACCACCTCCAGGTTTTGTCATTCAGCCACTAGATGTTCTCCTCATGCTGCCGCCACCTACACGCTGTGTCATTCAGCCACTATATGTTCTCCTCATAGTGCCGCCACCTCAACGCTGTGTCATTCAGCCACTATATGGTCTCCTCATGCTGGCGCCACCTCCACGCTGTGCCATTCAGCCACTATATGTTCTCCTCATGCTGCTGCCACCTCCATGCTGGGTCATTCAGCCACTGTTTTCCTCATGCTGCCGCCACCTCCAGGCTGTGTCATACAGCCACTTTTTGGCCTCCTCATACTGATACCACCTCCAGGCTCTGTCATTGTGCCGCCGTGGGACATATGACTCCTTGCTAGATTTGGTCTTTTGTAACCACACGGTTAAAATGGCTGAAATGGAATAGGTGGTAGCTCGCCTCGTGGCGGACCGCCAGCTCGATGCTCACCAGAATGGGAACTCTTAAAATGTAAATAATTTCAAATTAAATTAAATAAAAATTACATAAAAGATCTACTTATTGTCAGGATTCGGCAGGCTGGAGGTGGATCCTCTGTGTCAGAGAGGGATTGGCGTGGACCGTACCGGTGGACCGGTTCTAAGTTGCTACTGGTATTCACCAGAGCCCGCCGCAAAGCGGGATGGCCTTGCAGCGGCGGTAGCAACCAGGTCGCATTCACCGGTAACGGCTCAACCTCTCTGACTGCTGAGACAGGCGCGGTACAGAAGGACAAGGCAAGAGCAAGGTCGGACGTAGCAGAAGGTCAGGGCAGGCAGCAAGGGTCATAGTCAGGGGCAACAGCAGAAGGTCAGGAACACAGGCTTGGGACATACACAAAACGCTTTCACTGGCACAAGGCAACAAGATCCGGCAATACTGGGAAGGGAAGTGAGGATATATAGGCGTGGAGCAGGTGGGAGCTAATCACAGTGATTGGGCCAGGCACCAATCATTGGTGCACTGGCCCTTTAAATCTTAGAGAGCTGGCACGCGCGCCCTAGAGAGCGGAGCCGCGCGCGCCAGAACGTGACAGCCGGGGACTGGGACAGGTAAGTAGCTTGGGATGCGATTCGCGAATCGCATCCCCGTCGTCAGTGTCAGTGCAGCGCTCCCGGTCAGCGGGTCTGACCGGGGCGCTGCAGAGAGGAAAACTCCGCGAGCGCTCCGGGGAGGAGCAGGGACCCGGAGCGCTCGGCGTAACACTTATTCTTTTCAATTTTGATGACATATGGTCTCCCTGCTGCCACATCCAGATGCTCTGCGGCAGTGATTCTAATATTGATGCTTGTAATCTGCATGTCATACTGAATAACAGTATAATTTCACTAACATAGCACACTCCCTATGCGTGTTAGGACAAAGCAAGTGTTGTACACCCCAATTGAGGCTCTCTGTAGGCCAGAAATATAAATTTTTTATAGAAATATTTGAGGAAAAAACGGCGAATCAGCCGAATCACATTTTTCAAAAATTCGCTCATCTCTAGAGGCAGTGTAGATGGCCTGTCAGCAGAGTAGACTAGTAAAAAGAGAAAAAAAAATTAAGTTTAATAAAATATCATTTAAAAAAACCACCTTAAAAATTAAAAATAAAAAGCATATTTCCCCTTACAAAATACATTTTTAAATAAAATATAAAAAAAATCATGCATGATGAATGCTGTATTTTCATAATCTGCCTCAGCAAAATTGGAGAAAAAAAGAGTAATGAAAGTTTAACATACTATGACCCAAAGAATAAAGTTGTAATGTTAATTTAATGTAAAGTGAATGGCAGGAATTTATAAGACAAAAAAGACAAAATAACGTTTTCCATTATTTCCCCATCCAAAAAGTTTTTAATAGTCAATCAATAAGTTATACATCAAAAATAGTGGCATTAAAAAATACCACATGGGCATGTCATCAGAAAAATAGAAAAGTTCAAGCTTTTTCTTTTTTTTTTTTTTACTACTGATCGATAAGATTATGGAGGTGATTTGTTCTCAAGGTGACATCACAGAAGTTGTCCACAACTAAAGCAATTAAATCAGGTTTATACTTGATTAAATTATAAGTTAAATAAAATAAATCTATAAATGAAGAAAATAATAATTTTTTTTATTAATAAACATATTTGTTTGCAGCTATTTCTTACCTACTTATGAACAATCATTGGTTTAAAAAGAGACATTACAAGTATCTTATGGATATTTTACCCTTGTGGAAAGCCTTCAGAACATTGTGACATGTCCCAGTCCAATAGCAAAGGTTAAAGGGGTACTCTGCTGCTCAGCGGTTGGATTAAACTGTTCTGAACACTGGAGCCGGCGCGGGAGCTTGTGACATCATAGCCACGCCCCTCATGATGCCCCACCCTCTCAATGCAAGTTTATGGGAGGGGGAGTGGCAGGGGCTATGACGTCACGAGCTCCCAGCATCTGCTCCAGCATTTGGAACAGTTTGTTCCATTGTTCCAAACGCTGAACAGTGGCGTACACCTTTAACCCTGAATGCCTCTGCATGTCTCATGACTTGCAGGTTTAAACTTTTAAATATCTTAGATAAATAATTGTTAACAACCTTTAAGGGGTTGCCCCCTCACGGGGATAAACCCTTACTAGATCCCCTCCCCTAAAATAACCTTTATTGTTATTATTGTTTTAAAATTGACCCCTTCACACGTTTTAAAATTATCAGCGGCACGGTGACTGAATTCACAGTGAGGGTATTGTGATAACCCCCTACTTGTACAGGTATCACTGGAGCTATGGTATCTATTATACTGGCTGGTGTACAGGATATACCTGTATCACCTATCCATAGACTTCCAGTCCTGTTATTGTATTTATTTCTATCTGCCGCTGGTTAAAACCTAGGCAACAGCCTCCCCGACATTTCGCGGACTAATCCGCTTTGTCAAGGGTTGAGAGGCTACTTGACAAAGCGGATTAGTCCGCGAAACTTCGGGGAGGCTGTTGTCTAGGTTTTAACCAGCGGCAGACAGAAATAAATACAATAACAGGACTGGAAGTCTATGGATAGGTGATACAGGAATATCCTGTACACCAGCCAGTGTAATAGATATCATAGCTCCAGTGATACCTGTACAAGTAGGGGGTTATCACAATACCCTCACTGTGAATTCAGTCACCGTGCTGCTGATAATTTTAAAAAGTGTGAAGGGGTTAATTTTAAAACAATAATAACAATATTTTAGAGGAGGGGATATAGTAAGGGTTTATCCCCGCTAGGGAGCAACCCCTTAAAGTTTGTTCATTATTGCATCACCCTGAGACCCTCAGGGACACATTAATGTTTGTATCAATAATTGTTAAAAGACAACTGTAGTGGAACACTTTTATATACGCCAGTGCCTGGGCCTCAAAAATAAACAAATTAAACTCATACATACCTTTCTACGAGCCCCCGTTGGTGTGGCACAGACCTCACGTCATGTAAGGAGCTCTGGCCGGCTTCTTACATGACAGTTGGCTCAGCCTATCACCGGCCGGGGCGGGGCATCGCTACGGCCGGTGATACGCCGACGGCTCTGCGGCGTCCCCATCCCCAGGAAGTGGCGGACCAACAGGGGCTCGTAGGAAGGTATGTATGAGTTTATTTTGTTTATTTTCGAGGCCCGGGCACGGGCATATATAAAAGTGTTCCACTACAGTTGTCCTTTAAATGTTTGTAATTTTTTTTTTAAAGTAGACTACATGGCTAAAGCTGCATTGATGTGCCTACTTTCACACTGCTGGACATTTACAGCAGTATAATTATCACACATATTACCATTTTCCAATTTCAGTCATTTTAGCACATGTATGGTAAATGTTGAACATTTGACATTCACATTTACTAATTCTATTCATAGTGATGACTTTTATGCATTTTCAATTGTTTTATCATTCATGTTTAAATCCAACAGGCAGTATGGGCAATAATCATTATAACAGATGAACCACAACACATTACTACATGTCAACAGGCTACCCCACCCTAGGGTGAGGAACAAAACAATGAAGGGGGAGGCATATGGAGGTCAGAGAGATCTTAAAATATGTAAAAAATCATGTTATTGAAAACATGTAAAATAGAATTTAGAAGATGTGTCGTGTTGCAATTATTTGAATCCTGTGGGGGAAGAAAAAAAAAAAAAAAACTTTCAGTTTTTTCCTTTGTAAAACAAAAGCTTAGGGTAAGTTTGCCAAGGCCAGTTGGGTTTAAACAAATGTACTTGCATTTCACCCCATACTAGGTTACTTTTGGCAACTGTGACTTCCTATGGAATATTTTGTAGATTATATTTCAGCAGTAAAATCTATCTCATTGCACTTTTTTATACTTCTCTTTGAACAATTAGAGACCAATAGTTATTTATTTGAAATCAATCTCTTTCTTTCTTCTAAGATAGGTAAGACCCGATCTATGCATCCTCATAAAAATTCAACAACCTGAACTTAAACTCTTGAGAATTAAGCACTTGATCAGTCTAGGAGTTTCAATATAGAAACTAGTGTTAAAAGTTTATTCATTCAGTGCACTCTTTAAAGATGATTAACTGTCTTTATTATATTAAAGTAAACCCACAGCCATCTGCCAAAGGCGATTGTGTCCAAGCACTGAAACCATTTCATGCGAAAACTCATTTTCAAGCTCCTAATTATTTTTCATTATAGTGGCAGTGTGGAATAGATTGGAATTGGACAGTAATTGCCAGGTCTGAGCAGTGTGGACCATTGCAATGTATCAGTTTAGATGAAGTGTGACAAGGATACATCTAGCTACTATATAACTTCCATTAAGCAACTTCCCTGTCCCTGATCATGTAGCACTTCATAGAGTGTGGTCAATGCAAGGTCATAATAATGGCTCTCAGACTAGCTGCAAGTATATCTTGCTGCTACAAGCTGTGAATCCGATCTTCCTCGAAAAGCTTAATCATCCAAATTGATATAAGATTTTGCTTTATACTAAAGATATATGAAAAAAAAACTCTCAATAAATATTTGTATAATCCAAGTAGATTTTTTTTTCAACTAAACGCAATAAAAAGCAGAGCTAAAATAAAAGCATACTGTATTGACTATTTCAAGGTTACAGCTAATTAACATAGCAATTTCGTATTACAGATTATATTAACAATAATATAATAATTTTAATTATGCATGATACTGAAGCTAGTTGCCTACTGTAAGTAAAATATTTCATCTGATCTGCCGGTATCAAGTAGGAGAAGCTGAGCCTATTCACATGTAATATATAATTTTTTAGCGAAATATTAAGCAAAAATGTTATTTTATTTATTTTAATTGTTGGTTATTCTGGGTTTAGGAGTCTATTATGTGCCCCTACAGTACTCCAGTGGGGGGTTTAAAAAATAGTCTCAACAAAAGTAAGCTGGCTTCAGTATGCCATGTGTACAGTATGTCATAGATTAGTAAGCACTATGTTTTATGAAGCTTATCAGTACAGTATATAGAATAAAAATATCCTTGTATCATACTCAGTAAAATCAGGCTGCACTACTTGTCAATTTATCTTTAGGCTAGTCAAATTTTTCATTGGTATTGTTAACCGTTTGCACCGGTTAGCTCTGTTTAAGTTTATGGGAAAGAGTTTGTCTATGCACATGATATGAAAAAAAAAAGTGTGTTAAATGCGAATGTAAAAAAAATGTCTGTCTTTTTTTTTTTTTTTTTTTTTTTTACATAATGTCCCTCATTTACTAAGAGTGTAGGTTTCTTTGTGGGTTTTAATTCCCCACAATTTATTTTCCACGGTATTTACTAAGGTTTCCCTACATTTTTCACTTTCCCTACACTTTGCTTTTTTTACACATGCTCTGATCTGTCTGGTTTTCCTCAGCTCAAATCCACCACATTTTATGTGGAAACCTTAGTAAATATGTTGGGTTTTTGTGATAATGTCGGGAACACGCCCCTTTTCTGAGACCACCCCCCCCCCTTTCCCCAGCAGTCACGCCCCTTTTTTTTATTTTCTTAGCAAAATGGAGAATTAGTCGGGTTTTTTCAATTCTGGTGCAAATTCTGGCGCACAATTTGTCACAAACAGAATTCTGGCGCAATGCGACAGAATCTGGCGCACAACCCGACAAAACATATCGTGTTTGCAATAGTAAATGAGGGTCAATATGTGCACAGACAACCTCCTTCCAATAGACTTGCATAAAGCACATTAATGTTAACAATACCAATGCAAAATTTCCTTGATTTTACAGGCATGTGTTTTACAATGAAGTATGCTTAAAAATATACTGTGAAACCATAGCCATAGGGGGAAATTGACAAAAGAAAAGAAAAAAGAAAAAATTGACAAAATCTGTGGTTGACCGCAGCCGTCATAATACTGCCACACACTGTCTCCTGAAAATAATACTGCCACACACTGTACCCTCTGAATATAACCCTGCCACACACTGTACCCTCTGAGTATAACCCTGCAACACACTGGCACTGTACCCTGTTAATATAACCTGTCACACACTGTGCCTGTAATAATAATACTGACACACACTGTTTTTTCTCAGTTCAGCTAAATCCCACCCCTCACTGTCCTCCTTCAGACCCCTCTGTCCTCCCAGACCCCTAAGTCTTTCTTAGGGGGGTCCTCTGCCCCTCTCCCCAGAACCCTAATTCCTCTCCATGCTCCTCTGCCCCCTCCACAGACCCCTAAGTTCTTTCCATGTTCCTCTTCCACCCCTCCCCAGACCCCTAAGTCCGCTCCACGCTCCTCTGCTCCCCCTCCCCAGAACCATAAGTCCTCTCCAGGCTTCTTCATTCCCCCAGACCACAAATTTGTGTGTATGTATAATAGATGTGTGTTTTATAGATGTGTGTATGTATGATAGATGTGTTTATGATAGATGGGTATATGTATGATAGATGTGTGATCTATCCTACATACAGACATCTATCATACATACATCAATCTATAATACTCACACCATACATACACACATCTTATTATACATACATATTTAATGCAAATATCATACATGCACACATCTATCATACATACATACATACTTGGCACTGAATTTGCGCTTGAGATAATAAAACTTCACTTTTAATTGGTCAATTAAAATATATATCAAAAATATATAAAAAAAAACAAGAAATAGAAACTATATACATACATATCAGATATCGACTGCCATCTTTATAGCCATATTTCAAAGTGCCTGTTCACACTAGACCATGATGCACACTCTTGTTCGGGCATTACTCAGATTTTACAATCTGCACATATACATACCTATACATTCTTGTGCTCAATGGGGGACATGTATCAAAGATTTTACCCCTGTTTTGTGTGTAAATTTTTGCGCAAAATTTTGCGCACATTCTGGTGGAGTATTTCCTCCAGATGTGTAGGTTTTGGTGTACCTCGGAGTGACATATTTAGTACGCACAAATTTATTAACTGCTTACATTTCATTTACCTGCAGAAATCTTGCACAATGACCATATTTTTTATGCAAATATAAGCCCTCTTGGACTGCACGTAGCAAGATGCTCTAAATCATCGATTCCCTTTTTCAAAGAGTGGATTGAGGAGATTACTATACTTGCTCTCAATTTATGAAGCTCATTGCACTTGATTGGTAAATTTAGCGCTTCTGCGCATAATTTAGAATTCGGCAAAAGGGGTAAACTGCTTTTACCATACACAAATAATGATACACATCCCGCTATGTCCATATAGAGACTACTGATGTTACCTCTTTTCACTTCGGTGTATATATATTCAAGGTTAATACTGTTAGTTTTGTTATACAGTAACCCCCGACCTACGATGGCCCCGACATATGATCAAATCGAATTACGATGGCCTCTCAGAGGCCATCGCATGTCGATGTCAGCATCGACATACAATGCTTTTTTATGTCGGGGCCATCGCATTAAGTGCTATCCGGCAGCGCAAAATGCTTAAGCTGCTGCCGGATAGCAGCTTAATGTTCCCCGTGTGGTGCGGTGAGTATTACTTACCCCTCCACGATGCTCCGGGGTGCCCTTCAGGTCCAGCGCTGGTCCTCCGGTGTCTTCTCGGCACTCTCCGGTGACTAGTGTTGAGCGGCATAGGCCATATTCGAATTCGCGAATATTCGCAAATATATGGACGAATATTCGTCATATTCGCGAATATTCGCATATTCGTAATATTCTCGTTTTATTTTCGCATATGCGAATATTCGCGTGTGCGAAAATTAACATATGCGAATAGTCGCGTATGCGAAAATTAACATATGCGAAAATTTGCATATACAAAAATTAACATAAACGAAACTTCGCATATGCGAATTTTTGCACGCCAGTCTCACACAGTAGTATTACAGCCTTCTTTACACCACACAAGCTGGAAGCAGAGAGGGGTGATCACTGTGATGTGTACTGTGAAGAAAAAAAAAAAAAAACGAATATTCGTAATTACGAATATATAGCGCTATATTCGCGAAATTCGCGAATTCGCGAATATGCAATATTCGCGAATAATATTCGAATTGCGAACACTACCGGTGACGTCAATACGCTGTTGCGCACGCCGTCCCGTCATTCAATAGGAACGGCGTACGCAGCGGCATAATGACGTTGCTACGGAAGCCCAGTAAGGCCTTGCGGAAGACAGTGGAGGACCGGAGAAGACCAGGAGAGCCCAGCGGAGGCCTGGGGTCACCATCGGGAGCGGCAGGGACACCATCGGGAGCGGAGGGATGCGGTCCGGAGCGGCGGGGACAGGTGAGTACAGCTTCCTATATTTTACATTGCACAAATCCCTCAACATACGATGGATTCGACAAATGATGGCTCGTTTGGAGCGAATTACCATCGTATGTTGAGGGACCACTGTATATACTTCAGAGAACATCAGTCTGGGTAATGCCTGAAAAAGAGTGTGCATTATTGTCTGGTATGAACAGGCACTTTGAAATATGGTTATAAAGATGATGGTGGATATCTCATATGTATGTATATAGTTTCTAAAAAAATTTTTTTTATAGTTTATGGTAATATATTTTAACTGACTGATTAAAAGTGAAGTCTTATTATCTCAAGTGCAGATTTAGTGCCAAGTATTCTTAATTGTTGAGAAGTTTTGAATAATAGTGCAAAACTATATATCAGTTCTCACAGTAGAGAAAAGGATGATTGGCACTGCTGTTCCAAACTCTGTAACACCTCACTACAAACCACAGCCGATAACCAATGCCGCATGTGGTGCTCAACTCTTTCGGAAACAAAGTCCACGATAATCCAGCAAACAGCAAGAGAAGTATTGAAGAGTAGTGTTGAGCGGCACAGGCCATATTCGAATTCGCAATATTTCGCAAATATATGGACGAATATTTGTAATATATTTGCTACATTCGCATATTCATAATATTCGCATTTTATTTTCGCATACGCGAAAATTGACATATGCGAAAATTGACATATGCAAAAATTTGCATAAGCAAAAATTCACATATGCGAAAATTTACATATGCAAATTTTCCCATATGGGAAAATTTGTACGCCAGTCTCACACAGTAGTATTAGAGCCTTCTTTACACCACACAAGCTGGAAGCAGAGAGGGATGATCACTGTGATGTATACGGTGAAAAAAAAAAAAAAAGAATATTCGTAATTGCGCATATAGTGCTATACTCACGAATATTCACAAATTCGCGAATATGCGACATTCACGAATAAAATTTGCATTGCGAATATTCGCGAGCAACACTATTGAAGAGGGCAACTCACCAATCTTGCGAATCAGCAGCTGCTTTATTTATATATACAAATGAAGGTGCAGCTCTACAGAAGACATTTTCGCCTCACTAGGCGGACGCCAGTGTGTTCCACAGGAGAGCTAGGTTACAATTGTTTCATGCATGTGTGCTTCAATAGACCATCTCACCTGTCCTACAGACATCAGTTAGGTAGCAGATCTTCTTCTGATATTGAGTATAGGGGAGGGGCTCCAAGGTAAGTGTATTAAAAACATACAAAAACGTTAAAATACAATACATCACAGACATGTAATGTTTAAAGAAAGACCCCTAGATCCATCCTATCATTCAGACCTGCTTTTTCATGCGCATTAGTTTTCAGGATCCAATTAGCCTCAATTTCTCTCAGAATCTTTGTATTGTTTTTGCCTTTCTCTGGGATTAACGTCTTAATTCCCATGAAGCTAAGCACATTCAGATTGCCTCCATGTGCACTTCTCACATGCTCTATGAGATGAGGTGACCCCTTTCTGGAACATATAGACAACATGTTCACAGTAACGTGTGTTCAGTGCCCGGACTGTCCTACCGATATAGAACCGGCTGCACATAAAAGTTGTAGTGTACACCACAAAACTTGTTTTACAGCAAATAAATTCAGTTATTTCCTTAGACTGACCTCCTAACTGTATATTTTTTCCTGTAATAAACTGTGCACCACTTGCACCGGCCGCATTTAAAATTACCATTTGGCACTGTATTTTCAAGCCAGTTCATATTTTTTTCTGAAAAACCTAATGGAAACTAACTCATCTTTTAGGTTTTTAGATCTTTTAAATGCTACGACTGGTTTTTGTAGCCTAATGTGTCCTATCGTAGGATCTCTCTCTATTAAACTCAATTTTGGATTTGATTGAATGTTTTATTGCATTGGCCATTGGGCTAATTTTAAACGTAAAAGCAAACTGTCTATTATCATCAAATTTTTTTTATATTTTTTCTGGAGCAATTTATTTCTGTCAGTTTTTTTCTGCTCATTTCAACTCCACATTTAACACATCTGGGGGATAGCCTCTACACAGAAGCCGCTGTGTGAGATCCTGGGCCTGAGCAGAAAAAAGTTTGTCAGAACTGTTTATCCGCCGCAGTCTCAAGTACTGCCCTTAAGGCATATAGGCATATAGAGACTACTGATACATGCAGGATGGTAACTGGAGAAATGGGGATATGTATCTATCTATCTATGTATCTATCATACATACGCACACACATCATACACATGCAAATCCCCCTCATCCTGGGACTCCTCATTGCCCCCTTTCCCTCCTTTGCAATTTTCTCATCCCCCACCTCATCCTCAGTCACCTCACACCCCCTCATCCTTGGTCTCCTCACTGCCCCCCATTTCCCCCATCCTCAGTCTCCTCACACCCCCACCCCTCTGTCTCCCCCATCTAACCATCCTCAATCACTGCACACACCCCAACCTCTGTATCCTCACTGCCTCCCCTTTCCCGCATTCTTGCCCCCCCCACCCCCCTATTCTCGATCTTGTTACACACACCCCCTCCTCAGTCACTTCACACCCCATTCCGGTCTCCACACTAAACACCCCCCTGCTCCCCAACAGGAATTCATGGTCTCTTCACCATCACCCTAACCTCAGTCATCTTACACCTCCGGATCCATGGTCTCTGCACCCCCATCCTCACACCCCCTCATCCTCGGTCTCCTCACTGCCCCCCCTTTCCCCTATCCTCAGTCTCCTCAAGCCCCCCCCCCTTGATCCTTAGGCACCTAACACACCCCATTCACCATCTTTTCATCCCCCTCCCCCTCGCCCCCCCATCTTCAGTCACTTCACTTACCCCATTCTCTCTTTCTCCTCACTGTCTCCAGCTATCTCCTTAGTGTCTCCCTTTTCCCCCCATCCTCAATCTTGCCACACATCCCCTCATCCTCGGTCTCCTCACGCCCCCCCCCCTCCCTTGATCCAAAGGCACCTCACACACTAAACTGTGAGCCTCCTGTGTGTGCACACTGCTGGAAGGGGCTGAAGAAGACATGCATCTGCTCCAAGCAGCCCATGGCCAGTCCGAGTCAGGGGGCTAATTGTGCTGACAGCAACAGCACAAAGTGTTGCGCAAGCAGCGCAACTTCTCTCCGCGCTGCTTAATTGCTGCTCTGCAGTGGCAATCTTGATGCTCTGACGCTGGCCATCAACCTAACTGCTGCTGGGCACGTGTATATTATTAGCAGTTAGATGGCCTGACCTGTTTTGCGGCCTGCGCCCCTCTTGGGTGTGTGCCCCCAGCCGGGTCGGGGCCGGGTTCGCCAAACGGTAGGTACACCACCGATTCTAGGGACCATAAAGTTGCTAAAACTGTTAAACAGAAAAATTGACTCTCAATCTTGACCAGATTTAAGACTTTATTCTTCTATCCAAAAGTCATTTAGAATCAGGTACCTTTCCAAGATGAAGAGTCAGAGAAGAATCTCACCAAATTTTGATCTCTGATAATGTAAAAGTAATGCTATGTATTTCAGAAACACCTTAAAATTGAATCTACTGTCATGTATAACATTTTCCTCAAAACTGATTTCCACCTGATTATTTTCCACCTGATTATTTTCCCCAACAGCATAAACTTCAGAAAAACTGCCACCACCTTTTCCAGCGTTTTGGAAGTATTTCTGACATTTTTTTTTTCAGGTGTTTTTGCTGGTGTGTATAGCATCACTTCTCACCTTCACCAGCCATATAGTATACAGCTGTGCATAGTGCACCGCTGTATACTATACAGGAGCCAGGACTCCCATCACTATACTGACAAGACTCCCTGCTCCTAGTGGGCCAGAGCATTTGAGCAAGTAATATACGTCACATATCTACTGCCCAGAAAGAATTTACAGTGAAACTGTGATAAGCATACATTGCTGGTTCACTGTAACCCCTTGCTGGGCTAAGCACTATGCACCGGCCCAGCAAGGAAAGCACTAACCAGCACTGTAGAATCTTTTCATTCTCAGACAGATACTCACCAAGCAGCAACATCCTGATGGGTGGGTGAGGGCTGTTGTCATTGACCCTCCTCAGCCTAAATAACATCAGTATCATTGTTGATGATACCTCTATGTTGTTGGGTACCTATGAAATATTTGGGGGTTAGTGCCTCCAGTACTTCGCACAATACTCCAAGTGAGGTCTCACTATACACCCACTAATTCTGCTAACATTTACTTCTGCTATTATACATTGTCTACCTACCTTTAAAGGAGTACTCCAGTGGAAAACTTTTTTTTTTTTAATCAACTGATGCCAGAAAGTTAAACAGATTTGTAAATTACTTCTATAAAAAAAAAATCTTAATTCTTCCAGTACTTATTAGTGGCTGTATACTACAGAGGAAACTCTTTTCTTTTGGATTTATTTTCTGACATGACCACAGTGCTCTCTGCTGACACCTCTGTCCGAGAAAATCCCTATAGCAAACATTTGATGCTTTGGACAGTTCCTAAAATGGACAGAGGTGTCAGCAGAGAGCACTGAGGTCAGACAGAAAAGAATTTCCTTTGTAGTATACAGCCGCTAATAAAGTACTGGAAGGATTAAGATTTTTTATTAGAAGTAATTTACAAATCTGTTTAACTTTCTAGCATCAATTTATTTAAAAAAAAAAAAAAAAGTTTTCCACCGGAGTACCCCTTTAATTCTTTGAAAAAAAAATGACCCCTAAGTCCCTTTCATTGGATACTCAGGTTAGAACTGTATCACATCTTCTATACTCTGTCCTAGGGTTTTTACGCCCAAGGTGCATTATCTTGCACTTATCCACATTGACTTTTATTTGCCAGAGTGATCATTCCTCTATTTTACCTAAATCTTTACCTCTCTATGTATCCCTCCAGGAACATTAACCCTGTTACAAATCTTTGTACCCTCAGCAAAAAGACACACTTTACCATCGAGACCTTCTGCAATATCACTAAAAAAGATATTAAACAGAATAGGTCCCAGTACAGATCCCTGATGTACCCCACTTATTATTGTTATTATATGTAATTAGTGAAAGAAAAAAACTATGGTCATCAATGTTATCCATAGAATCTGATGTAGTCATCTGCATACAAGGATCTGGAAAAACACAAAAAAAATATATATTACATTTTTGACACACACCCCTGGGGGAGAAAGCCCATAATGCAAAACTAACTGCAGTACCCACAGAAACCCTACACAAAACTGCAAGAGAACATAACAAATCACTTTTTAGAAGCTTTTGCAAGTTTTTAGGTTAGCTGCAATGGCAACAGTAGTTACACCACGGAACATGAAAGATAGGGCTAGGTATAGTACAAGGCTCTGTGGGTGGTGTTAGTACTAATGTCAAAGACCCCACAAATCATCTGTATTTCCTGATTAAATTGTTTCGTAGCTGTTATTACTCATTCATAAGATTGTGACTCCCACCTATAATCTTTCATAATTGGCTCTGACACAAAGCATTATGGGAAAGACTGCCCAGACACTGCCCAAGGTCATGTGATCTTTCTATTTTCTATGTGTATTATGTCAGCTTTCAGTTTGAGTGATTCAGCCAAAATACATCATAGCATGTTCAGATTCTCCAATTGGGGAGATTTTAGTCAAACCCAATTTGTACCAAATAGCATAATAGGTTAAAAAATTAAAATGTATTGTCTCAGAAATTGTATATGTCAATTCACAGTTTTTTCTTTCTTATTGTAAGACAAAACGCAACTTATTTAACTTTAGTATTATTGGACTCTTTCTGATCTGTAAAATAAAGTGATTGTATGGAGACCTATAATAAAATTATCGTCCCCCCCCCCCCCCCCGCTACAAATATTTTTTTTCTTGCTTTGTAACACATGATATGGTATAATAAAAAGGTACCGTTAAAAAGTGCAACTTATTCTGCAAAAAAATGATCCTGAATATTTATTTATACAACCCAGAAATGGGTTAAATAAAGAAATACATTTTACCAGAGCATAGTATTGAACAGAATACATTAAGGCACAGTCTATTTAATTGATACAGTTCACTATAGTTTTCCCTATTATTTGAAAGTTCCAGAACATAACTTGAATAAGTTTTAGAATTCAACAGGTTTAACTCTCGGTCTCTGGAGATCACTATAAGCCAGGGGCGTAGCTAGAAACCACAGGGCCCTGATGCAAAAAGTTGCCCTAGGCCCCCCAACTAACCCTAAAGCTCCTGCGCTCACTTCATAGCCGAGCCCTAAATGTACGGCGCTATGCGCAAAGTTACATGCTGCAGTGCAGCATATTTACAGCTTGCCGTGTCCTTAAGGGATAAACGGCTGCGGTGGGCTGGTCAGGATAGTGATTTGGACAAAGCGGCTTGTCAGTTGTCTTCTCAAGTGGAGGGCAGCTGCACATCACACAACACACTACAATTAATGTGGCAAGCAGAGCTGGACTGGGACCAAAAATAGGCCTGCGTATATTAGACTATGCAGCTCATGTCTTTTGGGTGGGGGCCCCAGCAGTCGGAACCCCATCAAAATAAAAGGGGCTGCATAGTCTGAAAATCAACTCCAGCGGTTGCAAAGCTACAACTCCCATCATGCCTGGAGAGCTTCAGACATTATGGGAGTTGTCGTTTTGTAACAGCTAGAGAGCTGCAGATTGGGGTGCAGTTTCACCAATAACCGTGCTAATCTTACAAGTGACTACAGCAATGATGGGAAACAGATAGACTAAGCAGTGATTTGACTCACAAGAGATGTCTTCTATGTTGTCTTTCCTTTTCTTTTCTTCTTCATCTGTCCCAGAAGCCAGGTCTTCTTCCAGCTACAGCTTCCTCTGCCGAGTCTGATATCCGGAAATTATTGGGTACTCACTTTGTCAGCAAATCCACATCCTCTGTATGACAACAATAAGCATTATAACCTTGCCACACACTGCACCCCCTAAATATAACTCTACCACACAATGTGCTCCCTAAATATACCTCGCCAGACATCATAACCCAGAAAATGACCCTCTAAGGCTAGGTTCACACTGCAGAATTTCTGGGCAGAATTTCTGCTGAAGATTGAGCCGGCGGCGCTAGGACCGAGCAGACTGCATTGCTGCCCCCCTAGACTTCAATGCATTCTGGGTGGTTTTTTTGGGAGATCTGCTCAGAAATGCATTGCCATCTATGGGAACGGCAATGTAGTCCACGCGGTCCTAGTGCCGTCAGCTTGATCTCCAGCAGAAATTCTGCCCAGAAATTCCACAGTGGGAACCTAGCCTAAGTCCCTCCTTTAGACCCCTAAGGGCTTGCCCACACTGCAGACATTTAGTCAGCAGAATGTCCACTTGCAGCAGGCGCCGCTGAATGTCCGCTGCAATGATTCCACAGTATGCACAGAGCAACATAATCCCATTGAAAATAATAGGACTCTACTGCAAGCGGATTTCCGCAGCTGAGTTCTGCCAGCAGAATGTCCGCAGTGTGGACAAGAGCTTATTCCCCCCAGACCCTTAGTCCTCCTCCAGAGCCTTTCTTTTTCAGACCCCTAAGTCCCCCAGACCCTCATTCCTTCTTCTCTAGACCTCTTTGCAACCCCCAGGTTCCCAAGTCTCCCCAAGACTATTTTGTTGCTTTCTCCTCCATACTTTCCTGCCCCTCCCCCTGTAATTTGCAAAACTCCCCTGCCACCCCCAGTGATCCTTTATACTCCTCTGCCAACCCTCACCCCTGTCATCCTCTTCTTCTTTTCCAGCACCCCTTCTGTCCTCCTCCATGCTCCTTTTCCAATCCCCCATCCTCCACCATGCTCCTTTTTCCAACCCCACTGTTCTCCTCCATGCTCCTTTTTCCAAACCCCC
The DNA here is from genome assembly GCF_029499605.1 of Hyla sarda. Lineage (NCBI taxonomy): Eukaryota > Metazoa > Chordata > Amphibia > Anura > Hylidae > Hyla > Hyla sarda. The sequence continues at coordinate 220,438,761 of NC_079191.1, forward strand.
GTCCTCCTCCATGCTCCTTAACCCAACCCCCCCCCTCTGTCCTCCTCCATGCTCCTCTTCCAACCCCCCCGTCCTCCTCCATGCTCCTTTTTCCAACCCCCCATCCTCCTCCATGCTCCTTAACCCAACCCCTCTCTTTCCTCCTCCATGCTCCTTTTCTAACCCCCCCGTCCTCCTCCATGCTGCTTTTTCCAACCCCCTTGTCCTCCTCTATGCTCCTTTCCCAACCCCCCCCATCCTCCTCCATGCCCCTTTTCTAACCCCCCATCCTCATCCATGCTCCTTTTCTAACCCCCATCCTCCTTCATGCTCCATTCTCCAATCCCCCTGTCCTCCTCAATGCTACTTTTTCCAACCCCCTTTTCCTCCTCCATGATCCTTTTCTAACACCCTTCTCCTCCATGCTCTTTTTTCCAACCCCCTTGTCCTCCTACATGCTCCTTTCCCAACCCACCCATCCTCCTCCATGCTCCTTTCCCAACCCCCCTGTCCTCCTCCATGCTCCCTTTCTAACCCCCCCCCCGGTCCTACTCCATGCTTCTTTTTCCGGTGGGGTATTGGAAAAGGAGGTCAGAGGGGGGCTTATTCATGCTCCTTTTCCCCCCTCCCCCCTCTGTCCTCCTCCATGTTCCTTTTCCAACCACCCCCCCATCTGTCCTCCATGTTCCTTTTCCAAACCCCTCCCCCTGTCATACTCCATTCCAGGAAACACTGCTCAATGCTGTTCTAGCCAGCAAACCCTCCCCCGCCATTCTCACCTCTGACCCTCAGTCATTCTTTCCCAGCCTCGTCCACATCCTCACCTTGCGGGGAGGTTGCACCATCTCGAGGCGGCGGGCCCCCCTGGCTCAGGGGCCCAGTCACCATGGCGACCGTAGCGACTTCTATAGCTACGCAGCTGCTGTAAGCTCTCAGATCTGTGTAGCATTCACACAGACCTCTAGGAGACGGTTAACATGATACTGCTTTATTGAATACTCTTTCACACATAAACACTCTAAGGACGACCAGGCCTCTGTTAACTTTACAGGGACTCAAGCCAGTGCTACTCTTTATCTGGTTCTACATACAAGAGCCCTTCTTCAACCACATTCCTCTTAATGCATCCTATAATTCATTGATATTCCATGCAGCTAACCTCCTGCTATACATTACATTCCGATTCCTCCCAGTCACATGTGCAGCATTTCCCTTAGTCTGGCACCACCCACCTTCTTTTCTTTCTGCTGTTCTGACATCTTGTAGATTGTGGGCCCTCACAAGCAGGCTCTCTTTTCCTCTATATCAGTCTGTCATTCACTCTGTTTCACATTCATTGTACTTGCATTTGTGTTATGCATTTTAATGTTTCCCTATATATCAGTCTGTCATTTACTCTGTTTCACATTCACTTACATTTGTGTTATGCATTTTAATTCTGGAACCCACGGAGCTAAAAACTTCTAGTGATAAAAGTTAATATTACAGTATAAGCACACATAAATTAGATTAGAGACTTTTTGGATTAGATTAGAGAAGTTTGGGCACATTAAAATATATTGTACATAACACATGGAAGAAGCAAAATAACAAGAAACACACCCTACAAGGATACATGTTTTATAAGGCATGTGAGGTTTAGCTCCCTTACATGCAGACCCCAGATTGAAAAAAATATGGTTGTGCACATGAGCCGTGATACTCCAACACCTAATTTACAGTAAACTGTGAATAATAGCTCAAGTCATATTAGCAACTTTTTAAATATCAAGTTCCTTGCTCTATTATACTGCTGCAATCTCAATCTGCTTTTTAATATCTAAATGATTTTTAACAACACTAAAGTAAGAAAACAACATAATATTAGCTTGATTAAACATTGCTAAACTGAAGAATATCTTTCCATGCTAAATTTTCAGGCAAGAATATGAAACAGCAATATTACAGCATGTCTTTTAGACGTTATAATGGTTCTTAAAGCTAAAAAATGTCATTACTATCTGCCAATTTGAGTGAAGTTATGAAACTTCATTTCCTCAAGGCCTTGACATTACATTTCTCAGTGCTTATTCTGATTATTAGCATTTGGCATTTAATAATCAAGTGTGCACAGCAGAGAACCCAGTCTTGTGCTTAATACAAAAAAAAAAATTAATTGTTACATGAGTCAGCATTAAAGTGCGTAGTTCATTTATTATTTAATGTTCACATCCAGACTGAATTTCTGTTATAGTAGATTGATAGGAGAGAATGAAAGTAAGAAAGAAATAAAGAAAGGAAGGAAGGAAAAATAAATTAGACGTAGCATCAAAATCTCTGGCACTTTTAAATGCATGTGATGTATTAATTTTGTTGGAAAGCTTCCAACACAACACATTTCTAGAAATAGGCTCCAGCACCTTGTTTCAATTCTTTTTTTTTAACCCGATAACGACCATGGACGTCTATACTCGTCCAATGGCCGTTACCGGGGTATGACTCGAGCCCGCGTCATACCGGCCGGCCCCCAGCTGATTCCTGTAGCTGGGGGCTGGCGTTAAGAGCCAACATGCGGCGATCACCACGGGCGGCTATTAACCCTTTAGATCGCCGCTGTCAAAGTTGACAGCGGCATCTAAAGGTGCCTGTATTCAGTCCCTGGTGGTCCAATGGGGTGTATCGCCCGCCCGCAGCGCGATTGCAGGGGAGCGATCCACTTCTGAGGTAGCCTGAAGACTAACCTCTCCTACTGATGCGGCTCCGGAGCTCTGAATGATAAAACCTGTCAGGGCCAGGCTTTATCAATCGAGCGCAGAATTCACAGATCATTGTGGTTTTATGAAACCACAATGATCTGTATGAGGAATCTAATGATTCCTCCTAAAAGTCCCCTAAAGGGACTAAAAGTGTAAAAAAAAAAGTTTAAAAAAAGTTTAAAAACATACACATTAAAGGGGTACTCCGGTGAAAACCTTTTTTCTTTTAAATCAACTGGTGGCAGAAAGTTAAACATATTTGTAAATTACTTGTATTAAAAAATCTTAATCCTTCCAGTACTTATTAGCTGCTGAATGCTACAGAGGAAATTTCTTTCTTTTTGGAACACTGATGACATCACGAGCACCTTGCTCTCTGCTGACATCTCTGTCCATTTTAGCAACCATGCATAGCAGATGTATGTTAAGGGCAGCATGGTGGCTCAGTGGTTAGCACTGCTGCCTTGCAGTGCTGGGGACTTAGGTTCAAATCCCACTAAGGACAACAATAAATAAAGCATTATTTTTATTATAATAATGTCAGCAGAGAGAACTGTGCTCGTGATGTCATCAGAGAGCATTCCAAAAAGAAAATAACTTCCTCTGTAGTATTCAGCAGCTAATAAGTACAGGAAGGATTAAGATCTTTTATTAGAAGTAATTTATAAATATGTTTAACTTTCTGCCACCAGTTGATTTAAAAGAAAAAGGGTTTTCACCGGAGTACCCCTTTAACCCCTTCCTTATTAAAAATTTAAATCACCCCCCTTTTCCCAAATTCCATATTAAAAAAATGTAACCATAATAAAAATAAACATATGTGGTATCGCCACGTGTGTAAATGTCCGAACTATAAAAATATATCATTAATTAAACCGCACGGGCAATGGCATACACGCAAAAAAAATTCAAAGTCCAAAATAGCGTATTTTTGGTAACTTTTCATACCATAAGAAAAGGAATAAAAAGCGATCAAGAAGTCCAATCAAAATAAAAATGGTACCAATTAAAACTTCAGATCATGCGCAAAAAATTAGCCCTCAAACCACCCTGTACGTGGAAAAATAAAAAGTTATAGGGGTCAGAAAAGGACAATTTTAAATGTATACATTTTCGTGCATGTAGTTAGGATTTTTTCCAGAAGTACGACGAAATCAAACCTATATAAGAAGGGTATCATTTTAATCGTGTGGACCTACAGAATAAAGATAAAGTGTCATTTTTACCGAAAAATGTACAGTGTAGAAACAGAAGCCCCAAAAATTTACAAAATGGTGTTTTTTCTTCAATTTTGTCGCACAATGTTTTTTTTTTGTTTCGCCATAAATTTTGGGGTAAAATGACTGATGTCATTACAAAGTAGAATTGGTGGTGCAAAAAATAAGCCCTCATATGGATTTTTAGGTGCAAAATTTAAAGGGTTAGGATTTTTAAAAGGTAAGGAGGAAAAAACTAAAGTGTAAAAACAGAAAAATGCTTGGTCCTTAAGGGGTTAAACATAACTTTTAATTTCAGTATTATTATTAAGATAATATGAAAGAAAAGACAAGAGTCCATTGAGTTCAACTTATAATAACCCTATTGTGTTGATCCAGAGAAAGGCAAACAAACCCCCCCCCCCCCATGAGGCTGATGCCAATTGCTACCTGACAGAGGATAAATTCCTTCCCAACTCCAATATGGCAATCATAATAAATCCCTGGAGGGATGTTCTATCCCCATAAGTCAAGTATCCATAACCTGTAACATTTTATTTTTCCAGAAAAACATCCAGGCCCCCTGAAACTAATTTATTGAGTCAGACATCACAACATCTTGTGGCAGAGAGTTCCATAGTCTCACTGCTCTCACAGTAAAGAATGTCTGTCTGTGATGATGGTGAAACCTTCTTTCCTCTAGACGGAGAGGATGCCTCCTTGTCATGGTAACCGGCCTTGGTATAAAAACATCACTAGAAAGATCTCTTTACTGTCCATTCATATATTTGTACATTGTAATCAAATCGCTCATAAGATGTCTTTTCTCTAAACTAAATAACTCCAAGCTTGATAACCTGTCTTAGTACAGTAATGCTTCCATACCATTAATTATCTTTGTCAGCCTCCTCTGCACCTCTCCAGTTGAGCCAAGTCCCAAAACTGAGAACATAAGTGGTCTGACTTATGATTTATACAGAGGCAAAACTATGTCCTTGTCACAAGCCTCTATGCTTCTCTTGATACATCCCATGACTTTGTTAGACTTGGCAGCAGCTGCCTGGCACTGATCACTTAAGTTTACTGTCCATCCATATCCCCATGTTCTTTTCAGCAGTAGTTTTACCTAAGGTTTTATTATTTAGCACATCATTGTACATTTAGTTTTTACGGCCCAAGTGCATAACCTTACATTTGTCCACATTAAATTGTATTTGCCATGTCTGTGCCTAATACTACAATATTATGTTATCCTTCTTTGGGGTGATCACCTTACCCAGTTTAGTGTCACCTGTAAAAATGTTATTTCAACTCTTCAACTCATTAATAAACATATTGCAAAGAAGCGGACCCAGTACTGACTCCTGAGGTACCCCACTAGAGATTGTCACCCAACCAGAGTAAGTTCCATTGATACCCGTAACCTGTTACTTACTGAGCCAGTTGCTAACCTATTTACTTATATCCTCCTATAGTCACAGCATCCTCATTTTATGGACTAACCTTTTGTGTGGCACAGTATCAAATGCCTCAGAAAAGTCCAGATATGCAACAACAGCTTCAGCCTGGTCCAATCTATAGCTGACCTCCTCATAGAAGCTGATTAGATTAGTCTAACAGGATCGAACCTTAAGAAACCAATGTTGGTTCTATGTTAGAAGGTTCTTTTCTTTAAGATATTCCAGAAACCTCTCAAAAATCTTACCCATGACAGATGTTAAACCTACAGGCCTATAGCTCCCATGATCAGTTTTTGACCTCTTTTTGAATTTTGGTACCATATTTGCTAAGTGTCAGTCCTGTGGATCAATTTATTTTATCCCTTCACCTGTTATCTGACATTGCATTTTCCTGTGTAAATACAGTAGAGAAAAGGGTATTTAGTAGATTGGCCTTTTCCTCATCCTCCTCCACCATTACACCCAGATTATTTGTTAATGGGCCAACATTTTCAGTTCTAAGTTTCTTATTATTTATGTAGGTGAAGAACATTTTTGGGTTATTTTTACTTTCTATGGCAATTGTTCTCTCTTTTGCCATTTTTGCCTGCTTTATTTCTTTTTTAGAGAATTTATTACTCTCCTTATAATTTGTTAACATTTCCCATTACCCTTTTAAAAGGTTTTGTTTTAATCCAGTACACTTCATGATAACACTGACATGTGTTCTTTATTTTTGGGTCAATATGTTTAACTCCTTCAGGACAAAGGGCCTACCTGTACACCACTTGCCCAGTCCCGGTGTTTAAAATGGGGTCACACCGGGTCAGTCCTGGCTGCTAATGATAGCCGGGACCCTGGGCTATTAGCGTGCGGCACCGATCGGTGTGCCGTGCGCTATTAACCCTTTAGATGTGGCAATCAACGTTGATAGCCACGTCTGAAAATGAAAGTAAACGCTTCCCGGCAGCTCAGTCGGGCTGATCGGGACATCGCGATAAAATCACGATGTCCCGATCAGCTGGGATGCGAGCGGAGACCCCCTTACCTTGCTCCATCGCATCCGATCGGCGTTTGATTGCTCCAAGCCTGAGCTACAGGCTTGAGCAATCGAACCTCTATTTCGCTGATCCATGCAAAGCTATGGCTTCGCAGGGATCAGGGTAAAAGATCAGTGTGTGCAGTGCTATAGCCCCCTATAAAAGCCCTCCATAAAAAAAGTGTGTAAGTAAAAATAAAAATAAACATATGTGGTATCACCGTGTGCATAAATGTCCGAACTACAAAAATATATCATTAATTAAATCGCAAGGTCAATGGCGTATGCGCAAAAAATTCCAAAGTCCAAAATAGCGTATTTTTTGTCACTTTTTATATCATGAAAAAATGAATAAAAAGAGATCAAAAAGTTTGATCAATACAAAAAGGGTACCCGTAAAAGCTTCAGAATACAGTGCAAAAAATGAGTCCTCATAGCGGCCCGTACGCGTAAAAATAAAAAAGTTATAGGGGTTTGAAAATTAGATTTTTTAACATTAATTTTCCTGCATGTAGTTATGATTTTTTTCCGAAGTACGACAATATCCAACCTATATAAGTAGGGTATCATTTTAACCGTATGGACCTACAGAATAAAGATAATATGTTATTTTTATCAAAAAATGCACTGCGTAGAAACGGAAGCCCCCAAAAGTTACAAAATGAAATTTTTTCTTCAATTTTGTCGCACAATTAATTTTTTCCGTTTCGCCGTGGATTTTTGGGTAAAATGACTAATGTCACTGCAAATTAGAATTGGTGGCACAAAAAATAAGCCATCATATGGAATTTTATGTGCAAAATTGAAAGCGTTAAGATTTTTAGAAGGTGATGAGGAAAAAATGAAGATGCAAAAACTGAAAAACCCTGCGTCCTTAAGGGGTTAAATGATACCGGTGTTAACTTAATTTTCTATTATTGTTCTACTTTTAAAAAAAACTCAAACTTTTGACCCCTATAACTCTCTTAGTTTTCTGTATATGGGGTTGTATGAAGGCTTAATTTTGTGTTGTGCTGTAGTTTTTATTGGTACATATATGTGGCTTTTAAAACACTTTCTATAAATATTTTAGGGGATGTGACATGACCACGTGAAAACATGTGATATGCCCTTTTTTCACCATTTATTCCCCCTATTTTTTTGGAAAATGGGAAAATAGGGCACTTAATTTTTTTACATATATGTCTTCTTGAAGAATATACAAGAATTTTTACTTATCAGGCCCCAGTGATTAAGTTGCTTTAAATGCCTTGATCAGTATTGATGATCAAAAACGGCATCTAAACTGTAATAGCAGTCATCAATGGGATCGTTGATGCCCGCCATTAGTGGCAAGGTCTTGGTTGCTGATATCAACTTGGAATTACTTTTTATCAACATTCTAAGCGGTAATCCGACTATAAAGCGAGCACAGAAGCTACCCCTGCTTCATAATCCAATACCTGCTTAGGATGTAAATGTACGTCCTGGTGCGTTTAGTACCAGGGCACCAGAACGTACATTTACACCTATTGTCATTTAGGGATTTAAAAAAAATAATAATTCTGGCACAGAAATTTTAAAAACAATAAAAAGAACTCGCCATATAGCAATAAAGGAAGTATTTTGTCTGCAATACATGTCTCTAAGTGCCTTGGATTCTTTTTAAATAAGTGTGCTGCATGTCTGCTTTTGAGCTCTCACTGAGCCCTGGAGCAATTTGCAAGATTAATGGTATCTATCTCTATAAGCCTCCTGGAGTTACTATCAGCAGTGTGGTGCCGATCATATTTCTGTGTTGGTGAATATAAACAAAAAAAAAATGAATTTCAGGCTTGAAAAACTGTCCTTACTTCTGGTACAGTTTAAAAGGAATACAACTACATTTATACATTACGAAGGAAGCATGGTGTATCACAAGTATATCACAAGTGTGAAATTGAACAGAGTGAACTTATGGGTATACTATTAGAAGTAAAACAATGGCCAACTAGACTTCCAAATATACAATATAGTACACAACACACCAAGGAGAATAAAAGCAGTGTGGCAGTAAGAAAAACCATATGATATTGTAATGTCCGTTTCTGTGTTTTTGAATTTTTCCTTTTTTCGGTTCTGTTCAGATATTAGGTTTGTGTCTGAACAGTTTTTGTGTTATTCACCCTGGTGTGGGAAGCATTAATGCTTCCAGCCCTCTTCACTGGGTGTTGTTATGATTCGGCAAGCTGGAGGTGGATCCTCTGTGTCAGCGAGGGATTGGCGTGGACCGTGTCGGTGGACCGGTACGGGTAAGTGACTTGGGATGCGATTCATGAGCGGGCGCGTCCCGCTATGCGAATCGCATCCCCGTCGTCAGTGTCAGTGCAGCGATCCCGGTCAGCGGGTCTGACCGGGGCACTGCAGAGAGGAGAACGCCGCGAGCGCTCTGTGGAGGAGCAGGGACCCGGAGCGCTCGGCGTAACAGTACAGTAACAGGTCTCCCCCTCTTTTTGTCTCCTTGTCCCTTCAAATGAGACGAGAACATAGGGGGCGACTCTAGAGTTTCCTTTTGGAAAAAAGAGAATTCCTGGGTACACACATCAACGGCAGGCAGTTCAGAAGGAGTGGGAATGGGGAGGGGGGACAGAGGGTGAAGCTTGGCACGGGGCAGAGTGTTACCAGGAAGGGGATTATGAGGAGGAGACTGAAGAGACTGGGAGCAGACGTGAGGCATTTTTTGTGGCAAGCAGGACCCCAATTCTTGATCTCCCCGGTGGTCCAGTCAAGGGTGGGAGAATGACGTTGGAGCCATGGCAGACCAAGGAGGACTTTAGAGGTGCAGTTGGGCAGAACAAAAAATTCAATTTTCTCGTGATGCAGTCCAATGCTCATAAGCAGGGGTTCTGTGCGGTAACGCACAGTGCAGTCCAATCTTGCTCCATTGACGGAACAAATGTAGAGCGGCTTGACGAGACGGGTCACTGGGATGCTGAACCTATTGACAAAAGAGGCCAGAATAAAATTTCCAGCAGAACCAGAGTCCAGGAAGGCCACGGCTGAGAAGGAGGAGTTGGTAGAAGGAGAAATCCGCACGGGCACAGTGAGACGTGGAAAAGCAGAATTCACACCAAGGGACGCCACTCCCATTTGAACAGGGTGCGTGCGTTTCCCAGACGTGGAGGACGAATAGGGCAATCCACCAAGAAATGTTCGGTAGTAGCGCAGTACAGACATAAATTTTTATCTCTGCGGCGAGTCCTCTCTTCATGGGTCAGGCGAGACCGATCCACTTGCATAGCCTCCTCGGCGGGAGGCACAGGGGTAGATTGCAAAGGATACTGGGAGAGAGGTGCCCAGAGATCAAGGTCCTTTTCCTGGCGGAGCTCCTGGTGTCTTTCAGAAAAACGCTTGTCGATGCGGGTGGCCAAAAGGATAAGTTCAGACAGGTTAGCTGGAATTTCTCGTGTGGCCAGTACATCTTTGATGTTGCTGGATAGGCCTTTTTTAAAGGTCGCGCAGAGGGCCTCGTTGTTCCAAGATAATTCAGAGGCGAGGGTACGAAATTGGATGGCGTATTCGCCTACTGAAGAATTACTCTGGACCAGGTTCAGCAGGGCAGTCTCGGCAGAAGAAGCTCGGGCTGGTTCCTCGAAGACACTACGGACTTCAGCGAAGAAGGACTGGACTGAGGCTGTGGCAGGATCATTGCGGTCCCAGAGCGGTGTGGCCCAAGACAAGGCCTTTCCAGACAGAAGACTAACTACGAACGCCATCTTAGACCGTTCTGTAGGAAATTGGTCCGACAACATCTCCATATGTAGGGAACATTGAGACAGGAAACCACGGCAGAGTCTAGAGTCCCCATCAAATTTGTCCGGCAGGGACAAGCGGAGGCTAGGAGCGGCCATTCGCTGCGGAGGAGGTGCAGGAGCTGGCGGAGGAGATGGTTGCTGCTGTAGCAGTGTCAGAAGTTGCTGTAACATGGCAGTCAACTGCGACAGCTGCTGTCCTTGTTGGGCAATTTGCTGAGATTGCTGGGCGACCACCGTGGGTAGGTCAGCAAGACTTGGCAGCGGCACCTCAGCGGGATCCATGGCCGGATCTACTGTTATGATTCGGCAAGCTGGAGGTGGATCCTCTGTGTCAGTGAGGGATTGGCGTGGACCGTGTCGGTGGACCGGTACGGGTAAGAGACTTGGGATGCGATTCGTGAGCGGGCGCGTCCCGCTATGCGAATGGCATCCCCGTCGTCAGTGTCAGTGCAGCGCTCCCAGTCAGCGGGTCTGACCGGGGCGCTGCAGAGAGGAGAACGCCGCGAGCGCTCCGGGGAGGAGCAGGGACCCGGAGCGCTCGGCGTAACAGGCGTTGTTCTGGGCTGATTTAAACAGCACTAATTATTGGGGAGCTGTTACCCAAGTAAAGCTCAGAGATTCCTCCACATCAGAATAATATTCACTGTATGAGAAAATGCATATAAAACTTAACTTTTAATAAGGTAGGTTAAGAAAATACGTATATCAAAATGTGAGTGTGTACACAAAAAAATGTATTTTGTACAGTACCAAATAATTGGCACGGAAAGGTAAGTACCAGTGGGACCAGAGTGGGTATTCTGTCAGGAAGGTCTAAATGTCTGACCCTACTCTGTCCCATAGTCAACCCTTCTTGGCAAGTGTTACACGCCTTGGAAAAGGCAGCCCCACACAGGAACCTGTCCCTAGTTGATCCTGTTATTACCCTCGACCCCCTAAGCGTTTCATTTACCTATTGTGGCAGAATCCTCAGGGGATTAAGCAAAAGGTAATATTCAGTAATGACAATACAAGAAAAGCAGAATCACTTAACTTAAATATATACAGTGCAGTGCAAAAATATGGTGATATATAAAAGCACACTTAATTACTGGGTCACTTGTCACCAAAAATTATGATCAATAATGAATCTTGGTGACAAATATAGTTACATATATCCAATATTAATCATCATCAGTTAGCATACATGTCTCCCCTAATGAACATAGATATTCATGTTTAACACCTACATGCATGAATAGAAGGTTATGCTTCAATGTGTATAACGCGATGTTAACAGATAGCAACCCATAACACTGAGCAGAGAGGCCTAAGGCATCTACTCATGGTCCCGGATGTGGGCACATAAAGCTCAGTTAAAGGCAGCAGGACCTTACTGCTGGTGGGTATGGGAGCAAACACAGTGGTGCCAGTGGTATGTGCCCACATCCGGTACCGTGAGTAGTTGCGTTGGGCCTGTCTGCTCATTGTTGTGGGTTGCTATCTGTTAACATGGCGTTATACACATTGAAGCATAACCTTCTATTTATGCATGTTACTATATCTATACTGGCTTCCTCAAAGATGTTAAACGTGAATATCTGTGTTTATTAGGGGAGACATGTATGCTACCTGTCCAATAATGAAGATTTATATTGGATATATGTAGCTATATTTGTCACCAAGATTCATTATTGATCATAATTTTTGGTGACAAGTGACCCAGTAAATTAGTGTGCTTTTATATTTCACCATATTTTTGCATCGCACTGTATACAGTCGTGGCCACCCCTGAAATTTTTCAAGAAAATAAAGTATTTCTCATAGAAAAGGATTGCAGTAACACATGTTTTTCTATACACATGTTTATTCCCTTTGTGTGTATTGGAACTAAATCAAAAAAAGGAGGAAAAAAAGCAAATTGGACATAATGTCACACCAAACTCCACAAATGGGCTGGACAAAATTATTGGCACCCTATCAAAATTGTGGAAAAGTAAGATTGTTTCAAGCATGTCATGCTCCTTTAAACCCACCTGTGACAGAGGTGTGGGCAATATAAAAATCACACCTGAAAGCAGATAAAAAGGAGAGAAGTCCACTTAGTCTTTGCATTGTGTTTCTGCGTGTGCCACACTAAGCATGGACAACAGAAATAGGAGAATAGAACTGTCTGAGGACTCGAGAACCAAAATTGTGGAAAAATATCAACAATCTCAAGGTTACATCTCCAGAGATCTAGATTTGCCTTTGTCCACAGTGCGCAACAATATCAAGAAGCTTGCAACCCATGGCACTGTAGCTAATCTCCCTGGGCGTGGGCGGAAGAGAAAAATTTATGAAAGGTGTCAACGCTGCATAGTCCAAATGGTTAGTAAGCAGCCCCATACAAGTTCCAAACATATTCAAGCTGTCCTGCAGGCTCATTTAAATGAAATGAAACGCTATGGCAGGAGACTCAAGAGGACCCCACTGCTGACAAAGAGACATAAAAAAGAAAGACTACATTTTGCCAAAATGAACTTGAGTAAGCCAAAATCCTTCTGGGAAAACATCTTGTGGACAGATTAAACCAAGATGGAGCTTTTTGGTAAAGCACATCATTCTACTGTTTACCGAAAACGGATTTAGGCCTACAAAGAAAAAAGCACAGTAACTACAGTGAAATATGGTGGAGGTTTGAAGATGTTTTGGGGTTGTTTTGCTGCCTCTGGCACTGGGTGCCTTGAATGTGTGCAAGGCATCATGAAATCTGAGGAATACCAATTGATATTGGGTCACACTGTAGAGCCCAGTGTCAGAAAGCTAGGCTTGCATCCAAGATATTGGGTCTTCTAGCAGGGCAATGACCCCAAACATATGTCCAAAAGCACCCAGAAATTGATGGAAACAAAGCACTGGAGAGTTCTGAAGTGGCCAGCAATGAGTCCAGATCTAAATCCCATTGAATACCTGTGGAGAGATCTTAAAATAGCTGTTGACAAAGGGTGCCCTTCCAATAAGAGAGACCTGGAGCAGTTTGCAAAGTAAGAGTGGTCCAACATTCCGGCTGAGAGGTGTAAGAAGCTTATTGATAGTTATAGGAAGCGACTGATTTCAGTTATTTTTTCCAAAGGGTGTGCAACCAAATATTAAGTTAAGGGTGCCAATAATTTTGTCCAGCCCATTTATGGAGTTTGGTTTGACATTATGTCCAATTTGCTTTTTTCCTACCTTTTTTGGTTTAGTTCCAATACGCACAAAGGAAATAAACATGTGTACAGCAAAGCATGCGTTACTGCAATCCTTTCCTGTGAGAAATACTTAATTTTCTTGAAAAACTTCAGGGGTGCCAACATTTACAGCTATGACTTGTATATTTAAGTTAAGTGATTCTGCTTTTTTGTATTGTCATCACTGAATATTCCTTTTTGCTTAATTCCCTGATGATTCTGCCACAATAGGTAGATGAAACGCGTAGGGGTCGAGGGTAATAACAGGATCAACTAGGGACAGGTTCCTTTGTGGGGCCTCCTTTTTCAAGGCATGTAACACTTGCCAAGAAGGAAGTCAATGTAGATGTCAGAGTAGAGTCAGACATCTACACCTTCCCCCCAGAATACCCACTCTGGTCCAACTGGTACTTACCTGTCCGTGCCAATTATTTGGTACTGTACAAATTTTATTTTTGTGTGTGTTCACTCACTTTGTGTCACTTTTTGATATATATATATATATATATATATATATATATATATATATATATATATTCTTAACCTACTTTATTAAAAGTTAAGTCCAAAGTGTAGTGGAATCAGCAGGATGGCCTGTAGTGCGGTGAACGATATCCACCAGCTTGCCAATGCTGGATTCCGGTTAAGTGCAGGCTAAAATACTTTATTGCATCAGAGAAAACAAATGCAATGTTTTGGCTAGTGAGCCTTTTTTCAAGCATAGTGCATAACATAAATACAACAATCTTATATAGGTAATAAATACACTTGATAGGTGGAAACACAGGTGCAAATAGTGCAGTATTATTCATTAAGCCAACCCTCCAAACTCCACAGGTTTAGATGGTAGTCATGTGACATAAGAGCTGTCAAGCATAAAAACATTCAAAATATAACATAAATGCAGTGTGTTAAATCTAAACCAATTGGAGTGGCAGACAAGGGGTGACTCCATACTGTCAAGGCAGGTCTTTGATGTTTTATACCTTACAGTAAGCGCTGTGATCGCAATAACTCCACGCTCCATCTTTTCTGCTTGTAAACAATGAAAATGCAGCTGTGCAAAGATCACACATTTGATCGCAACTAGCCGGAAGTCTAATCTGTGTATAGGGGATTCCCCTGCTCATGCTCTAGTACATAGTGCTGTCAGCGCAGCCCTCCTGTAACAGATGCGGAGATCCGACTGACAGACCTTAACAGCCAAATTTGTCAGTCAGATCCTGCAATGGATCTGCCAGGGTCCGGAGTGGGATCCATCAAAGAGAGATGTTGCGAATAGGTGTAGACTTGATATATTGTGCTGTGGTATCCCCCGTGTATTGTCTTCTCCAATTGGTCAAGATGTACAAATATAGTGAATAGTGCCTAAAAAATATAAAAAGAGTAAAAATGTTAATCAACACCTCACATCAATTTCTTATTCTTTTTAAGATGGGTCATTACATGTTCCTAATAGGTTATGTTTAGAACAGAAGAAACAAATGGATGAAGAAAAAAAAACGGAGGAAAAAAAAGGGGACTGAAAAAAGGAAAAAAGAGGGGGATATAAAAAGAGAGAAAGAAAACGTAAATAAAAATTTAAAATAACAAATTAAAAAAATTAAAAACAAAAAATTAATTTAAAAATTTAAACCAAAAATAGAAGAGAAAAAATATTCTTTTTATTTTTTATATTTAGTTTTTTTGTTTTTTTATTTTATATTCTTCATTTTATTTTATTTTTTTTACTTTTTCTCTTTCTCTCTTTATACATCCCCCTCTTTTTTTCTTTTTTTCTTCCCCCCTTTTCTCTCCCCCCCTTTTTTCCTTTCTTTTTTTCCTTTCTTCATTAATTTGTTTCTTCTGTTCTAAACATAACCTATTAGAAATATGTAATGACTCATCTTAAAAAGAATAAGATATTAACGTGAGGTGTTGACTTTATTTTTTTTCTCTTTTTATATTTTTTAGGCACTGTTCACTATATTTGTGTATCTTGACCAATTGGAGAAGACAATACACAGGGGATTCCAAAGCACAATATATCAAGTCTACACCTCTTTGCTGACCGTCCTTTATGTGAAACTATCATTTCTCTTTGATGGATCCCACTCCGGACCCTGGCAGATCCATTGCGGGATCTGACTGACATTTGGCTGTTAAGGTCTGTCAGCCTGAGCTCTGCATCTGTTACACGACGGCTGCACAGAAAGGCTCACTAGCCGAAACGTCATATTTGTATTCTCTGATGCAATAAAGTATTTAGCTGGACCTCGTGATTGGTGCTGTATTAAAACCATGGTTCTCTTTCCTGTTTGATATAGTGATTTTATCCTGCTTTGTTTTGGTATATTGACAGGTTTTAGTATTTGTGTATGTTCATTCAGGATTTTCCTTGATATATCTTAGTCTGTGTTCACACTGTGTGTTATGTCAGTCTTGTTTTGACCTTTTGATCCTGCTACTCCTAGGAGTGATTTAGTCTTGTGCCTGTACCCGTGTTTGCTTGTATTTAGTATTTCTGTTTACTCTTTGGCCAGTATCCTGATCACTCAGTGGAGAGTGCCCACTGGCTAGAAGTCTATTTGGCTTTGGTATTAATGTCCCTCCATGCTTGGAGTGGGGTGTCTAGTGTGTATATTTTTTTGTGTCCAGTGTGAATAGCGCTCTTGATTTCCTGACCTGTTTTTTTTTTTTTTTGTTAGTATGCTGTTTCCTGCCTTCTTTGTATTTGTTCGTGATTACTTTTTCTTAGTGCCCTTTGTACATTACCATTGATCTATAGTGTCCTCTGTACACCATCACTGATCTATAGTGTTCTCTGTACATTACCATTGATCTATAGTGCCCTCTGTACATTAACACTGATCTGTGTCCTCTGAACTTCTATCTGTTTGCTGCTTCGTAGTATTCCTGTTATTTTCCTGACTTGTCCCCAACATGTACAGTTCCGTTTGTTTTGTTGACTTTGACACCATTGCACTTTAGCGCAAAGAAGGGACCGCCTCCTAGTTGTATTTTACCGCTAGGGTGTCTAGGCAAGTAGGCAGGGAGAGATATCTTAGGGACTGCGTAGGGCTCACTTCTCCCTGTCCCCAGTTCATGACAGATATGAAACAAACCAACTGCACATAAAAGGGTTAAATCTATCACTAGTTCTGAAACAAAAGGCATACATAGCAGTAAATATGTAAAGGCATAGCTAGTTATGACTTAAAACACAACTCAGCTTTATAGAAAACCAGTTAATTGGAGATGTTATTTCATGCAAAAAGCATGTATATCCTGGTAGGGGAGTTCACAAGAGCTAGACACTTGTGTTCTACTAACCAAGCCTATAATGCAGACACAAAACTATTCTTATTGCCTGAGCCTTAACAGTTAAAATAAAGAAAAGAACCAGAGTGCAACCTTTATTTATTGTAAATCAAAAGATTAACCCCTTAAGGACTGAGCCCTTTTTCACCTTAAGGACGCAGCCCTTTTTTGCACTTCTGACCACTATCACTTTAAGCATTATTAACTTTGGGATGCTTTTACCAATTATTCTGATTCCGATATAGTTTTTTTGTGACATATTCTACTTTAACACAGTGGTAAATTTTCATCGTTACTTGCATCCTTTCTTGGTGAAAAATCCCCAAATTTCATGAAAATTTTGAAAATTTAGCATTTTTCTAACTTTGAAACTCTCTGCTTGAAGGAAAATGGATATTGCAAATAAATCATATATTGATTCACAAATACAATGTCTACTTTATATTTGCATCATAAAGTTGACATGTTTTTACTTTTGGAAGACATCAGAGGGCTTCAAAGTTCAGCAACAATTTTCCAATTTTTCACAAAATTTTCAAAATCTGAATTTTTCAGGGACCAGTTCAGTTTTGAAGTGGATTTGAGGGGTCTTCATATTAGAAATACCCCATAAAAGACCCCATTATAAAAACTTCACCCACCAAAGTATTCCAAATGACATTCAGAAAGTGGGTTAACCCTTTAGGTGTTTCATAGGAATAGCAGAAAAATTAAGGAGAAAATTCAAAATCTTCATTTTCTACACTCTCATGTTTTTGTAGACTCAGTTTTTGAAATTTTACAAGGGGTAAAAAGAGAAAAAGCCCCCCAAAATGTGTAACCCAATTTCTCTTGAGTAAGGAAATACCTCATAGGTGGATGTCAAGTGCTCTGTGGGTGCACTACAAGGCTCAGAAGGGAAGGAGCGACAATGGGATTTTGGAGAGTAAGTTTTTCTGAAATGGTTTTTGGGGGGCATGTCACATATAGGAAGCCCCTATGGTGCCAGAACAGCAAAAATAAACAACATGGCATACAATTTTGGAAACTACACCCTCAAGGAACATAACAAGGGGTCCAGTGAGCATTAACACCCCACAGGTGTTTGACGACTTTTCGTTAAAGTCAGATGTGTAAATGAATTTTTTTTTCACTAAAATGCAGGTTTTCCCCAAAATTTTACATTTTTGCAAGGGGTTATATGAGAAAATGCCACCCAAAAGTTTAAACCCCATCTCTTCTGAGTATGAAAATACCCCATATGTGGACGTCAAGTGCACTGCTGGTGCACTACAATGCTCAGAAGAGAAGAAGTCACAGTTGGGTTTTGGAAAACAAATTTTGCGGAAATGGTTTTTGGGGGGCATGGCGCATTTAGGAAGCCCCTATGGTGCCAGAACATCAAAAAGAAAAGTACATGGCATAATATTTTGGAAACTACAACCCTTAAGGAACGTAACAAGGGATAAAATGAGCTTTAATACCCCACAGGTGTTTGACAAATTTCCGCTAAAGTTGGACAGGGAAATAAAAAAAAATTCACAAAAATGCTGATGTTACCCCAAATGTTTTCATTTTCACAAGGGGTAATTGGAGAAAATTCCTCCCAAAATTTGTAACCCCATCTCTTCTGAGTATGGAAATTCCCCATATGTGGATGTAAAGTGCTCTGCGGTGGAACTACAATGCACAGAAGAGAAGGAGCGCCATTGAGCTTTTGGTGAGAGAATTTGGTTGGAAGAGAAGTCGGGGGCCATGTGCATTTACAAAGCCCCCCGTGGTGCCAGAACAGTGGACCTCCCACATGTGACCCCATTTTGGAAACTACACCCCTCACAGATTTTAATAAGGGGTGCAGTGAGTATTTACACCCCACTGGCATTTGAAAGATCTTTTGAACAGTGGACTGTGCAAATGAACAATACAATTTTTCATTTTCACGGACCACTGTTCCAAAAATCTGTCAGACACCTGTGGGGTGTAAATGCTCACTGTACCCCTTATTGCAATATGTGAGGGTGTAGTTTCCAAAATGGGGTCGCATGTGGGGGGTCCACTGTTCTGGCACTATGGGGGCTTTGTAAACAAATATGGCCTTCAATTTCGGACATATTGGGGGCTATTTATCAAAGTTGTCTATGTCCCACATCAATATAGACCAAACTACAGAGTGTTTGGCTGGTCTATTGTGTGCCTAATTTATCAAAAGGCACAGGGCTCTTCTGTGCACAGACTTTGGGATCTACGTTTTAGACTGTATTTAAACCTGCTCCAACATGTTCTGACATTTCGGCGTACTTTCAGCCAATGCGATTTATCGCTGAAAAGTCGCTTTTGATAAATTCAGCACCAATGCATTTTCCAATGCATTTCCATCTAAAATAGACTAGCATGCATCATGTTCTTAAAAATCCTCTAGAGCAAAAGTCGCAAAAAAGTCGCACATATTTAGACTGCGACTTTCTGTGCGACAAATTTAGACAGGAAAAAACTGTCTAAATCCTTTGATAAATATCCCCCATTCGCTCTCCAAAATCCCAATGACATTCCTTCTTTTCTCTGCATTGTAATGCACTCGCAGAGCACTTTACATCCACATATGGGGTATGTTCTTCTACAGAAGAAATGTGGCTACAAATTTTGGTGGGCTTTTTTCCTTTTCTCTCTTGTGAAAATGAAAAATGTAGGGTAACACCAGCATTTTAGTGAAAAAAAAAGTTTTATTTCATTTTCACATCCAACTTCAATGAAAATATGTCAAACACCTGTGTTACATTCCGTAAGGGGTGTAGTTTCCAAAATGTGGTCACATCTGGGTATTTATTGTTTTGCGTTTATGTCAGAACCGCTGTAAAATCAGCCACCCCTGTGCAAATCACCAATTTAGGCCTCAAATCTACATGTGCGCTCTCACTCCTGAGCCTTGATGTGCGTCTGTAGAACATTTTAGGCCCACATATGGGGTATTTCCATATTCAGGAGAAATTGTGTTGCAAATTTTGGGGGTCTTTTTTTTTCCTTTTACCGCTTGTGAAAATTAAAATTCTTGGGCAACATCAGCATGTTAGTGTAATTTTTTTTTTTACACTAACATGCTGGTGTAGACCCCAACTTTACCTTTTCATAAGGGGTAAAAGGAGAAAAAGCCCCCCAAATTTGTAGTGCAATTTCTCCCGAGTACAGAGATGCCCCATATGTGGCCCTAAGCTGTTTCCTTGAAATACGATAGGGCTCCGAAGTGAGAGAGCGCCATGTGCATTTGAGGCCTAAATTGGGGATTTGAATCCGCCTCAAAAATACTACACGGCAGTGTTTCCCAAACAGCGTGTCTCCAGCTGTTGCAAAACTCCCAGCATGCCTGGACAGTCAGTGGCTGTCCGGCAATACTGGGAGTTGTTGTTTTTCAACAGCTGGAGGCTCTGTTTTGGAAACAGTGCCGTACAAGAGGTATTTTTTTATGGGGGGGGGGGGGGGACTATGTAGGGGTATATGTAGTGTTTTACTTTTTATTTTGTGTAGGTGTAGTGTAGTGTAGTGTTCTTAGGATATATTCACATGGTATGGTTTACAGTGAGTTTGAGCTGGGAGTTTGAGCTGTGGAGGAAAATTTGCCGCATCTCAAACTTGCAGCAGAAAACTTGCTGTTAACCCACCCGTGTGAATGTACCCTATACATTAACATGGGGGGGGCAAACCTCCAGCTGTTGCAAAACTACAACTCCCAGAATGCACTGACAGACCATACATGCTGGGAGTTGTAGTTATGCAACAGCTGGAGGCACATTGGTTGCAAAACACTGAGTGTTTGTTACTTAACTCAGTGTTTCACAACTAGTGTGCCTCCAGCTGTCGCAAAACTACAACTCCCAGCATGTACAGTCTCTCAGTGCATGCTGGGAGTTGTATTTTTGCAACATCTGGAGGCACACTGGTTGCGAAACACTGAGTTAGGTAACAAACTCAGTTTCACAACCAATGTGTCTCCAGCTTTTGCAAAACTGCAACAATCAGCATGCATTGACAGTTGAAGGGCATGCTGAGAGTTGTAGTTTTGCAACAGCTGGAGGCCCACTGCTACAACTCTAAGCATGCTCTTTGGTAGTTATGCAACAGTGAATGCACACTTTTTCATAGAAAAAATGTGCCTCCAGCTGTTGCACAACAACCCCAGCATGCACAGATTACCAAAGGGCATACTGGGAGTTGTAGTTGGAACTCCAGCTATTGCAAAACTACAACTCCCAGCATGGCCTTTGGCTTTGCATGCTGTGAGTTGTTGCTAAGAAACAGTAGGAGGTGAACAGGCTCACCTCCTGCTGTATCCTGCCGCCGGGACCACTCGCTGTATCTTGCCGCCGGGACCGATCCTGCTGCTCCTGACACCGCCACCGATCCTGAGGGGACCCCTGCCAGACCAGGGAAAGGTAGGAGACCCCCGCCGGCACTGATCTCTACTCCGATCGCCGTCCCGATCACCGCCCAGCAGGTCCGTGATTGGTCGGTCGTTCTGACCGATCAATCACGGGATCGTGAGGCAGCACCCATGCCACCTTACTCATGCTGGGTATGGGTGAATGGGGCTGTCTCGGACAGCCCCATTCGCCCTTTTTTTCCAGCTCAACAGAGACCCGATTGACCCGGAATAGCAGAAAATCGTAGGTTTGAATTGACCGGTGATTTGCCATGATCACCGACATGGGGGGGTCTAAGGACCCCCCTGGGCGATATGCTGGGATGGCTGCTGACAGATATCAGCAGTCATCCTGTTCTGACCACCATGTCCGGAGACGCAGTGATCCAGGAAAGCTGCACTGTAGATGTAGGGCGCTGTGCGCTAAGTACTTCTTAGCAGCGCCGTACATTTACGGCGCATGTCCTTAAGGGGTTAAAAGGGAACACAGTATTAATCATCCAGTAACATTTCTTACACTGTACAGTGTACAATACAAGCTGGTTACTAACATAATACAAAAACGATTATCTGTTTTATATCAGAATGAAAATCATGCAAATATATTCTCTGAAGGTTGCCAATTAATAGCTAAAAGAAAACACATTGGCACCGAGTCCTTATGCTTGCCTTGGTAGACCTACAGTACACAGTGGCTTGATACCGTGCGTGCCTTATGTTCAAAAGGAAACATCTTTCCAAGCATACAATAAAGATAAATATAGCATAAGATCTTATCTTTAAGTGTAATAGTTCTTAAGTTATTTACCCTATGGTATGTGTTCTGTGCAGTATGTTGTTAGCACCACAATGCGAAAGTTAAAAACTCACTTCCCTAAACATATACGCGACACTAGCAGCAGTAAGAATAATTCCACACAAAATGGCACTGATTTGCTGTTATAAACCCAACCTGGTTTGTCGGGTTGTACGTCAGAATTTAACGCATTGCGTAAAAAATTGTGTCTGTGCCAGAATTTGCGCCCAAAATTGTAAAAACCCCGACCATTTCTCCATTTTAATCAGAAAACCTGAAAAGGGGCATGGCCTCCTGGAAAGGAGATATGGCCACATTTTAAAAAAATCCCACTATATTTACTAAGGTTTCCACAGAAAACGTGGTGGATTTGAGCTGTGGAAACATTAGAAAATACCATAAAAAAATACTTGTAGGGAACTAATGCCCACAAAAAAATAAAAAAATAAACTCCACTCAGAGCCAACATGTCTGAGGTTTCTAAACATTTTTGGGAACAACATGATGGCTCACTGTCCACTCTAAAAGTACAAGTCATTGAGAAAGTCTTCAGCAGATAGTCATAGGATCCTTTGAGCACAAGAGGCATTTAGGACTTTTTCTCTTAAAGGGGAACTCCGGTGGAAACTAGTGGAAAACAAATGTTTTCAAATCAACTGGTGCTAGAAAGTTAAACAGATTTGTAAATTACTTCTACTTAAAAATCTGAAGCCTTCCAGTACTTAACAGCTGCTAAATAATACAGAGATGTGTGAAGTTCTTTCCAGACTGACAACAGTGCTCTCTGCTGACACCTCTGTCTGTGTCAGGAACTGTCCAGATTAGAAGCATATAGAAAACCTCTCCTGCTCTGGACAGTTCCTGACACAGACAGAGGTGACAGCAGAGAGCACTGTGGTCAGACTGAAAAGAACTTCACAAATGTATCTGAAGTATATCTGTAGTATACAGTAGGATGATAAGTACTGGAAGGATTAAGATTTTTTTTTATAGAAGTAATTTGCAAATCAATTTAAAGGGGTATTCCAGGAAAAACTTTTTTTAGATATATATCAACTGGCTCCAGAAAGTTAAACAGATTTGTAAATTACTTCTATTAAAAATCTTAATCCTTTCAGTACTTATGAGCTTCTGAAGTTAAGGTTGTTCTTTTCTGTCTAAGTGCTCTCTGATGACACGTGTCTCAGGAAACACCCAGTTTAGAAGCAAATCCCCATAGCAAACCTCTTCTAAACGGGGCGTTTCCCGAGACACGTGTCATCAGAGAGCACTTAGACAGAAAAGAACAACCTTAACTTCAGAAGCTCATAAGTACTGAAAGGATTAAGATTTTTTTATAGAAGTAATTTACAAATCTGTTTAACTTTCTGGAGCCAGTTGATATATAAAAAAAAAGTTTTTTTCCTGGATAACTCCTTTAACTTTATGGCACCAGTTGATTTGAATTTTTTTTCCACCAGAGTTCCTCATTAACACCACTATACCTAACAGATTAAAGGCAATCTGTCATCAGTGTCATTCGCACCAACATATTGTTATAGGCTTTTAATGCGGGTGACACTGATAAAAAAAAAGATGTTTATCGATTCGATTCCCGACTTGTGCCTCCCTTTGCGCAATACTCTTCTTATGCAAATGAGGAGCTTGGTGCACGGGGGCATTCTTGAAGCCCATGTACACCATGACGTCCATTTTTAATCTTCATATAAAGCACTTCCTCATTTGCATATCAAGAAAATGAAGTCTATCGCTGAAATGGAGGCATGGATCAGGGATCGGTAACTATCATTTTCAACATTAAAAGAGTTTATAGTGGAAGGTGGAATATGCATTTTAGGCATAGTTACATGTATTTTTTGGGTTTAATCAGACATATAATATTTCTACATGGGTTTAGCATAATTACGCATTAAAATCATTTGTAGCAAAAGTGAAATACGCATTTTAGGCCAAATTTCCTGTACTTTCTGAGTTTGGGTATGTCGTTTTGAAAATATAACGTAGAGCCAGGTGTCAGTGGATTCCTCATCATCTACAGTTATATGGTGCAGTGGGAATTTCCTTTCTAGGTGGTCAGTTTTATCATGTCTGTCTTTGTTTCCCTCTAGTGCTAAACAGGAGGATAGCGTTAGTTATGAGGATGAGTTGTATAAGGACAGTCAGCCTTTGAAATGTGTTGCAAAGAGCAAAGAGCCCACAATCAGACATCTGAAGTTCATACTGAGAGGAGTGGTGGGGATAATGATGAGGAGTTTGATGATTATGATGTAGATGTGGACAGGGCATGGGAACCAGGAGAGGAGGATTTGTTGCATTCAGAGCAGGAAGGTAATGCTACTGTCAGCAAAAAAAAGTATAGCAGAGGTAGGGCCAAAACATCTATCAAACGTATCAGACAAAGGTCTGCTGGTATGATCAGCTCAAAGCTCATCAGCTCAGACTCATCTCCTACATCACTTTATAAATTTTATTTTCCCTGGTGTACACAGTGTGCACTAGAACTGACAAGTTAAACATTTATTTATTTATATGATTGTCAAAAAATATTTCTATAGTTTTCAAGAATGAGTGGCCGAGCATAACACAAGTGGAACAGGTGGTAGGTGTTGGTGATGATATTGTAAGGCATCATGGCGGATATGCTGAGGGGGAGCAAGGAGTCCATGATCGGACATCACAACTTCATGAGAGGAATGGCGGGGACAATGAGTAGGAGTTGCTGACCTTGTAGTGTTGGACGCGTTGACGTAGGGCCTGAAGAAGTGCTAACGCGTGACACGGTCCGTTGCCGAAGTCTCACCTACCGTCCGCTCTCCCCTTTTACATGGATCTTCAGATGAAATGAATAAAGATTCCTGATGCTACAGACCAGTCAGTGCTCCGTGCTTTTCTTTCCTTTGCATGTGAAGTTTATAAGTGACTGTAATACGTTGTAGCACTGACCTAAAGCACAGATAGCAGCGTCACCTTTGAGACTCGATATCTACTACGAAAGGTTTACTGAGCGATACGTAGAAAGGTGCTATTGTTCCTACTCCTCATGAGATTGTTCTTTTATTTAATTAATTACTTAATTTATTTTAATGTATACTCACGGTTGTGCGTTTTTTTCCCCTTGCTGTCTTTCTCTTTTTATGATTATTAGATTGTGGTTGCAAGATTGTCGCTACCAAACTTTAAAGGGGTACTCCGGTAGAAAACTTTTTTTTTTAATCAATGGTGACAGAAAGTTAAACAGATTTGTAAATTACTTCTATTAAAAAATATTAATCCTTCCAGTACTTATTAGCTGCTGAATACTACAGAGGAAATTATTTTCTTTTTGGAACACAGTGCTCTCTGCTGACTTCACGAGCACAGTGCTCTCTGCTGACATATCTGTCCACTTTAGAAACTTTCCAGAACAGCATATGTTTTCTACGGGGATTTTCTCCTACTCTGGACAGTTCTTAAAATGGAAAGAGATGTCAGCAGAGAGCACTGTGCTCATGATTAAGCAGAGAGCTCTGTGTTCCAAAACGAAAAGAATTTCCTCTGTAGTATTCAGCAGCTCACAAGTACTAGAACGATTAAGATTTTTTAGTAGAAGTAATTTACAAATCTGTTTCACTTTCTGGCACCAGTTGATTTAAAAAAAATAAGTTTTCCACCAGAGTACCCCTTTATGAATATTTTTCTTTGTGGTGCCTTTACTCTTATTGTTATATAAATTAGCTCCTTTACATTTTATCCATTTCACACTTGTGATGTATTAATATATGTAACATGCTTCCTGTCTATAGCATACATGTAGTCATATTCTTTATGAACTGTAACATGAGTAATGGCTATTTTTTATGTTTTTTTTTCATGTTTTTTGTTTGTTTTCTTTGCTGTTAATGTAGATGAACATATTTTTAATGATCTAAAAAATAAAAGGGCTGGAGCCCACTTCTAAAAGTGCTATCCTGGAAGGTTTCCACCTGACATTCGGGTCAGCTATACTCCCTACATCCTTGCCATGACTTGATTTTAATGCTCTGAGAGGTGCAAGCACATCCAGACAGATAGAGGTGCACAGACTTTGATAGATTAATACGTTTTATGTGAATACATGCAAATGGCTTCTGAGATAACTATTCTTTATATATGAGGTATAATATTTTGCTGCACAATGCAAATATGTTACAGTTTGATTTAAAGTATTTGGATGAACAGAAACAGACTGAGAAAATAAAGTTCAAGAATCTATAGGAATATATTGCATGTATGTAGCCAAATATTTCAAACAATAAGCACATTTATAATGTTTATAGCTTTAGTAACATTTTGCTGGGCATTTTAAACAGCTGACTCTGTGTTTCTTATGAGAATTAACATTAAATATTGATATATGGTAATTATTTTTGCTCATTAACACTCCATGTTATTTTTCTCTGACCTTTAACTAACTGTTGTGTACACTCTTAAAGAGCGGGTATAATAGCGTTGTATGCTCTAGTTTTCAGTTTGTAGTGGATTGCTGAACATAACCATTGAACACATAAGTAGACAGATGTTTATGGTAATAATAGATTACAATGAACTTAGGCTTCACTACAAAGGCATATTTAAAGGGGTATTCCAGGCCAGAACTTTTTTTTATATATCAACTGGCTCCGGAAGTTAAACAAATTTGTAAATTACTTCAATTAAAAAATCTTAATCCTTCCAATAGTTATTAGTTTCTGAAGTTTTCTGTCTAGCTGCTCAATGATGATGTCAAGTCCCGGGAGCTGTGCATGATGGGAAAATATCCCCATAGGAACTGCACAGCTCCCGGGACGTGACATCATCATTGAGCAGTTAGACAGAAAACTTCAGAAACTAATAACTATTGGAAGGATTAAGATTTTTTAATAGAAGTAATTCACAATTCTGTTTAACTTTCCGGAGCCAGTTGATATTTAAAAAAAAGTTTTTGCCTGGAATACCCCTTTAACTATCTATCTATCCATATAGTTTTTTTTTTTTTCTGCTTACCACTAGAGATGAGCAAATCGAAGCTGACGAACCCGAATTTGTTACGAATTTCAGGAAATATTCGAATGCGAATGCAATGAATGCGAATATCGCTGTGATTCTGTTGCGCAAATCGCTTGATTAAACTACCTCTACCAAAATCTGCCATTTTAGAAGCGAGGGCTTCTAAAATGGCAGATCCACATGGCAGTACATGGGGCAAGGAATGCTGGGAAGGCGGGAAGGGAAGTGTGTGTGTTACAGCAGAGAAAAGCACAGTAAAGGATTTATACTGCAGCTGCAGGCATTAACCTCCCAGTCACTTTCTTCGGCATAGTATTTCAGAGAGGGGCACATAGCTGTGTGTTGCCTCATACATTTCAACAAGCTGCCTCAACTTCATAAACCTTAGCAGAGGAGGATGGAATAATTTTTCAGCGCAATTCAGTGTCTTTGTTCCACAAAAAAATAATTTACTGGTTATACTAGTCTGTAGACGGTATAAGGGCGGCTCCATTACATTTTTTTGGTACATTTTGCGTACTGTACAGGATCTTGAAAAAGCTTCTGTCCTGTACATAAACAGTGATCTACAGCTTCCAGCAGCTCTTTCTGTAAGGACTACTTTTATTTGTAAGGTATTCCTTTATCTGTATTAGATATTTATCGGCTTTTCTTTTATCCTCACTTTTTCCTATTTTTGGATGACATTTTGGGGCTTCAGAATCAATTATCAGCTATGTTTCAACATACATCTTACTCTTTTGCAGTTCTGCTAAAGAGGGATGTGTAAAATGATGACAACCTATTATGGAAACCAAAAAGACAATGGGGCTGAGGAAAACCCGTTCCTGCCCAAGGATGTATGCATACATCCAGGGCTGCCATCAGAAATTTTGGGGCCCCTCACACAGCTCAAAGCCTGGGCCCGCCCCCCATGGCCTGCCTGACTCCCCCCATATGCCCATGACTCCGTCCCCAGACCTAAATTAATATATTAATGCTATATTTTAATAGTTTGGACATGTGCGATGAATGAGGCAATACCACATATGTATAGGTTTTCATAATTTTATTTGGAAAAGGGGGATGATTCAAACTTTTATTAGGGAAGGGGCTTATTCACATTAATTACTTTTTTTTGTTTTACACATTTTTTTCACAATAATTTTATCCCTATAGGATATGATTTTGTCACGGTGGTAATGATTAGCCCGCTGGAGCCAATTTCCCGTATTTAGGCATCTAAAGGGTTAATCATCCGATCGGTAACGTCAGCCATTAACCATGGGTCCCTGGTGCTGATAGCAGCCTGGATCCACTGGGTATGAAACTCTCAGCTTTTGAGCATGCTTTAAATTGCAAAAGTGGTTGCAGGGCATACACTTATGCCCTGTGTCCTTAAGGGATTATGCAATAAAAGCAACTATTAACAGAGAGGCCAACCCAAACTATATGGGGGCTCCATTTAGTTTGGATGGGCCCCCATGTTAATAGTTTCCCCCTTGTAGTTGTTTAGGCCTGGGGGAAACTATTTGCAAACAGAGCATACAACAACTATGTGTGCACAACTTGTCCCTATACGTATTGTTAGTTGTAGGCCTCTCTCTGCTAATTGTTGCAACCCCCCCCGGCCCCATATACTTGTAGTCCTAAGCCCTTGCTCCCAGGCAGCAGGCCCCAGCTAGCTGCCACTGCAATAGAATTCTGCCCCAGGCCCTCAGGCCCAAGTCATATTATATATACATTTTTCTTTACAGTACCTTCCAGTCCTCAGGGCAGGCTCCGGCTCCTCTTCCTTTCACATCGCCGACACCACTCTCCTCCTCGGTAGCTAGCATAGCAGTAGCAGACCCCACGCAGCAGCAGCAGGGCAACTATTCTCTGCTCCACTACAGCGCTACTGCATACCTCCCAACTTTTGCTGAGACACACTGAAACAATCCTCCTCCTCCTTATGTAATCTCCTAACTACTGTGGTGACACACTGTAACAAACCTCCTCCTCATGTAATATCCTTACTACTGGGGTGACACACTGTAACAAACCTCCTACTTATGTATTCTCCTTACTACTGGGGTGACACACTGTAACAAACTTCCTCCCAATGTAATCTCCTTACTACTGGGGTGAAACACTGTAACAAACCTCCTCTTCATGTAATCTCCTTGCTACTGGGGTGACAAACTGTAACAAACCTCCTCCTCATGTAATCTCCTTACTACCGGGGTGACACACTGTAACAAACCCCATCCTCATTTTATTAACTTACTACTGGGGTGACATGCGACCTCCACTCCAGCTCAGCTCAGCCCCGCCTCCTCCGCAGCATCACACAGGTCCTTCAACCACTATTACATCTATCTTGCACAAGGAAGAAATGCCAGCGAGGTATAGCGTATCCCAGGTTTATTAAATGTATAAAAACAGGAACGGTAAATACAGGGTTACGCGTTTCAGGCGTGTAACAGAACGCCCTTAGTCATATGACTAAGGGCGTTCTGTTACACGCCTGAAACGCGTAACCCTGTATTTACCGTTCCTGTTTTTATACATTTAATAAACCTGGGATCCGCTATACCTCACTGGCATTTCTTCCTTGTTCCTGTATTCGGTGCTGCCATACACCTGTCGTGCGTTGGTTTTGGGAGGATGGTCCGGTGTTAGCTGATCAGCTCGTACTCTACCCATCTATCTTGCACAGTCACATGATGGGCACATGATAGTGACATCATCACAGGTCCTATACCATTAGCATCTTGGCTGTGGAGGGAGGGGGTAATGTGACAGTGCTGTGCTCCTGATAGCAGGTAACTAGATAGAGGAGCGCAGCCCCACCAGTGTTGTCCTAGGGCTTCCTAAAAAAAAAAACTGTGGCTGCAGAAGGGTGTGCTGTAGGCAGCTGCCTTATATATCTATGTGATGGGCTGGGCCTGCTTACAAGCGGGACAGAAGGGGGCCCTTCCGATACAGTGAGACATGACGCCGAAAATGGGACAGTTGGCAGACCCCCAGTGGTTAGTGAGTGATACACAAAAAAAAAGTCTGGGGCCAGCCAGGCCTCCCTGGGGCTCCGGACCCCTTACCCGAGTATGGGTTGTAACCCCCTGACAGCGGCCCTCCATATATCCCAGCTTCTGAGATCGGGATTGTGCCATTATTGGCCGCATTAACCCCATGGATGTTGTGATCAGTCCTGATCACAACATCTATGGAATTGACAGAAGAGGGAGCTCCCCCTGTTCACAAACAACGATTCCTCGATGCAATAGCGGGATTGCGTTGTTTCCATGGCAACTATGGTTGCCATGGCATTGGAACATTCAGTGTTTTCTGCATTTGATTTTAGAGCCTTGTTCCTATATTGTAGCAGCAAGTGATAAAATAGAAACTAGTCAGGTGCATGTTGTATGCCTGAAACATACTGGCCCAGTCACACTACAGCAGCTTCACGGGATACTGCAGCATTGATGGCATTGCTTGGTACAAGCCTCACAGACAGAAGGCTGCCTAGCCTATCAGGGAAATGGATCGCTGGACAATCATGCCATGCTTCCTGGAGTGCACTAGATTTAAACAGACATCTTTTCTTGGCCACTGAGGCCTGTGATTGATATCTCTTTGGGGCCTCACTTGTGTTCCTAACTGTGTTTACATACCATATCTACATACCATACCATACCATATCTGGCTTGGCTACCTGATTAGGTTTGTCCCCAGACTTTCCTAACATGTCTCTGTGTATCTGACCCGACCCTTTGTTCCATAGTAAATTATTTTGTAGGTTTCACCCATTCAACCTGTGACTATACTTTTCTGGGCCCAAGTCAGTCCGCCCTTGCATCAGGCTCCAGTGATGACACAGGGAACCTATTACAATCTGTGATTTAAGGACATGTTGGATCGCTGGATGTGTGTTGTAGTTGGCAGGGATAGGACTGAAGCAGGTACTTGCTTTACAATACCTTTACTTAGGTATGAAACTGGTTATAAACATAATAAAAAATCAAGCCACTAGAATAGGTATCTTAGCAATGGTTTATTCTCCACTCTCACTTGAAATAATTGTGCACACTAAGCCAAGCATGCCCGTATATTGAAAATTTTGAAGTGTGGGTGCACATTCATTCTCCAATTAAAGGGGTACTCTGCTGCCCTGTGTCGGACGCTCCGCTCCCCAGCGTCCGGAAGTTTATTGTTCCGAAAGCTGTGTGCGGGCTTCCGTGTTCAGGGCCGCCCCTCGTGACGTCACGCCCGCCCCCTTCGTGACATCACGCCCGCCCCCTTAGCAAAAGTCTGTGCGAAGGGGGCATGATGGCCGTCACGCCCCCTTCCCATAGACTTTCGTTGAGGGGGCGGGGGAGGGCGTGACATCACGAGGGGCAGCCCTGAACACGGAAACCCGCACACAGCATCCGGAACAATAAACTTCCGGATGCTGGGGAGCGGAGCCTCCGACACAGGGCAGCAGAGTACCCCTTTAAACTCCACTCATAGTAGAAAAAGTTTACAAGATGGTCAGTCATCAGACATGATGGCTGGTAATCATACCTCCTGCAGTCTCACTTATAATAAAAACACATGAGGGATTCATTTTCCTACCGCAGTGAAAAGCATGATCATCCTTTGTAGAATTTGTTAAATTAAAGGGGTATTCCGGGCAAAAACATTTATCCCCTATCCAAAGGATAGGGGATAAGATGTCTGATTGCAGGGGGTATGCAGCTGAAACCCTCCATGATCTCCCTGCAGCACCCGCATTCTATGCAGGAGATGCATCTTCAGTTTCATAAACCTCTGGGTTTCTGGGACTGGGGAAGTGACATCATGCCCCCTCCATTCATGTCTATGGGAGGGGGCATGATGGCAGTGAGGGCGTGAGGTTTCCGAAACTGGAGACGCTGCTCCTGCATAGAATGTGGGTGCTGCAGGGAATCGCAGGGGGTCCCAGCAGCGGGCCCCCTGCGATCAGACATCTTATCCCCTATCCTTTGGATAGGGGATAAAATGTTTTGCCCGGAATACCCCTTTAACTTTTCATATATTTTTTTTAATTTTTTAATTAATTACTCCAATGTAGACAACAGAAAACATACTTTAATTATACCAATAATTATTTTGATTGAGTATAAAGTAATACAAAAATTGTGATACAGGAAGAAGAATGTCTGTAAGTTATATGTTATGTGTGTACTGAGAGTGAAGCATCGGGGATACATTGTGTAGAAAACAAAATAAGGCTTTAACATTCACTAATCCCTTTGCGAGTTATTTGATAACATACCAGGTGTATATGATTTGGATTCTTTGACACGCACGCTATATATTTGAAGCTAAACATTTTTTGTAACCAGTCCTTTGAGGGACGTAATGTAAAATATGGTTCTTGGATTACAGTAAACTTATGAGAAATGAGCAAACTAAGTTTAGTCATAAGCATCAAGCTGTCTACATATATAACAGTTAATGAACAACAAGACAGTAAGTTTAATCAATTTGTCATTAAACAGATGGCTTAGTGGCATACTATACAGAATATATGAACTTTAGCAACTTGTTTAGAATGTAAAGCAGATGTTTATGAAACAGCCCTATTACACAAACCCAAAATACTTTCAAGGTGTAATCATGAAATAGTAATATAATTCATCAAATGAGACAAGCACTTTTTTTTCTTTTTTTACTATTCTGGGGATTCTAGGTAGGTGAATGTGCTCAGGAAACACACTGAAACTTAGACATCAAACATTTCAAATGGGGGCTGATGTTGAGTTTTCTATCTTTAATATTGGGGTGAAATCCTAAAAAGGAAGCTTAAAAAGCACTTGACTAATAAAGTTGTACTTGGTTCATAGACTATAAAGCATTACTAAATATAACTTATCTCATTGTAAAATAACTAGTAAGCTATTTACGAGCTACTATATGGGGATACTTATCAGTCTTGGCCAAACAGATTAGTCATTTAGAATATTTAAAGGGGTACTCCGGTGGAAAACTTTTATTTTTAATCAACTGGTGTAAGAAAGTTAAACAGATTAGTAAATCATTTCTATTAAAAAAAATCTTAATCCTTCCAGTACTTATTTGCGGCTGAATACTACAGAGGAAATTCTTTTCTTTTTGGAACACAGAGCTCTCACGTGCACAGTGCTTGCTCTCTGCTGACATCTCTGTCCATTTTAAGAACTGTCCAGAGTAGGAGAAAATCCCCATAGCAAACATATGCTGCTCTGGACAGTTCCTAAAATGGACAGAGATGTCAGCAGAGAGCACTGTGCTTGTGATGTCAGCAGAGATCACTGTGTTCCAAAAAGAAAATAATTTCCTCTGTAGTATTCAGCAGCTAATAAGTACTGGAAGGATTAAGATTTTTTAATAGAAGTAATTTGTTCAACTTTCTGGCACCAGTTGATTGAAAGGAAAAAAGTTTTCGACCAGAGTACCCCTTAAAATCAAGAACAGGCAGAAGGGTTAACATGAAGAAAAAAAAAAACTCAGATAAAACACTAGGGGAAAATATGGAAATAAATATGAGATATTCCCTCAGATTTCTGCTGTGTATTTTATCATTTGCTGCATATTTGGTGCTGGCTAATCTGTATGCTGGTATCCTGATACATTTGCTTTTTTATGTTGGACAAGGTCCGGTTTAGTGTTGCCATGGTATATAAAATTCTTGTTAGGCTTTAAATACATTTTTTTTTTTTTTTTTGCATTGTACTGACCCAAGTATCTCTTTATCCGGTATCTGAGA
The DNA here is from genome assembly GCF_029499605.1 of Hyla sarda. NCBI lineage: Eukaryota > Metazoa > Chordata > Amphibia > Anura > Hylidae > Hyla > Hyla sarda. The sequence goes on from NC_079191.1 coordinate 220,472,336, forward strand.
ATTACTGTGCACCACACAACTCCCAGGTGAGCTAATAAAACCTTTCTTTTCCGCACTGTTGCACTAATATTCATCTTCAATGCTGATATGATTGAACGTATACTTGTGTATTAATTATTCTACTGGATATCATTATATTTATGTAACAAGGTTTGGGGTATCCACCGAAATCCCTGTGGTCCTGTACTCTAGTTACCTCTTTGAGTCATACAGGCCGATAACTGCAGCAGTGCCTTCACTCAATGGAACTTCCATGGTATCGATGTGGGGTCCCATTGGAAACCTCTCTGAGTGATCAATAAATCTGACTTGGTATTGCACAGTGAAATGACTATGCTTAACAATAACGGAATATTAAGGTACAGTACAATAATATGTTCAGAGAATGCAATACACCTACCCACAACAATCAGTGCTATGTCCTATGCATAGCACTGAACAGTATTAGCGATCAAATGATTGCTATAGATAGTCCCCTATGGAGACATAAAAAGTGTAAAAAAGAAGTTGAAAAATCTAAAAATAAAAAGTAAAAGAAAAGTTTGTCCGTTTTTCCCATTTTACCCCCAAAAAGCGTAACAATTTTTTTTTAAACAAATTTGGTATCGCTGCTTGCCTAAATGTCCAAACTATAAAAATATAATGTTACTGATCCCGTGTGGTGAACGGCATAATCGTAAAAAAAAAAAAAAAAAATCCAAAAATGCTGCATTTTAGTCACATTTTATTCCCAAAAAAATCATTTTTTTCATCTAAAAATGTTATTTATGCAAATGTGGTATCGATAAATAGATAAATAGTACAGATCACGGTGCAAAAAAATGAACCCTCATACTGCCCTATATATGGAAAAAAGAAAAACTTATAGGTGGTCAAAATAGGGCGGTTTTAGATGACTGATTTTGTACAAAAAGTGTTAGATTTTTTTAAAGCGGTACAAAAGTATCTAGCCATGGGTATCATTTTAATCGTCTTGACCCACAGAATAAAGAACACATATCATTTTTACCGTAAAGTGTACAGTGTGAAAACAAAACCCTCCAAAATGTGTAAAATTGTGGTTTTCATTAAAATGTCCTCCCTAAAAAAAAAATTTCTTGGGTTTGCCGTATGGATTTTAGAAGGGGTGGAGGAATAAACGAAAATGCAAAACTAAAATTGGTTTGGTCCTTAACCCCTCAAGGACCAGGGGTTTTTCTGTTTTTGCACTTTAATTTTTTCCTCCTTACCTTTAAAAAAATCATAACTCTTTCAATTTGGCACCTAAAAATCCCTCTGATGGCTTATTTTTTGCGCCACCAATTCTACTTTGCAATGACATTAGTAATTTTACCCAAGAATCTACAGCGAAACAGAAAAAAAAATCATTGTGAGACAACATTGAAAAAAAAAAACATTTTGTAACTTTTGGGGATTTCTGTTTCTACGCAGTACATTTTTCGATAAAAATGACACATTCACTTCCTTCTATAGATCCATATGATTAAAATGATACCCTACTTTTATAGGTTAGATTTTTTTGTACTTCTGGAAAAAATCATAACTTCATGCAGGAAAATTTATACGTTTAAAATTGTCATCTTCTGACCCCTTTAACTTAATTATTTTTCCGCACATGGGGCAGTATAAGGGCTCTTTTTTTGCGCCGTGATCTGAAATTTTTAGCGGTACCATTTTTGTATTGTTCGGACTTGTTGATCCCTTTTTTTTTTTCATTTTCTCATGATATAAAAAGTGACCAAAAATACACTATTTTGGACTTTGGAATTTTTTTGCGCGTACGCCATTGACCGTGCGGTTTAATTAATGATACATTTTTATAATTTGGACATTTCCGCACGCGGCATTACCACATATGTTTATTTTTATTTACACAGTTTTTTTTTTTTTTATGGGAAAAGGGGGGTGATTCATTTTTTTCTTTCCCTTTTTTTTTGCAATGTTATAGCACCCATAGGGGGCTATAACACTGCACACACTGATCTTTTACATTGATCAATGGCTTCTCATAGGAAACCAGTGATCAATAATTCTGCTGCTTGACTGCTCATGCCTGGAGGCAAGATAGGAGACCCTCCTCGTGTCCTACAGCTGTTCGGGATGTTGCGATTTCGCCGCGGCGATTCCAAACAGCCCCCTGAGCTAACCCGCAGTGATTTACTTTCACTTTAGACGAGGCGTTCCACTTTGAACACCGCGTCTGAAGGGTTACTAGCTCGTGGCACCGCGATCAGTGCTGCGCGCTATTAGCCACGGGTCCCGGCCGTTGTTAGAGACCGGGCCCGACCCGCTATGACACAGGGCCACGCCGTAGCCCTGCGTTATAGAAAGGGAAAGGACTCAGGATATACCAGTACATCCTTGGTCCTTAACAGATTAACCCCTTCATGACCCAGCCCATTTTCACCTTCATGACCTGGGCATTTTTTGAAAATCTGACCACTGTCACTTTAAACATTAATAACTTTGGAATGCTTTTACTTATCATTCTGATTCCGAGATTGTTTTTTCGTGACATATTCTACTTTATGTTATTGGTAAAATTTCACTGATATTTGTATCCTTTCTTGGTAAAAAATCTAAAAATTTCATGAAAATTTTGAAAATTTAGCATTTTTCTAACTTTGAAAGTCTCTGCTTGAAAGGAAAATGGATATTCCAAATAAATTACATATTGATTCACATATACAATATGTCTACTTTGTGTTTGCATAAAAAAATTGACAAGTTTTTACTTTTGGAAGACACCAGAGGGCTTCAAAGTTCCGCAGCAATTTTCCAATTTTTCTCAAGATTTTCTAAATCGTAATTTTTCAGGGCCCAGTTCAGGTTGGAAGTGGATTTTAAGGGTCTTCATATTAGAAATACCCCATAAATGACCCCATTATAAAAACTGCACCCCCCAAAGTATTCAAAATGACATTCAGTAAGTGTTTTAACCCTTTAGGTGTTTCACAGGAATAGCAGCAAAGTGAAGGAGAAAATTCTAAATCTTCATTATTTACACTCGCATTTTCTTGTAGACCCAATTTTGGGATTTTTACAAGGGGTAAAAGGAGAGAAATCACCCTAAAATTTGTAACCCAATTTCTCTCGAGTAAGGAAATACCTCATATGCGTATGTAAAGTGTTCGGCGGGCGCAGTAGAGGGCTCAGAAGGGAAGGAGCGACAATGGGATTTTGGAGAGTGAGTTTTTCTGAAAGGGTTTTTGGGGGGCATGTCCCATTTAGGAAGCCCCTATGGTGCCAGAACAGTGGACCCCCCCACATGTGACCCCATTTTGGAAACTATACCCCTCATGGAATTTAATAAGGGGTGCAGTGAGCATTTACACCCCACTGGCGTTTGACAGATATTTGAAACAGTGGACTGTGCAAATCAAAAATTTCATTTTTCGTTTTCACAGACCACTGTTCCAAAAATCTGTCATACACCAGTGGGGTGTAAATGCTCACTGCACCCCTTATTAAATTCCGTGAGGGGTGTAGTTTCCAAAATGGGGTCACATATGGATATTTATTGTTTTGCGTTTGTCAGAACTGCTGTAACAATCAGCCACCCCTGTGCAAATCGCCTCAAATGTACATGGCGCACTCTCCCTTCTGGGCCTTGTTGTGCGCCCCCAGAGCACTTTGCTCCCACATATGGGGTATCTCCGTAGTCGGGAGAAATTGCATTACAAATTTTGGGGGTCTTTTTTCCCTTTTACCTCTTGTGAAAATGAAAAGTATAGGGCAACATCAGCATGTCAGTGTAAAAAATGTACTTCACCTTTTCATAAGGGGTTAAAGAAGAAAAAGCCCCCCAAAATTTGTAAGGCAATTTCTCCCGAGTACGGCGATACCCCATATGTGTCCCAAAACTGTTGCCCTGAAATACGACAGGGCTCCAAAGTGAGAGAGCGCCATGCGCATTTGAGGCCTGAATTAGGGATTTGCATAGGGGTATTCTATGCCAATGATTCCCAAACAGGGTGCCTCCAGCTGTTGCAAAACTCCCAGCATGCCTGGACAGTCAATGGCTGTCCGGCAATACTGGGAGTTATTATTTTGCAACAGCTGGAGGCTCCGTTTTGGAAACAGTAGCGTACCAGACGTTTTTCATTTTTTGGGGGGAGGGGGGCTGTGTAGGGGTTTGTGTATATGTAGTGTTTTTTACTTTTTATTTTAGGTTAGTGTTAGTGTAGTGTAGTGTTTTTAGGGTACAGTCACATGGGCAGAGGTTCACAGCAAGTTTGCCGCTGGAAGTTTAAGCTGCAGCGCAAAATTTGCGCCATCTCAAACTTGCAGCACTCACTGTAAACCTCCGCCCTTGTGAGTGTACCCTGTACATTCACATTGGGGGGGGGCAAACATCCAGCTGTTGCAAACTCCGAGCATGCCCTTTGGCTGTCCGTGCATACTGGGAGTTGTAGTTTTGCAACAGCTGGAGGAACGCTGGTTTGGAAACACTAAGTTAAGTAATAAACTTTCAAGTGTTTTGCAACCAAAACTTAGTGTTTCCAAACCAGTGTGCCTCCAGCTGTTGCAAAACTACAACTCCCAGCATGCATGGTCTGCCAGTGCATTCTGGGAGTTATAGTTTTGCAACAATTGCAACAGCTGGAGGCACTGAGGTAGGAAACGGACAATGTTTCCCAACTAGTGTGCCTCCAGTTGTTGCAAAACTACAACTCCCAGCATGCCCAGACTGCCCAGGCATGCTGGAAGTTGTAGTTCGGCAATATCTGAAGGATCAGATGTTGCCGAACTACAACTTCCAGCATGCTTGGGCAGTCTGGGCATGCTGGGAGTTGTAGTTTTGCAACATCTGGAGGTCCACAGTTTGGAGACCACTGTATAATGGTCTCCAATCTGTGCTCTTCCAGATGTTAGAGAACTACAACTACCAGCATGCCTGGACAGACTGAGCATGCTGAGATTTGTAGTTTTGCAACATCCGGAAGAGCACAGATTGGAGACCATTATACAGTGGTCTCCAAACTGTGGACCTCCAGATGTTGCAAAACTACAACTCCCAGCATGCCCAGAAAGCCAAAGGCTGTCTGGGCATGCTGGGAGTTGCAGTTTTGAAACTCTCAGAGGCAGCAGTGAGATTGCTTTACGGCGATCTCACTGCTGCCAATGAAGATGCCGCACTGCTGCCGGAAACTCACCTCCGGGACGCAGCGCAGCCAGGACCGCATGGAGGACGCCGGGACCGCCGAGACCGCTCGGGACACCGCTCGGACGGGTAAGTGACGCCGGGGGACGGGTCATGGACACTTAGCAGAGCGGTGTGTGTCCCGATCCCCGTGATCGGGACTCACACACCGCGCTGCTAAGTATTTTCATAGCGAAATGCTGCTATCAGCTAGTCAGATTTGACCAGCTGATAGCAGCAATCGCTGGGGGGGTGGGGGATGAAACCCCCCGTGGTCGCACGGTAAGATGGCTGGCTATCAGTGATAGCCACCATCTTTCCGGGCGCTGCGGGATGCCGCGAGTAGCGGCAGTAATGTTCATGACGTACCTGTATGTCATGGGTCGGGAACACCTTGCCACTTATGACGTACAGGTATGTCATAGGTCGGGAAGGGGTTAAAGGAGTATCCCGTGGAAGTTTTTTTTTTTTAAATCAACTGGTGCCAGAAAGTTAAACAGATATGTAAATTACTTCTATTAAAAAATCTTAATCCTTCCAGTACTTTTTAGGGGCTATATACTACAGAAGAAATGCTTATCTTTTTAGATTTCTTTGATGTCATGACCACAGTGCTCTCTGCTGACCTCTGCTGTCAATTTTAGGAACTGTCCAGAACAGGAGAAAATCCTCATAGCAAACACATGCTGCTTTGGACAGTTCCTGCTATGGACAGCAGAGGTCAGCAGAGAGCACTGTGGTCATGACATCAAAGAAATCTAAAAAGATAATAATTTCCTCTGTAGTATATAGGCCCTAAAAAGTACTGGAAGGATTAAGATATTTTTGTAGAAATAAATTATAGATCTGTTTAACTTTCTGGCACCATTTGATTTAAAAAAAAAAAGTTTTCCATGGGAGTACCCTTTTAAGGTTAAAATGGGCTTGGTCCTTAAGGGGTAAACTATAGCGTTCCAAAAGATCAGGTACTTGGCATTGCCCAAGTCTGATGCATACACGTAGAGAGCTATGGAACTAACACACTGGGCCTCATTTACTAAGCTGAAACTGACCAGTTTTTGGCTGGTTATTTTGGCGCAGAGTGTCTACGACATGTCTGCGCCAGTGTGCGACAGTGTGCGCCAGGAAAATCAGACAAACCTGACATTGCACTGTGAAAATCAAAAAGCGGCGTGACCGGGCAAAAAAGGGACGCGATTTAACAACCCGACCAATTTACTATTGAATTCACAAAAAATACTTCCACCTAGAAAAAGGTGGTCAGAAAATGTTTCTACAAGTCTGAAACAACATTTCCCACTAGTAAAAACCCAACACTCTTGGTAAATGAGGCCCATTGTCTGCTAGAGGGTATAGAGAATGGCGGTGCCAACTACTTCATGCAATTGCAAAATACAGTCTGTAATAAACAAACATGCGTGCACTCACCCAGCTGTCAGCAATTCCTCAGGCACCACTTTAAACTATGCTGTGACAAAGATCTAAGAGATTGAAACACATCTTGCTTCTTTGCTGTTTTACCTTGCAGTCTTGATAAAAGAATAAAGTAACAAATTATAAGATTGAAGTCATCGACACTGGATCCTTCTTTCATCTTTAAATACACTAGTCCCCATATTTACATAGTTTTTGAATTATTGCTCTACTTTAACCCCTTAACGACAATGGACGTAAATGTACGTCATGGTGCCGTGGTACTTAGCGCAGCATGACGTACATTTACGTGCCGACATGTTCGCGAGCACCGGAGCTTTGCTCGCGTCATGCCCGGCAGGTCTCGGCTGCTATCAGCAGCCAGGGACCCGCCGGTAATGACAGACATCCGCGATCGCGCTGATGTCCGCCATTAACCCCTCCGATGCCATGATCAATACAGATCACGGCATCTGCGGCAGTGCGGTATTTTGCACAGATGATCGGATCGCCCGCAGAGCTGCCGCGGCGATCCAATCATCCAGCATGGCGGCCGGAGGTCCCCTCACCTGGCTCCGGCCGTCTCCCGGGTCTTCTGCTCTGGTCTGAGATTGAGCAGACCAGAGCAGAAGATGACCGATAATACTGAGCAGTGCTGTGTCCTATACATTGCACTGCACAGTATTAGCAATCAAAGGACTGCAATGAATAGTCCCCTATGGGGACATAAAAAGTGTAAAAACAAAAAGTAAAAAAATGTAAAATTAAAAATAAAAAAAATTTGAAAAATCCCCTCCCCCAATAAAAAAGTAAAACGTCCTTTTCTCCCATTTTACCCCCCAAAAAAGCGAAAAACTAATAATTAATACACATATTTGGTATCCCCGCATGCGTAAAAGTCTGAACTATTAAAATATATTGTTAATTATCCCATACACTGAACGGCATAAACGTAAAAAAATAAAAAAGAAGTAAAAAATTGCTGCTTTTTTGTCACATTTTATTCCAAAAAAAGTTAATAAAAAAGTAAAGTAAAACCTAAGCAAAAGTGATACTGATAAAATCTACAGATCATGGCGTAAAAAATTAGCCCTCATATCGCCCCATATACGGAAAAATGAGAAAGCTATATGTGGTCAAAATAGGGCAATTTCAAACATACTAATTTTGTTAAAATGGTTTCAGATTTTTTTTAAGCGGTACAATTATATAAAAAAAATATAATCATGGGTATCATTTTAATCGCATTGACCCACAGAATAAAGAAAACATGTCATTTTTACCGGAAAGTGTACAGCGTGAAAACAAAACCTTCCAAAATATGCTAAATTGCGGTTTTCTTTTCAATTTTCCCACATAAATAATATTTGTTTGGTTGCGCCGTACATTTTATGGTAAAATAAGGGATGTAATTACAAAGTACAATTGGTGATGCAAAAAACAAGCCCTCATATGGGTCTGTGGATGGAAATATAAGAGAATTGTGATTTATAGAAGGCTAGCAGGAAAAAACGAAAATGCAAAAATAAAATTGGTTTGGTCCTTATGGCCAAAATGGGCCTGGTCCTTAAGGGGTTAAAAAAAAAGTCAAACTTTTTTGTAAACATAAAATTGCATGACCAATTTTACTTTGCAAAGATGCCTTTCATTTTACTATGGAAAGCATGGCACAATAAAAAAAAAATATTCATTGTGGGGGGAAATTAAAAAACAAGGACATTTTTTAAAATCTACAGTAAAAATACATATTAATTTAAATCTGTAGGTCAATACAGTTACAACAACACTCAATTTATATAGGTTTTGTTTTATTCTACTACTTTAAGAAAAAAATAACTTTTTATAATAAAATGTGTATGATTAAAATTGTCCTCTGTTGACCCCTAAACCACTTTTATTTTTCTGTTAATGGGCCATATGGGGGCAAAAAATTTTGTGCAGTGATCTTAAGTTGTTTATTAGCATCATTTTTGTTTTTATAGGACTTTTGACTGCTTTTTATTCCTTTTTTTTTCTGGTATATGAAGTGACCAAAAATCTTTACTTCTGGACTTTTTTTTGTGTGTAATGTACAACATTACCATCCTGCATTAATATGACTAGTGAAAGATTTACTCACAATCACGAAGAGCGTTTTTCAAATTATTTATTCTTTTATTTTCTTTCGATGAGTCTTCAAAGACAGAAAGTGCAAGTGCATAGAAGAAGCAAATCACATAGTGTTACGCCGAGCGCTCCGGGTCCCCTCCCCGAACAGCCTTGGTCTCTGATTGGTATGGATTTTATTACTGATTTACCCCCTTCCCGTGGCAACACTGTTATTTGGGTGGTCGTTGATCGATTCTCCAAAATGGCACATTTCATCCCTCTTCCTGGTCTTCCTTCTGCGCCTCAGTTGGCTAAACAATTTTTTGTACACATTTTTCGTCTTCACGGGTTGCCTACGCAGATTGTCTCGGATAGAGGCGTCCAATTCGTGTCTAAATTCTGGAGGGCTCTCTGTAAACAACTCAAGATTAAATTAAATTTTTCTTCTGCATATCATCCCCAGTCCAATGGACAAGTAGAAAGGATTAACCAGATCTTGGGTGATTATTTGCGACATTTTGTTTCCTCCCGCCAGGATGACTGGGCAGATCTCCTCCCATGGGCCGAATTCTCGTATAACTTCAGGGTCTCTGAGTCTTCCTCCAAATCCCCATTTTTCGTGGTGTACGGCCGTCACCCTCTTCCCCCCCTCCCTACTCCCTTGCCCTCTGGTCTGCCCGCTGTGGATGAAATTTCTCGTGACCTTTCCATCATATGGAGAGAGACCCAAAATTCTCTCTTACAGGCTTCATCACGCATGAAGAAGTTCGCGGATAAGAAAAGAAGAGCTCCCCCCGTTTTTTCCCCTGGAGACAAGGTATGGCTCTCCGCTAAATATGTCCGCTTCCGTGTCCCTAGCTACAAGTTGGGACCACGCTATCTTGGTCCTTTCAAAATTTTGTGTCAAATTAATCCTGTCTCTTATAAACTTCTTCTTCCTCCCTCTCTTCGTATCCCTAATGCCTTTCACGTCTCTCTTCTCAAACCACTCATCCTCAACCGTTTTTCTCCCAAATCTGTTCCTCCCACTCCTGTTTCCGGCTCCTCGGACATCTTCTCGGTCAAAGAAATTTTAGCTGCCAAAAAGGTCAGAGGAAAAAATTTTTTTTTAGTGGACTGGGAGGGTTGTGGTCCTGAAGAGAGATCCTGGGAACCTGAGGACAACATCCTAGACAAAAGTCTGCTCCTCAGGTTCTCAGGCTCTAAGAAGAGGGGGAGACCCAAGGGGGGGGGTACTGTTACGCCGAGCGCTCCGGGTCCCCGCTCCTCCCCGGAGCGCTCGCTTCTCTCTCCCCGCGGCAGCGCTCCGGTCACGTCCTCTGACCCGGGGCGCTGCGATTCCGCTGCCAGCCGGGATGCGATTCGCGATGCGGGTAGCGCCCGCTCGCGATGCGCACCCCGGCTCCCCTACCTGACTCGCTCTCCGTCTGTTCTGTCCCGGCGCGCGCGGCCCCGCTCCCTAGGGCGCGCGCGCGCCGGGTCTCTGCGATTTAAAGGGCCACTGCGCCGCTGATTGGCGCAGTGGTTCCAATTAGTGTGTTCACCTGTGCACCTCCCTATATCACCTCACTTCCCCTGCACTCCCTTGCCGGATCTTGTTGCCTTAGTGCCAGTGAAAGCGTTCCTTGTGTGTTCCTTGCCTGTGTTTCCAGACCTTCTGCCGTTGCCCCTGACTACGATCCTTGCTGCCTGCCCCGACCTTCTGCTACGTCCGACCTTGCTTTTGCCTACTCCCTTGTACCGCGCCTATCTTCAGCAGCCAGAGAGGTGAGCCGTTGCTAGTGGATACGACCTGGTCACTACCGCCGCAGCAAGACCATCCCGCTTTGCGGCGGGCTCTGGTGAAAACCAGTAGTGGCTTAGAACCGGTCCACTAGCACGGTCCACGCCAATCCCTCTCTGGCACAGAGGATCCACTACCTGCCAGCCGGCATCGTGACACATAGTCTGCGTCTCCTGGGCAATGGCATGATGTTTCGGGGGAGGAGCCGACTGCTTCCTTCTACGCATGAGGTAGGGGGCTCCTCCCCAAAAATGTAGTGCCATGGCCCCAGAAATGCAGGCTATGTGATTTGCTTCTGCTATGCACTTGCACTTTCTGTCTTTGAACACCCATTGTAAGAAAATAAAAGAATAAGTAATTAGAAAAATGTTCTTCGTGATCGTGAGTAAATCTTTCCCTACAGTCATAATGTTGGAAGGCCCATTGTGTTGTACATTATAGTTGCGATTGAAGCAAGGTGGAGCTCTAAAATTGGGACCACCCTGAACTTACACCTGCAATTAAGCTGAGTTGAGGACTTGTGCAATTATTTTTTGTTTCATTTACGAATTTATTAGTATCATATTAATAGTTCTGACAATTCCACACAAAGAATAACATTTTTTTTATTTATAAAATGGGAATAGGGGAGGTGGGTTTCACATTTATTATAACATTTACATTTTTTCACACTATTTTTTTTAGCTCCCATAGGGGACTATTTCATGCATTATATAACCTAGGGACCAATACAAACTGGTCTAATAGACACTAGGCATGTGCACTAGCAAAAAAATTTATTTAGTTATGTTTCATATAATATCGGACTTCATATTATTATTTTTTTTTAATGAATTTAGTTATGTTGGTGGATCAGAGTCGTGTTCCGAATCGGACTCGGATAGGAATCGGGTTCGGAATTAGATTCGGATCGGAACTGTATTCGGATTTCCCGATTCTTCGTAATTTCCGATCCTTCGTAATTTCTTCATATTTTGCACGATTATTTGTATGTAGCAGAATTGCCATTCTTAGGGTTAAGTAGTACTCTTATAAAAGTACATGCCTGTAACTTTTGAAAAAAAGTCCCTTATCCTGATGGTTTCGTTTTTGCAATGAAATCTTAAAAAGTGAAATAATATCCAAAATCTCCAATTGGGTTTTGAATACACCATGTGACCAGACCACAAAGTCTATTTTTTAACCAAGAAATCACCTTCTAAAAGAACCTTGAATACACTTTACTTTACACTAAAAGTTTAATTTTTGACTGCTTGAAGGTGTGGATGCTAGGAACACATTGCACAGCTTTCACCTGGCCTCTGCCATAAAATATAGAAGGCACTATGCTCAGAGCAGCAGATGTGGCGGAATCAGTGGTGGTAACATCACTGCTGGTTAAGGAAGTGTAGGTGGTTCTAGGGGGCAAATCTTTAAAGAGCTGCTGGCAGCTCTTGGCTCCATACTGTTTTTGGCTTCTAGCAGATGCCATGCTTGTGCCAGCTGAGCTGATGCTGCCTGTCCTCCTCAGCTTCACAGGAGGGGAGCTGAGCTGAGATAAGGTGACAGAAGGCTGAAAGCGAGCACTATCAGAACCACCAGGATTCAACATTGTTTGTGACTCTAAACAATACATAACAACAAGGAATCTAGGTCACAACAGTATGAGGCTGATTTGAAGTTGTGGCAGTCACAATACAATCACAGATCAGATCCTTCAGAATTTTAAAATGCCTGCCTGTGGCACAAAATTACTAAAATGTACTAAATTAGTTCACACCCCAAGAAAAGAACACCTAGAATAACTAAACCCCAAAATAAGAAAATAAATGTGAAATGAAGGGCACAGATGAGGGGGGGGGGGAAGCAAAAGAACAAAAATCTAGTGATGTCGCGAACATAAAATTTTTGGTTTGTGTACCGCGAACGCGAATGTCCGCAAAAGTCCGCGAACCGGCGAACCGGGCGAACCGCCATTGACTTCAATGGGCAGGCGAATTTTAAAACCCACAGGGACTCTTTCTGGCCACAATAGTGATTTAAAAGTTGTTTCAAGGGGACTAACACCTAGACTGTGGCGTGCCGGAGTGGGATCCATGGCAAAACTCCCATGGAAAATTACATAGTTGATGCAGAGTCTGGTTTTAATCCATAAAGGATATAAATCACCTATTATTCCTAAATGGTTTGGAATAACATGCTTTAGCCCCCTTTAGGCAGCACATAGAGCCCCCCCTTTAGGCATCACATAGTTAGATTCCCCCCTTTAGACAGCACATAGATCCCCCCATATTAGGCAGCACATAGTTAGAGCCTCCCTTTAGGCAGCACATAGTTAGATCCCCCCTTTAGGCATCATATAGTTAGATTCTCCCTTTAGGCAGCACATAGATACCCCCATATTAGGCAGCACATAAGATTCCCCCATATTAGGCAGCACATAGTTGGATTTGAACACAAGGCCCCACCTGAAAAATTAGGCATGTACACATGCCTGAAAAATGTGGTATTGTTGCAGCCGCTTTTGTAGCAGCGGCCATAAAAATTGCAGCACCATAACAATTGTAGCAGCAGAGGCCAGAAAAATTAGGCATGTACACATGGATGAAAAATTAGGTATTGTCGCAGCCGCATCTGTAGCAGCAGCCAGAAAAATTGCAGCACCAGAAAAAGTGCAGTAGCAAAGGCCAGAAAAATTAGGCATGTACACCTGGCTGGAAAATTTGGTATTGTCGCAGCTGTAGCAGTGGCCATAAAAATTGCAGCACCATAACAAGTGCAGCAGCAGAGGCCAGAAAAATTAGGCATGTACACATGGATGAAAAATTGGGTATTGTCCTCAGAGTGTCGATATCTGCAGTTAAGGCCAGGTAGTCTGCTACCTGTCGTTCAAGTCGTTCTGAGGGTGGACCCCGAAGGGCTGTGGCGATGCGTAGGACTTAAAAAGCTCTGCATGTCCTCCATCAACAGCATGTCTATACAGCTTCAGCGTGTTCGTGGGAGGAGGGGGAGGATTACTTTCACCTCTTCCCCTGTTAGATCCCTGTTGTGCTGTGACATGAACCTTATACGCTGTGTACAGCATACTTCTTAATTTATTTTGGACTTGCTGAATCCTTTCCGCCTTGCTGTAATGCAGTAACATGTCAGGCACTTTATGTTTATACCGGGGGTCTAGTAGCCTGGACACCCAGTACAGGTCGTTCTCCTTCATCCTTTTTATACGAGGGTCCTTCAACAGGCACGACAGCATGAAAGACCCCATTTGCACAACGACGGATGCCGAGCTACTCATGTCCCGTTCCTCGTCCTGAATGATGTCAGGGAAGGTATAATCTTCTTCCCCCCAGCCAGGTACAACACCACGGGAACCAGGTAGGTGACAAGGAGCACCCTGGGATGCCTGCTGTGGTTGGTCTTCCTCCTCCTCTTCAAAGCCACATTCCTCCTCTGACTCCTCTTCCTCACAATCCTCTTCCAGCATTGCCGCAGGTCCAGCAAGCGATGCTGATAAGGCTGTTTCTGGTGGTGATGGTGTCCACAACTCTTCCTCTTTACGCTCATCTACTGCCTGATCCAGCACTCTTCGCAGGGCACGCTCCAGGAAGAAAACAAACGGTATGATGTCGCTGATGGTGCCTTCGGTGCGACTGACCAGGTTTGTCACCTCCTCAAAAGGACGTATGAGCCTACAGACATTGCGCATGAGCCTCCAGTAACGTGACAAAAAAATTCCCAGCTCCGCAGATGATGTCCTGGCACCCCGGTCATACAAATATTCGTTTACGGCTTTTTCTTGTTGGAGCAGGCGGTCGAACATTAGGAGTGTTGAATTCCAACGTGTCGGGCTGTCGCAAATCAAGCACCTCACTGGCATGTTGTTTCACCGCTGGATATCTGACAAGTGCGCCATGGCCGTGTAGGAATGCCGGAAATGGCCACACACCTTCCTGGACTGCTTCAGGACATCCTGTAAGTCTGGGTACTTGAGCATAAAGAGTTGTACAATCAGATTACACACATGTGCCATGCACAGCACATGTGTCAACTTGCCCAACCTCAATGCCGCCAACAAATTTGTTCCATTGTCACAAACCACCTTGCCGATCTCCAGTTGGTGCGGAGTCAGCCACTGGTCCACCTGTGCGTTCAGGGCCGACAGGAGCGCTGGTGCGGTGTGACTCTCCGCTTTGAGGCAAGTTTGGTTTACCCAATGAGCAGTGTATGTGATATACCTGCCCTGACCATGCTTTGCAGACCAGTTATCAGTGGTCAGATGGACCCTTGCCCCTACACTGTGTGCCAGACATGCCATAATTTCCTTTTACACAATGGAGTAAAGGTTGGGGATTGCCTTTTGTGCAAAAAAAATTCGTCCGGGTACCTTCCACTGCGGTGTCCCAATGGCTACAACTTTTTTAAAGGCCTCAGACTCCACCAGCTTGTATGGTAAAAGCTGGCAGGCTAGCAGTTCCGACAAGCCAGCTGTCAGACGCCGGACTAGGGGGTGATTTTGAGACATTGTCTTCTTGCGCTCAAACATCTCCTTGACAGACACCTGTCTGTGGGCAGATGAGCAGGAACTGCTCAAGGCGAGAGACGGAGAGGCAGATGGTTGAGAGGAGGCAAGGAGGGCAGCAGTGGTTGACTTGGCTGAAGATGCTGGACCAGGAGGAGGATGGCAGCTTTGACTTTGTGTGCTGATTGTACTGACGTTTTGATCCCATAGGAGTTTGTGATGTGACATCATGTGCCTTCGCAAAGCAGTTGTGCCTAGGTGGGTGTTGGACTTCCCACGACTTAGTTTCTTCTGGCACAGGTTGCAAATGGCCTTGCTGTTGTCAGAGGCAGACACACAAAAAAAATGCCACACTGCTGAGCTATGAGATGACGGCATTCTGGTGGTGGCAACAGCATGCGTTGATTGGCGCCCCGTCCGGCTGAACCCGGGTGCCGATGCATGCTATCTGACTGTGCCACTAGCTCCTTGCGACGACCTCCCCCTGCTTCCAACTCGTCTCCTCCTCCTCTCTGTCTCCCCATCTAAACTTTCCCCCTCTTCTTCTCTTCTGGCGGGCAGCCACGTGGCATCCACGGACACATCGTCATCATCAACACCTCACCGCTATCTGACACCTCAAGAAAGGAAGCAGCAGCGGATACAACATCATCATCACACCGTACGTCCATGTTTGTAATGCTGCCTGACTGAGACATATCCCTGTATTTTTTTTTTATTTGCACAACTGTCACACCTAATGTGATTTGCACTAGGGTGACACAATTTGCCCTGCAGGCAGGAAAAATGGCAACTGTGACATGAACTAACAGTGACGACTGATTTTATTTAACAGACAAAAAAGTTTTTTTGTTTTTTTTTATTTGCACAACTGTCACACCTAATGTGATTTGCACTAGGGTGACACAATTTGCCCTGCAGGCAGGAAAAAGGGCAACTGTGACGTGAACTAACAGTGACGACTGGTTTCATTTAAAAGCCAAAAAAACTCACAGGGTCAAAGTTTACTGCAATGTTAAAGTATAGGGGGCAGATTGAACTTCACATATGTTCGCCCGGCGATGCGAACACAAGCAGGTGAAATTCGACAATCCGCGACATCTCTACTCACAGCGCAAAAAAACCTGAAAATAATAAACAAAATAAGATTCTCTCACTCACTACAACTAAGATAAATGAAAAAAAAAACACAAAATAAACTAAGGATTGCAAAGATAAATCTAAGTTTTTAGCACAGATCTCAACAACATTTCTCTCTCTATCCACTTCTCTAACCCACAAAGAGCAGTCACATGATAACCCACAATCCAACCCCAAGCAGCTGAAAAATGCATGTGATTGGTTAGAAAGCAGTCATATGTTTAATCGTGTCTTCGGTCGTTCAAACGCACAATCGTTTTTACAATTGGTTCGTTTGCGATCGTATGTTTCGTACGTTTCAAAACCGTAAATGTGTTCCGATTCTGAAATTTACAAGTTTCGGTTTCTTATGATTTCGGACACATTGCGAGTCGGAAAATCGGATGCTCCAATTTTTGGAATTTCTGAAGATTCGTACTAATTTGGATTCGGAACGAAATGAATCGCACATGTCTAATAGACACATTTTTTTCATATGACCTGATAAAGAGGGTAGATACCCTTCAAAATGCTTGTTCTCATCTTATTCCCCCAATAAAACTTACTTTTGCTTCTACGACATCTGTCGATCTTGAATATCTATGTCCCTGGCTGGCACCCTGTCAAGTATCTATCTTTTTACCAGCTGCTCCACATGGATGGTGGTACCTTGTAAATTAGATTAACTTTTCTGTGCCACAGAGTAAGACATGGATGGACACAGGAAGCCTCCAAGATTGGATATCTATTTGCATGTCAATATTGATGTTGCGCTCGTAGCGTAACATCTCCAGGTGAACACCTGAGTTTATACTTTGTCTACATTATTCTTCTAGAGATCATCACTCCTCTTAAAGTTACTACACTTAGATCCGCCTATTTGTCTTCCCTTTTTCCCTCTTCACTCTTACTAGATATGCATTATGATTGCTAAAAATATTTAAAAAATGATGCCATAGGCTTAGCATTGATCAGTGTTATCTGTGCGCTTCTTTTTGCTTTATATACAGTACTTCTTGTTTCTTGCATCCTATTTAATTACTCTCTTTATATACAGTTAAAAAATGAAGACTATTCTCAGTAAATAGAGGCTCTATAGTACATACTGAATTTCAAAAAGAAACTTTGAATAATTTTTTGATTTTTACTTTATTACACAAGTTTTCAAAATTTGTACAGTACGAATACTATAAAAAGAACAAAGCATTCTATAAAAAAAAGTAAGTTGATTTATTATTCTATCAATGCAATCTGATATGGTTTTATACTTAATTCTCCCCAAAGGGGCATTTATGCTAGCTCTGCACAGCTAAACAAGCTTTGAACTCTACTTTACAATAATTAGACAAGGACAAGGCTTATTGTTTGTGGAGTTGAGCGTTACAACACCTGCTGATAAATGTCCAAAACTACATGTTTAAAATAAGCAACAACAAGAGAGACCTATTATAGCAGAAAACTCATAAAGTAAATTTCCTATCCTTGAGATATTAGGAGACAACTAAAAATTAGAACGTGAGAGTTGGACTTGTTACACCTGTAACTGACTTTAAAACCAATTAGTATCAGCAGGCTAATATGCCAAGTTATATAACTTGAATACAATGTTTTTCTTATAATGATGTCTTGGAAATGAAGATTCTCTAAGTTAAAATCTATTTGGCAATAGCTATACTGGGGTGCAAAGTCTAAATGATCCTGTAACCCCTCAAGAGAAGGTATGACATTTACTTCAGTAGTAACATAGTAAGTCACATAGCTAAGGGTTATCATCAGGAGAACAGTCAACATGTGACAAGTCAGAGGACAACATAAAAGTGTATTAAGGAACAGAGCCAAAGATTTGGGGCAGTAATGAAACAACAGGTATCAAAGAATCCCAATTTCAAGGCATAACAAATATTCAGGAAAAGGCCAAGGTAAGGGTAAGGGTTAGAGATGGCTAACCTGTAGAATCCAAATTCAATCAGAACCCAAAGTTTGGTTTAGCTAGAATTTGAACTTTGGGCAGTTCAGTTTGGCAGAACTGTCTGATATAACATCATCTACCTGGCAGAAAGAAAAAGGATGACTTCAGGTAATCCCATAATACCTTTCAAACAGCTCTAGGAGGCAGTATAGGGGTGTCAAAGCCACTATAAAAAACTATGCACATAGCTTCAGTAACCATTTTAGAGAAAGCAGGTGTTAGGTTAAGAACTCTGGGAGGGACACTAAGCAGTAAACAACACGGATAGGAGTACACTGCTCAAAAAAATAAAGGGAACACTAAGATAACACATCCTAGATCTGAATGAATGCACTAATCATATGAAATACTTTTGTCTTTACATAGTTGAATGTGCTAACAACAAAATCGCACAAAAATGATCAATGAAAATCAAATTAACAACCCGTGGAGGTCTGGATATGGAGTCACACTCAAATGGAAAACCACACTAAATTCTGATCCAACTTTGATGTAATGTCCTTACAACAAGTCAAAATGAGGCTCAGTACTGTGTATGGTCTCCATGTGCCCGTATGACCTCCCTACAATGCCTGGACATGCTCCTGATGAGGTGGCAGATGGTCTCCTGAGGGATGTCCTCCCAGACCTGGACTAAAGCATCCGCCAACTCCTGCACAGTCTGTGGTGCAACGTGGCATTGGTGGATGGAGCAAGATATAATGTCCCAGATGTGCTCAGTCGGATTCAGGTCTGGGGAATGGGTGGGCCAGTCCATAGCATCAATGCCTTCCTCTTGCAGGAACTGCTGACACACTGACACACACAGAAACAAGAGGTCTAGCATTGTCTTGTATTAGGAGGAAATCAGGGCCAACTGCACCAGCATATTGGTACCTAATGGCAGTCAGGCTACCTCTGGCAAGCACATGGAGGGCTGTGCAGCCCCCCAAAGAAATGCAACTGTTACGCCGAGCGCTCCGGGTTCCTGCACCTCCCCGGAGCACTCACGGCGTTCTCCTCTCTGCAGCGCCCCGGTCAGACCCGCTGACCGGGAGCGCTGCACTGACCCTGACGACGGGAATGTGATTCGCATAGCGGGATGCGCCCGCTCGCGAGTCGCTTCCCAAGCCACTTACCTGTCCCGGTCCCCAGCTGTCACGTTCTGGCGCGCGCGGCTCCGCTCTCTAGGGCGCGTGCGCACCAGCTCTCTAAGATTTAAAGTGCCAGTGCACCAATGATTGGTGCCTGGCCCAATCAGTCTAATTAGCTTCCACCTGCTCCCTGCTCATATAACCTCACTTCCCCTTCCCAGCATTGCCGGATCTTGTTGCCTTGTGCCAGAGAAAGTGTTTTGTGTATGTCCCAAGCCTGTGTTCTAGACCTTCTGCTGTTGCCCCTGACTACGACCCTTGCTGCCTGCCCTGACCTTCTGCTACGTCCGACCTTGCTCTTGCCTTGTCCTTCTGTACCGCGCTTGTCTCAGCAGTCAGAGAGGTTGAGCCGTTACCGGTGGATACGACCTGGTTGCTACCGCCGCTGCAAGACCATCCCGCTTTGCGGCGGGCTCTGGTGAATACCAGTAGCAACTTAGAACCGGTCCACCGGTACAGTCCACGCCAATCCCTATCTGACACAGAGGATCCACCTCCAGCCTGCCGAATCATAACAGCAACCCCACACCATTACTGACCCACCACCAAACCGGTCATGCTGGAGGATATTGCAGGCAGCAGAAAGTTCTCCATGGCGTCTCCAGACTCTGTCACATCTGTCAAATTTGCTCAGTGTGTGAACCTGCTTTCATCCGTGAAGAGGCTGGCAAGTTCTCTGGCAAATGACAAACATCCTGCACGGTGTTAGGCTGTAAGCACAACCTCCACCTGTGGATGTTGGGCCCTCATACCACCCTCATGGAGTCTGTTTCTGACCATTTGAGTGGGCACATGCACACTTGTGACCTGCAGGAGGTCATTTTGCAGGGCTCTGGCAGTGCTCCTCCTGCTCCTCTTTGCACAAAGGCGGAGGTAGCTGTCCTGCTGCTCGGTTTTTGCCCTCCTACAGCTTCCTCCACATCTCCTGATGTACTGGCCTGTCTCCTGAGCGCCTCCATACTCTGGACACTATGATGACAGACACAGCAAATCTTCCTGCCACAGCTCGCATTGATGTGTCATCCTGGATGAGCTGCACTACCTGAGCCACTTGTGTGGATTGTAGTCTTCGTCTCATGCTACCACTAGAGTGAAAGCACCGCCAACATTCAAAAGTGACCAAAACATCAGCCAGGAAGCATAGGAACTGAGAAGTGGTCACCACCTGCAGAACCACTCCTTTACTGGGGGGTGTCTTAACCCCTCAGATTCCGTGATCAATACAGATCACGGCATCTGCTGCAGTGCGGTACTTTGAATGGATGATCGGATCACCCGCAGCGTTGCCGCGGTGATCCAATCATCCAGCATGACGGCCGGAGGTCCCCTCACCTGGCTCCGGCCTTCTCCCGGGGTCTTCTGCTCTGGTCTGAGATCGAGCAGACCAGAGCAGAAGATCACCGATAATAGTGATCGATGCTATGTCCTATGCATAGCACTGAACAGTATGAGCAATCAAATAATTGCCATAGAGAGTCCCCTATTGGGACATAAAAAGTGTAAAAAAAAAAGTTGGAAAATGTAAAAATTAAAAGTTAAAAAAAGGGAAAAATCCCCTCCCACAATAAAAATTAAAATTGTCAGTTTTTCCCATTTTACCCCCAAAAAGCTTAATAAAAAAAAAAATAACCATATTTGGTATCACCGCGTGTGTAAATGTCCGAACTATCAAAATATAATGTTAATGATCCGGTACGGTGAATGGTGTAATGGTGTTCCAAAAATGCTGCTTTTTTGTCACATTTATTTAAAAAAATTAATAAAAATTGTCTTAAAAAGTTTTATATATGCAAATGTGCAAAGTGGTATCGATAAAAATTACAGATGATGGCGCAAAAAATGAGCCCTCATACCGCCCTATATACGGGAAAAGGTATAGGTGGTCAAAATAGGGCGATTTTAGATTACTGATTTTGTACAAAAAGTTTTAGATTTTTTTTTTAAGCGGTACAAAAATATAAAAGTATCTAGCTATGGGTATCATTCTAATTATATTGACCCACAGAATAAAGAACACGTCATTTTTACCGTAAAGTGTACAGTGTAAAAACAAAACCCTCCAAAATGTGCAAAATTGTAGTTTTCATTTAAATTTCCTCCATAACATTTTTTTTGGGGGGTTCGCCGTACATCTTATGGTAAAATGAGAGGTTTAATTACAAAATACAATTGGTCACGCAAAAAACAAGCCCTTATATGGGTCTGTAGATGGAAATATTAAAGAGTTATGTATTTTAGAAGGCGAGAAGGAAGAAACGAAAACGCAAAAATTAAATTGGCTTGGTCCTTAAGGTGAAAATGAGCTTGGTCCTTAAGGGGTTAAAGGGATAATCCAACCCTGGACATCTTTTCCCCTTTCCAAAGAATAGGGGATAAAATGTCTGTACAGGGGGTGTCGACGCTGGGACCCCCGTGATTTCTGACCCAACACCCAGGCATTCTGAACTTTTATATCTAGAACGCCAGTTTCAAGCGGCCGTGGTTGTGACGTCATGCCCCGCCCAAAACCGGTGTTATGAACACAAATGCCCTAAAGGGCAGGGTGCTGGGCCAGAGATCATGGGGGTCCCCCCTGTGATCAGATATTTTATTTCATATCCAAAGGAGGATAAGATATCTAGGGGCGGAGTACTCTAAGAGAGGAAAGATGAACTGTGATTGGTTGTTATGGGAAAATCACTTTTGTTTTTCTATAGTTTGATAACTGTGGGCCATTATCTTTAGGTATTGACAAAAACGTGTATCCCTAATGTGGTGTGCCAGGGGACTTGAATGTAAGGACTGTGATACAAAGAAAAAGGGGCTGAGGGTAGTAGTCCATGATGTGTCATGTGGCTTGAGTGCTGCAAACCTATGTCCCTCTGTGAACCCAAAATGTCATTTTTCTCTTACTCAAAGCCTAGGGAAAAGACCTCTGTAGCCAGTGTTTTGGATAAACAACTGTAAACTTTACTCTTGAGGCTGATTAATGCAATGCAAATACTTTAAAATGCAAATTCTTTGTGATTCAGGAGATGTATTTGGTCACTAGACACTCTCACTGGATTTTTCTTTTAAGCAGGCTTCTTCGGAACTTTTTCATGTGAACTTGTAAATGTCTCTTATGAATGTATCCTATTTTAATGAGGAGACTGACAAGGATCTTCATGGGGATGCAGACTGTGGTAAGCTGTGTAGAATTCCCCTCCACTTACTTTATGGACAATGCTGATACACATCTTCTTTGGACCCATTGGCCTCGATTTATCAAACTGTGTGAGTTTGAACAACCAATCACAGCTAAGCTTTCACTTTACTAGAGCTCGTTACTTGAGCTGTGATTGGTTGCGAAAGGAAAATAACTCTATTTTTTCTCTCCCACAGTTGATATATCTGAGCTATTTTTATCATGGGAACTACTCAAAAAATTAAGAGAACACTTAACCCCTTGGGGACGGAGCCCATTATGACCCTAAGGACGGGAGCATTTTTTGCAAATCAGACCACTGTCACTTTAAGCATTAATAACTCTGGGCATGCTTTTACTTATAAATTTGATTCTGAGATTGTTTTTTCGTGACATATTCTACTTTATGTTAGTGGTAAATTTTCGTCGATACTTGCATCATTTCTTGGTGAAAAATTAAAAAATTTCATGAAAAATTTGAAAATTTTGCATTTTTCTAACTTTGAAGCTCTCTGCTTATAAGGAATATGGATATTCCAAATAAATTATATATTGATTCACATATACAATATGTCTAATTTATGTTTGCATCATAAAGTTGACGTGTTTTTACTTTTGGAAAACATCAGAGGGCTTCAAAGTTCAGCAGCAATTTTCCAATTTTTAGCAAAATTTTCAAAATCGGAATTCTTAAGGGAACAGTTCAGGTTTGAAGTGGATTTGAAGGGTCTTCTGGTTAGAAATACCCCATAAATTACCCCATTATAAAAACTGCACGCCTCAAAGTATTCAAAATGACATTCAGTAAGTGTGTTAACCCTTTAGGTGTTTCACAGGAATAGCAGCAAAATGAAGGAGAAAATTCAAAATCTTCATTTTTTACACTCGCATGTTCTTGTAGACCCAGTTTTTGAATTTTTACAAGGGGTAAAAGGAAAAAAATCCTCTCAAAATTTGTAACCCAATTTCTCTCGAGTAAGAAAATACCTCATATGTGTTTGTCAAGTGTTTGGCGGGTGCACTAGAGGGCTCAGAAGCGAAGGAGTAACAATGGGATTTAGGAGAGTGAGTTTTTCTGAAATGCTTTTTGGGGGGCATGTCCCATTTAGGAAGCCCCTAGGTGCCAGGACAGCAACCCCCCCCCACATTGCACACTATTATGGAAACTACACCCCTCAAGGAACGTATCAAGGGGTACGGTGAGCCTTAACACCCCACAGGTGTTTGACAACTTTTTGTTAAAGTCGGATGTGTAAATGAAAAAAAAAGTTTTCAGTAAAATGCTGGTTTTTCCCCAAATTTTACTTTTTTACTAGGGGTAATAGGAGAAAATGCCCCACAAAATGTGTAACCCCATTTCTTCTGAGTATGGAAATACCCCATGTTTGGACGTCAAGTGCACTGCGAGCGAACTACAATGCTCAGAAGAGAAGGAGCACCATTGAGCTTTTAGAGAGATAATTTGTTTGGAATGGAAGTCGGGGGTCATGTGCATTTACAAAGCCCCCCATGGTGCCAGAACAGTGGACCCCACCACATGTGACCCCATTTTGGAAACTACACCCCTCACGGAATGTAATAAGGGGTACAGTGAGCATTTACACCCTACTGGCGTTTGGGCTGTGCAAACAAAAAAAATTAAATTTTTCATTTTCACTGACCATTTTTCCAAAAATCGGTCAGACACTTGTGCGGCGTAAATGCTCACTGTACCCCTTGTTACATTCCATGAGGGGTGTAGTTTCCAAAATGGGGTCACATGTGGGTATTTATTTTTTTGGTTTTATGTCAGAGCCGCTGTAAAATCAGCCACCCCTGTGCAAATCAATTTAGGCCTCAAATGTACATAGTGCGCTCTCACTCCTGAGTCTTGTGCGCCCGCAGAGTATTTTACGCCCATATATGGGGTATCTCCGTACTCAAGAGAAATTGCGTTACAAATTATTATTTTTTTTTTTTTCCTTTTACCTCTTGTGAAAATAAAAAGTAAAGGGCAACACCAGCATGTTAGTGATTTTTTTTTTTTTACACTAACAGGCTGGTGTTGACCCCAACTTTTCCTTTTCATAAGGGGTACAAAGAGAAAAAGCCCCCCAAAATCTGTAGTGAAATTTCTCTTGAGTACGGAAATACCCCATGTGTGGCCCTAAACTGTTTCCTTGAAATACGACAGGGCTCCGAAGTGAGAGAGCTCCATGCGCATTTGAGGACTAAATTAGGGATTGCATAGGGGTGGACATAGGGGTATTCTACGCCAGTGATTCCCAAACAGGGTGCCTCCAGCTGTTGCTAAACCCCCAGCATGCCTGGACAGTCAGTGGTTGTCCAGAAATGCGTGGAGTTGTTGTTTTGCAAGAGCTGGAGGCTCCGTTTTGGAAACACTGCCGTACAATACGTTTTTCATTTTTATTGGGGGGGACAGTGTAAGGGGGTGTATATGTAGTGTTTTACTCTTTATTAAGTGTTAGTGTAGTGTAGTGTTTTTAGGGTACATTCGCACTGGCGGGTTACGGTGAGTTTCCCGCTAGGAATTTGCGTTGCGGCGAAAAATTTGCCGCAGCTCATACTTGAAGCAGGAAACTTACTGTAAACCCGCCCGTGTGAATGTACCCTGTACGTTCACATGTAGGGGGGGGGGGTCAAACCTCCAGCTGTTTCAAAACTACAACTCCCAGCATGTACTGACAGACCATGCATGCTGGGAGTTGTAGTTTTGCAACAGCTGGAGGCACACTGGTTGGAAAAACTTTAGTTAGGTTCTGTTACCTAACTCAGTATTTTCCAACCAGTGTGCCTCCAGCTGTTGCAAAACTGCAACTCCCAGCATGCACGGTCTGTCAGTACATGCTGGGAGTTGTAGTTTTGCAACAGCTGGAGGCACACTGGTTGGAAAACCTTCAAATAGGTTCTGTTACCTAACTCAGTATTTTGCAACCAGTGTGCCTCCAGCTGTTGCAAAATTACAATTTCCAGCATGTACTGATCACAGAAGGGCATGCTGGGAGATGTAGTTATGCAACAGCTGGAGGTACGCAACTACAACTCCCAGCATGCTGAGACAGCTGTTTGCTGTATGGGCATGCTGGAATTTGTAGTTTTACAACATCTGGAGTGCTACAATTTAGAGACCACTGAACAATCTCCAAACTGTGGACCTCCAGATGTTGCAAAACTACAACTCCCAGCATGCCCAGACAGCAAACAGCTGTGTGGGCATGCTAGGAGTTGTAGTTTTGCAAGATCTAGAGGGCAGTATAGAGATCACTGTGCAGTGGTCTCTAAACTGTAGACCTCCAGCTGTTGCAAAACTACAAATTCCAGCAGGCCCACATAGCAAACATCTGTCTGGGCATGCTGGGAGTTGTAGTTTTGCAACATCTGGAGGGCTACAGTCTAGAGACCACTATAGTGGTCTCAGACTGTAGCCCTCTAGATGTTGCTAGGCAATTCACCGGCTTCCGTCGCATCCAGGGAGCCATCCTCTTCTGCCGCACGCCGCCCGCAGATCTCCGTCGCAGCCCGCCGATCGCCGTCGCTCCGCTGCCTCCGGACGGGTAAGTGATCTTCGGTGCCGCTCCTCTTCGTCTTCCCCGTTCTGGCCCGCCTATTGTGGGTGGGCAGGATGGGGAAAACAAAAGTAAATCCCCCCGCCCCCGATCTGCTATTGGTGGTCGCGTCTAGACCACCAATAGAAGGGATAGGAGGGGTGGCACCTGTGCCACCTCACTCCTATCTCTTCAGGGGGATTGTGGGTGTCTTAGACACCCGCGATTCCCCTTATATTCCGGGTCACCGGGTCACCATAGACCCGTAATGACCCGGAATCGGCGCAAATGGCAAGTGTGAATTCACTTGCGATTTGCGCCGATCGCCGACATGGGGGGGTCTAATGACCCCCCTGGCATTTGCAAGGGGTGCCTGCTGATAGGTATCAGCAGGCACCCCGGTCCGATCCCCGCCCGGCGCACGGCGGGGACCGAAATTCCCCAACAGGTTAAAGGGGTATTCCAGGAAAAAACTTTTTTTTTTTTTTTTACATCATTTGGGTCCAGAAAGTTAAACAGATTTGTTAATTACTTCTCTTAAAAAATCTTAATCCTTTCAATAATTATCAGCTGCTGAAGTTGACTTGTTGTCTACTGTCTGGCAACAGTGCTCTCTGCTGACATCTCTGCTTGTCTCAGGAACTGCACAGAGTAGAAGAGGTTTGCTATGGGGATTTGCTTCTAAACTGGGCGGTTCCCGAGACACGTGTCATCAGAAAGCAGCTCATAAGTACCGAAAGGATTAAGATTTTTTTTATAGAAGTAATTTACAAATTGGTTTAACTTTCTGGAGCCAGTTGATATATAAAAAAAAGTTTTTTTTCCTGGAATACCCCTTTTAGGGAAACCAAACCATGGGCAGCATGAAACACAGACAGGCTGCCTTACTACAGAGATGTATGAATCACTCTGAAATGCTACAATGTTTCAGAGGAATTATAGTTATAGTACCGGCCAGAAACAGAGTCATTGGGGTGGTCCTATTCCTCTATGCAAGGAGAGATCAGTACTGGCTGACTCACTCAGACACTATCAGGTAAAGGTCTATAGTAAAGACTTTGAGGGAGATTTGTCATGGTGCAGTTTCCCATAGCAACCAATCAGATTGCTTCTTTAATTTTTCAGAGGTATTTAAAGAAAAAAAAAGTGACCTGTTCCTTTGCACAGGTTTTAATACATCTCCCCTGTTGACCTTGAATCAATCATTCACTGGGATTTGATGTGATACATGCAGTAAACATCACAAATTACTTGATTCCATGCATGTATTTTCCTTTCCCAAAGCACAGCTTGTATTGCGCCTAATGTCTTAGGCTATGACACATTTTATTTACACTAATTTATAAATAAATAACTGGATTAGGAAACATTAACTTTCAAAACTGCACATGCCTCTTCCCTAGTTATTTGATTTGACATCTCATGGGGAAACCGCTAAAACTTTTAAGTCACTTTTGATTTAATTCCTTGATCATATAATGGCAAATTAAATTGTAACAACGTCTACAAAATGTACTCTCAATTTCTTGTAAGAAACGGTGAGCACAGACCTGAATATTCAGTAACACATACGAGTAGCCTCAAGTGTAATTTTCATTAAAGATACATCATCCTCCTGATCCCTTTCCACCATGTTGTTTGACCACAGAGCCATATGACAGTATTTTGCCATGGATCAGAAGAAACATATGCACTGAAGGTATAACAGTTGGACCACATTATATTATTTAAAATATTGCCATATGGATAGAACAGCTGGTAATAAGAAATCAGGAAAAAATTAAGAATTTCAATAGAAAGCATCCTTACAATATAGTCAGTTGGTTACTCTTCTATGACAGGTGTCTCAAGGGCATTGGATTTAAAGTCTTTAGAGCATATTTTATTTAAATAGAGTCCAATTTCTGCAATAAGGTGACTTCATCAAGATTCATAGAATAAACAGTATACTTGTATGATAGGATACTATATAGAAGTAATGCTTTTTAAATTTGTAAAAATTAGTGCACATTTATGTTTCTTAGCCCCAGCATACCGTATTTTTCGCCATATAAGACGCTCCGGCATATAAGACGCAACCAATTTTAAAGGAGGAACATCTAGAAAAAAAAAGATTCTGAACCAAATACTGTAGTAAAATATTTTATATCAGTATAGTTCCCCCACAATAGTTGGCAGTATAGTTCCCCCACAATAGTTTGCAGTATAGTTCCCCCACAATAGTTGGCAGTATAGTTCCCCCACAATGGTAGGCAGCTCCCCCCCCACAATGGTTGGCAGTATAGTTCCCCCACAATAGTTGGCAGTATAGTTCCCCCACAATGGTAGGCAGCTCCCCCCCCCCACAATGGTTGGCAGTATAGTTCCCCCACAATAGTTGGCAGTATAGTTCCCCCACAATGGTAGGCAGCTCCCCACCCCCACAATGGTTGGCAGTATAGTTCCCCCACAATAGTAGGCAGCTCCCCCCCACAGACATACAGCTTCCAGCCATATACAGTGTACGGCTGGAGTATGTATGTCTGTGTGCTGCCCCCACAGTGTTCCGGTCACTGCTCCTCTGGCCCGGTGTCACAATCTACTGCTATGGCCTATGGACCATAGCAGTAGGTGCCTGGACCGGAGGAGCGGTGACCGGAGCACTAAAGATTACGCGCCGCCGGTCACTCACCAGGCCCTGGCCGGCGCGCGTTTTCCTCCGGTCCTCCTGCACCCCTATGATTGTACGCACGGGACGTCACTGAGGTCTTGTGCGTACAACCATAGAGAGGCGGAGGATCGCAGGAAGACCGGAGGAGTACCGGAGGAGGACGCGCATCAGCCGGGGAATGGTTAGTGGCCCGCGGACATCCTTATGATTTTTCGAGACACAGGGATGTCCGGCATAGGAAAACCTATGATTATCTGCCCGGGCCGGCTCCTGTGTGCGGCTGCAGGCGTGCCAGGGTGCCTCCAGCTGTTGTGAAACTGCAACTACCAGCATGCCCGGACAGCCTTTGCCGGTCCGGGCATGCTGGGAGTTGTAGTTTCACAACAGCTGGAGGCACCCTGGTTTTCAGTATACAGTTATTAGTAATTCACCTGCCCGGCGCCCGGAACTGTATGTTCGAGGCGTAGGGCAATAAACATAGCCAGTGTGAGGGGAAAAATTCACCGGCGGTCATGAGGCTGCTGCAGGCGGGGAGCGGGTGGTCAGCGCTGTACCGAACCGCCGCAGCCTCTGTACTTACCACTGACTTCCCGCTCTCGCCCGCAGCAGCCTCGGGCGTATATTCGCCGTATAAAACGCACCAACTCCCCCCCCCCCCCCCCCCCGTTTCGGGGAAGAAAAAGTGCGTCTTATACGGCGAAAAATACGGTACTTACACTGGCCCATTTACAGTATATGTTTGCTTCAAGGATATGTACTCTAATATAATTTCTTCAACCAACATAATTTACACCAAAAGTTATTTTCCATGCAATAATGCTGACAATGTTATGATGCTGATGGTCACTAGACTACAGTATCCTGCTTCACCATCAGCAGACACCTTTTCCATGTCTTAACAATGGCTCCCAGTACTTGACTGTCCAAATGATTTAAAGAGAAATTGACAGGCTATTCACCTGCACTAAACCGAATATGCTGGGTTATAGTGTGGATGAACAGCTCTAGAAAAGGGGGCTATTTACATTAATAGGTGTAGTACTTATTGCTGTGTGCAATAGAGGTGCTGCCTCCTCTATATTCCTGGCCCGCCCCCATGATGAATATGCAAATGGATGAATGCTATGATTTCTGAGCAGAGTGCAGGCACCTGTGCCCTTCAGGTGTAGCAAGGGGGCAGAGCGCTCATCCCCACCGGCAGGCTCTCATGTCCTGGTGACGCGCGCCGGAGCTGAGAGGCAGGGGGGGGAGACATCAGAGGACCGAGGTGAGTGACAGACTGGGATTCACACGTGGGCGAGTCCTGCAATGCGAATTCCAGCCCCGCTGGCTGGAGGAGAGAGTGGGGCAATGCACTCATGGCCAGCACGTGCGGCCGGAGCGCAAACCGTGGCACAAACAAGACAAGACACACACAGACAACACATCAGCAGCAGAACAATCACTTAGGGAATATCACCAACTGTTTCATGTGTCATACACAAGGCAGAAGACAAACACTGAATCAGTCAATATGACCAGGCCAGAAAACCATCAACTGGATCCAAATATAGATTAAAGAATTACCTCAAACCAGGCACAGCAAAAACCGTGACCCATACTCTGGCAAGAACTGAAACTGGCGGTGAGTAAACGCCAAAGAAGATAACATAGCAAGACAAATACAGTTACCCGGATCTATCAATCTCAGAGGAAAACTGTCTGATTTGCTCATAGTAACCAATCCCAGCTCAGCTTTCATTACCCCAAATTGCTTTGATAAAATAAAAGCTGAGCTGTGATTGGTTGTTTTAGGCAAATCAGATAAATAAATCTGGGCCACTGGGCTACTTCTTCTATCAATTAGTGATGATATGGAGCCTGTGAAAATAGGTCCTCAATTAATTTATGCATCTCTCTCTCTCTTCTATATATGTAGAGTCCCATCAAGTAAAGTTCTTGTAGCATAGGTGTGGGAACGTAATACAGGAACTTCCTATGGAGTATACAGCAGCTGATAAGTACTGGAAGCATTAAGATTTTTTAATAGAAGTCATTTACAAATCTGTTTATCTTTCTGGCACCAGTTAATTAAAAAAAATATATATAGTTTTCCACCGGAGTACCCCTTTAAAAGGAGCCAGTAACTCAGCCATAAATAGGAAACTTGCTGACTTGCAGTCTATGAGCTGTTGCGTGATATTTTAAACCATCTTTGTTGGTGAATTCTGTACAATGTAATCATGCGCATATTGAGCATATATTTTATTCCTCTTGGCATAGTTATGCTAATGATTTACATAAACCATCTCTCCCATAGAGCTGAGCAGAGATAGAATTGTATGCAGGTCAATATGAACAATTGCATAAATTAATGTCATTTTCAATCTACTGAATCACTATTGTTTTGTTTTTTCTCTTTTCCTTTGTTAAAAAATAAGAAAGAAAATGATTTTCAATACCAAGAAAAGGAAAAGGAATAAGTACTGAAATCAAGCAAATAGTGACCAAAAAATCATGTCTAATGAATAAATAATTAAAATATGTGTTTTTTATTAAAAATAAAGTTTATCTACATTTTATTTACAATATGTAAATCTAATTCTGAACAGTGACATCTGAGTCCTACGTTTTGGACCTGGGAACTCCCACATACACCAGCATTGCTAGGGTATATCAAGATATGTCATACCCCAGCCCCCTCCTACTACCCTCAAAAAATATGTATATATAGCTATATACAGTATATAAATATATATATATATATATATATATATATATATATATATAACACAATTGTCAATGTATGATAATATTGTGTACCTCTAAATAATATTTGTACAGTTAATAATACTATAATAATACCTCCGCTATAAACGCCCGTTATACAAACCCTGGAAATCGGCTGTTAAACGGCCATTAGAAAATCCCATTATAGTCTATGGGATCTTTCTAATAGCCAGTTTTAACCAGTTATCGCCCATTATTAATAGCGGCCGTTATTTTGTGACGGGCGAATGAACGGAAGAAATAGTGCATGCATTATTTCTCCCGTTACTATCACCCGTTATAAATAATGTCCATTATTAATAATAATAATAATAATATTAATAAAATATTGATATTTTATAAATTATTGTGGTGTGCTCTATAGTACAGTGGTAGCTTTTTTGTTGTGCACAGTTGTCCTTTCTAATGACATCATTTTACCATAAAATGTATGACGTAACCAAAAAAATACTATTTGAATGTTTATTAATGTATTTATTTAAAATTTTCTGGGGGTAAAATGGGAAAAAGGGATGACTTACATTTTTATTGGGGGAGGGGATTTTTCTAATTTTTTAACTCTTTTTTTTTTTTTTACACTTTTTATGTCCTCATAGGGGATTATTTATAGCAATCATTTGATTGATAATACTGTTCAGTGCTATGTATAGTACGTCCCATAGGGTCTTCTGCTCTGGTCTTAGATCGACCAGACCAGAGCAGAAGACCTCTGGAGACAGCCAGAGGCTGGTGAGGGGACCTTCAGCCACCATGATGGATGATCGGATCCCCGCGGCCCCGCTGCGGGCAATCTGATCATACATTTTACCCGTCGCACTGCCCCAAATGCCGTGATTTGTATTTATCACAGCAACTGAGTGGTTAAAGGCGGACATCAACGCGACCGCTGATGTCCGCCATTACCGTCGAGTCCCTGGCTGCTAATAGCAGCCGGGACCTGCTGTGCATGACGCGAGCACCACTCCGGTGCTCACAGTCATGTACAGGACGTAAATGTATGTTAAGTACCACCACACCAGGATGTACATTTACATCCTGTGTCATTAAGGGGTTAAACACCTTATCTGGTTTCTTTTGATCCAGAAAGTCGGATAATCCCACCTTGATATGTACTCGGGAATCCCTCCTCAGTCGATTGGCTGAATGGGCTGTCACTAGGTGTTTGAGAAGGTGGGGACTAGAGCGTTCAGTGGGGAGAGTTTGGCCCATTCTGGAGATCATGTGGTCATGGAATACATTTCTATCACTGGAGTATCCCTTTAACCCCCTCCCGCACCAGGACGTACATTTGCGTCCTGTGTATGACTGCGAGCATCGGAAGGGTGCTCGCGTCATACACTGCAGGTTCCGGCTGCTAGCAGCAGCCAGGGACCCGCCCGTAATGGCCGACATCCGCGATCCCACGGACGTCCGTAATTTACCCCTCCAATGCCGTGATCAATACAGATCACGGCATCTGTGGCATTGCGGCACTTTGGATGATCGGATCGCCCGCAGCGCTGCAGCGGGGATCCGAACGTCCAGCATGACAGCCGGAGGTCCTCTTACCTAGCTCCGGCTGTCTCCCGGGGTCTTCAGCTCTGGTCTGCGAGCAGTGCTGTGTCCTATGCATAGCACTGCACAGTATTAGCAATCAAAGGATTGCTATAGATAGTCCCCTATGGGGACATAAAAAGTGTTTAAAAAAAAAAAAGATGAAAGATGTAAAAATAAAAATGAAAATTGTCAGTTTTTCCCATTTTACCCCCAAAAAGCGTAAACATTTTTTTTTATAAACATATTTGGTATCGCCGTGTGCGTAAATGTCCAAACTATCAAAATATAATGTTAATGATCCCGTACGGTGAATGGCGTAAACGTAAAAAATTTAAAAATTCCAAAAATGCTGCTTTTTTGTCACATTTTATTCAAAAAAATTAATAAAAAAGGATCTAAAAGTTTTATAAATGCAAATGTGGTATATAATAAAAGTACAGATGACAGCGCAAAAAATGAGCCCTCATACCACCCTATATATGGAAAAATGAAAAAGTTACTGGTGGTCAAAATAGGGTTATTTTAGAATACTGATTTTGTACAAAAAGTTTTAGATTTTTTTTAAGCGGTACATAAATATAAAAGTATCTAGCCATGGGAACCATTTTAATCGTATTGACCCACAGAATAAAGAACACATATCATTCTTACCATAAAGTGTACAGTGTGAAAACGAAACCCTCCAAAATGGGCAAAATTTCGGTTTTCATTAAAATTTCCTCCCTAAAAAATATTTTTTTGGGGTTCACCGTACATTTTATAGTAAAATGAGAGGTTTCATTACAAAGTACAATTGGTCACGCAAAAAACAAGCCCATATATGGGTCTGTAGATGGAAATATAAAAGAGTTATGGATTTTAGAAGAGGAGGAGGAAAAAACGAAAACGCGAAAATAAAATTGGCCTGGTCCTTAAGGTGAAATTGGGCTTGGTCATTAAGGAGTTAAAGTGTTCCCATCATTAGAAAAAAAAAATTGACGTTTTAGTACAAAAGCTTAGATCAATTGTGGTCTAAGAAGCTTGTCTTATGAGTTTAAAATGGCAGGGAGCTTGGGATTGCAGCTTCTCATTCAACTGGCTCATTCTAATGATAGGACTGGTCAAAACATTTGACATGTCTCTGTGAAATTCCAGCACCAATCAGGATTATTAATTGACAAAAGGAAGTGTATTGTATGTTTAAAGAGGTTATCCAGGAAAAAACTTTTTTTTATATATCAACTGTCTCCAGAAAGTTAAACAGATTTGCAAATTACTTCTATAAAAAAATCTTAATCCTTTCAGTACTTATGAGCTGCTGAAGTTGAGTTGTTCTTTTCTGTCTAAGTGCACTCTGATGACACCTTTCTTGGGAACTGTCCAGAGTAGAAGCAAATCCCCATAGCAAACCTCTTCTACTCTTCTACAGTTCCCGAGACAAACAGAGATGTCAGCAGAGAGCACTGTTGCCAGACAAAAAAAGAACAACTCAACTTCAGCAGCTAATACTTAATAGAAGGATTAATATTTTTAATAGAAGTAATTTACAAATCTGCTTAACTTTCTGGAGCCAGTTCATATATATAAAAAAAAAAGTTTTTTTCCTGGAATACCCCTTTAAGCCTACTCATGTTTGGTAAATTTAAAGGGTAGCTCCCACCATTCCTTTTTTTTCCTGTCCCTGCCTACTGCCCATCTCTCCCTAACCTGCTTTTAATTTTATTTTTTTTACTATATAAAAAATGCCTTTTTGTCTGCCTGGTAGTGTGCTCACTACCAGGCAGACGACACTGATGCCTGCTGGAGGGGGAGGGGGGGGGGCGACTTCCGCCCTTAGTAAACATCTATTGGCTGTCAGGGCATGCGGGGAGTTGTGGTGGTGAAACAGCTGGATGCACCTTGTGCAGCCCCCCCCCCCCCCCTCCCCCGAGAACAATAAATTTGTTATGGCTGCAACGCTAATCATAGAGCACATTTTCCCCCATCTCATACACAGACTTTGGACCGAAGCCCAAACAGAGGAAGAGCAGCCTGGAGTGCTGAGGGGGGTTTGATTTCACATCCCTATATATTCGGCAGCCATTTTGCGGCTTGTCATATCATTCATTACACTGCATACAGATAGGACGGACATCGCTGTGTGTGTTACACAGAAAAGCCTCATTCCAGCAGCGTTTCAGATTCTAGGCACATCAGTGTTCTGGTGGACAGTAGTTTTGGGCACGAATATTCACGTTTCAAATTTTTTCCGCAAATATCGCAAATTTGCAAATATATTCGCTATACATTCGAAATGGTGAATATTCGCTTTTTTCACGCATATGCGCATATTCTCGTATGCACATATTTGCATATGTGCATATTCGCATATGTGAATATTCGCATATTCCTTCTTTTCACTTGTGGGCCAATTAGAATGATGCAAATACACTTGTCAGAGGTTATCAACAACATCCTTAGCAACCAACAGTAAAGTTGCCCACCCCCCTCACTGGTGTCTTCCTCCAAATATATATTATGCGCATATTAATATATGCAAATATTCGCATATGCGAGTATAAGGAATATGCAACATTTGCGAATATAGGACGAATATTCATCTATATATTTGCAAAATATCGCGAATTTGAATATGGGCAATGCCGCTCATCACTAGTGGACAGAGAGCAGTGTTTTTTTTCACTGAAAAGGATTTTTACTGCAGCCATTAACCTCCCAGTCACTTTCTACAGCATAGTATTACAGAGAGGGGCAGATAGCTGTGTCTTGCCTCATACATTTCAACAAGCCAACTAATTTTTCAGCGCAATTCTGTGTCTTTGTTTCACAACAAATAATCTGCTGGTTATAATAGTCTGTAGATGGTAAAATACCAAGCAGTCCATTCCTTTGACAGAGTGAAATTTTGTGTTTAGTACACAGCTTTTTTTGTGCTGCAGCACTGTTGTGTTCTGCCTGTGTTGTGTTGCAAAAATATTTTTTTAAGCGTACTGTACCGCATTTTTCTGCCCTCATAAGTGCATACCACATACATACATCTAAGTAGTGTACTATTTTGTACCTGTTAATCTGTCAAGGGCCTACATACTGTGAAAGTCCAGGCAAAAGTAATTACCAGCTGGTGTTTTACTAAAATACGTTTTTTTAAGCGTACTGTACCACATTGTTCTGCCCTCATAAGTGTATACCACATACCTACATCTAAGTAGTGTACTATTTTGTACCTGTTAATCTGTCAAAGGTCTACATACTGTGAAAGGACAGGCAAAAGTAATCAACGGTTGGTGTTTTTCTCTGATACGTTTATTAAGCATACTGTTTCGCATTTTTCTGCCCTCACAAGTGAAGACCGCATAACTACACCTAAGTAGTTTACTATTGTAAACATGTTAATCTGACAAGGGCCTACATACTGTCTAAGTCCAGACAAAACTTCTCACCGCCTGGTGTTGTACACAGATACTTTTTTAAGTGTACTGTAGTGCATTTTTCTGCCCTCATGAGTGCATACCACATATGTACATCTAAGTAGTGTACTATTTTGTACCTATTAATCCGTAAAGGGCCTAGATACTGTGAAAATCCAGGCAAAAGTACACACCGGCTGGTGTTTTAAATCAGATACTTTTTTTAAGTGTACTGCAGTGAATGTTTCTAACCTAATAAGTGCATACCACATACGTACATCTATGTAGTGTACTATTTTGTACCTGTTAATCTGTCAAGGGACTACATACTGTGAAAGGACAGCCAAAAGAAATTACCGGCTGGTGTTTTAATCCGATTCGTTTATTAAGCATACTGTATTGCATTTTTCTGCCCTCATAAGTACATACCACATGCCTACATCTAAGTAGTTTACTATTTTGTATTTGTTAATCTGTCAAGGGCCTAGATACTGTGAAAATCCAGGCAAAAGTACACAGCTGCTGCTGTTCTAGACAAATACTGTTTTAAGCGTAGTGAAGCGTATTGTACTCCCCTCATATACGCACTAAGTATGACACGCAGAAAAGTGCCAGGACATGCACAGAAGAGGGGCAGAGACCTAAATTCATCAGGCAGAGGTTGCAGCAGACTAGAGGCGAGTGGCAGCAGGAGTCGCAGCAAGAGGCCTGAGCTCCCGGTAGCAGCAAGCGGTCATGTCTCGACCAGCAACCCATCTGCCGTCATCGATTGGTTAACACGGTCATCCATTTCATCACAAGGGACATCTGACACCCATAGTCAACAGTCTGTGGGTTCCTCAGACACAACCCTCAGTTGGCATGGCCCGGGAGCAGTCCCTGTCCTTCCATTGACTCTGTCCTATGCTGTTCCCTCCCCTACAGAAGTATCTTGTACTTGGGGTTCAGCTCCACTATTCACTAAGGAAGATCTAATAGAGGACAATCAGCAACTACTGCCCAGCCAACAATTGGAGGAGACATCCGCCACTTCCTCCGCTAGGCGGGCAAGTAGTGATGAGGAGAGTGATGTGTGAGGCAGTGTTGTCAGGGTTCAGGGTCCTGAAGCAGACACTGCTGAGGACCTGAAGAGGACATCAGTGATGTGCAGACACTTGTTGATGATGATGAAGGCGATCTCAATTGGGAGCAGGTGCAGAAGGGGCTTCATCATCATCAGTAGGAGAGAGTTGCAGGTTGCACGTGAGGCAGCAGCTGAGACAGCAAGGGGGTAGCATGATTAGCAGTCAACATGGTGGCAGAAGTGGAAATTCTGGAGCCAAAGGTGCCCGGGGGAGACCACCTGCTTCGCGGCAGCCTACCTTCCCGGGAGGTAGTGGAACAGGGGTACCTGGAGGCAGTGGCAGTAGCAGTCAATTAGTGCGGACTGTTGGTGGGAAAATCAGCTACTTGGCAGTGTGGCAGTTTGTCAACAAGCATCCGGAGGAGATTTACATAGCCAGATGCAAGATATGTCGGCAGAAGGTGAAGCGTGGCCAGAGTCCCAATGTTGGCACCACCGCCCTGCGTCAACATATGCTTTGCCACTATAAAGAAGCCTGGGAGAACCATGGCTCCGATGAAGTTGTCCTGCACAATTTTGTGGAAGAGAAGGTAGTCCAGTCCTTGAGCCTGTCTGTGTGTACCAAAGTGCATGGCAGTGCCGACGTCTAGAGCTGTAACTATGGTCAGGAATAATACATGTTTTTCACGGCTCATTGTGTGAATGTGGTTCCTGCACAGCCACAACACCAACTTGGACAGGTCATGCCACTTACTCCTCCATGCTCTCAGGCAGTTGGTCCTGTGAGAGTGTGCGACTCCGCCTCCTCATCCTCCACTGTGTCCTCAACCTCCACTGCCCAGACAAGTCTCAGAGGCCCTTCAGCATAACATGTGTGAAAGGCACAGCAGTGTCAAACTGTTCTTCACTTGGCGAACAGAGTCACACAGGGGAGGAACTGCTAAAAGTCATTCATGAAGAAATCGGAGCATGGCTTACTCCACAAAAACTGAAAATGGGAACCATGGCTATTGACATCGGGAAGGCTGAGCCATGCGCCCTGCATGGCATATGTGTTCAATCTGGTTGTGAAGCAGTTCCTGAAGTGTTCCTCCCATTTGCAAGACATCCTAACAATGGGAAGGAGACTTTGCATGCACTTTAGCCACTCGTACACAGCAAAGCACACCCTCTTTGAGCTGCAGCGTCAGAACAGTATCCCACAACATAGTCTGATTTGTGACGTTGCCACACGTTGGAATTCCACATTCCATATGTTGGACCGACTGTACTAACAGAGAAAAGCCATCACTGATTTCTTGATGATCCAAGCGGATAGGGGTACTCCCCAGTGAAACTTTCATGTGAACCATTGGCAGCTCATATGTGACACCTGCCGTTTGCTCAGGCCCTTTGAGGAAGCTACATTATTGGTAAATCGCCAGGATTACGGGATGAACTACATCATTCCACATATTCATTTCTTACGACATGTGTTGGAAATGATGGTTGGTAAGAGCAATGGAGATGTGGCACCTACATCCCACGGCTAAAATGAGCCCTGTGGGGGCTGAACTGGAGGAGGAGGGGGGGAGGGGCTCAGTGGAGCATAGTTTTGGTTTCACCAAATAAGCAGATTTTCCAGTAATCTGACAGGAGATGAAGAGGAACCGGAGCAGGAGCAGCCAGAGGAGCTAGAGGGTTATGAGGAAGGCGAGACAGAGGACCCAGACACACCGTGGCAGTATGCACTGAAGATGGAGGCAGGGAGTCCCTCCGAGTCACTTGCACAAATGGCACTAAGCATGCTCACTTGCTTGCGTAGTGACAGCTGAATTGTCACCATTCGGCAGCGGGAGGACTTCTGGATCTCTACCACCACAAATAGGGGCCTATTTTACACCCACTGAGAGGACAAAGTGACCTACTACAGAGACATCCTATGTAGTCAGATGGGCGATGCCTTTTGGTGCCACCGTCCATCATCACGCAGGTCAGAATCGGGGGACCCCCTGCGCTCACCTTCCACTGCCATGGCTGCTGGGGAGGGGTGGTTAGGCGGGAGCAGTATCAGCTCCATCAGCAGCAGCCTGAGTCTACAGTCGCTAAAGACCCATATAGTGAAGAAACTCATCAGCAGCAGGTAGACCTGGAGCAGGACCTGAACCAGCAGGTGGTGGCATACCTTGACATGCCCATGCCAACACACCTTGAAGATCGGCTGGACTTCTGGTCAGCCAAACTTGATTTGTGGCCGCAACTAGCAGAGTTTGCCCTGGAAAAGCTGTTCTGCCCTGCCAGTAGTGTGCCATCAGAGTGGGTGTTTAGTGCGGCGTGGGCTAGAGTCACCCCAAGGAGAACTCGTCTGTCCACGCAAAATGTGGAGAGACTGACCTTTGTTAAGACCAATCAGGCATGGATCAGCCAAGATTTCCAACCACCAATGCCTGATGCATAAGAGTAGATTGACCATGGTGCCACACCAACACTTCACAAATATGGATAGTGCCAAACAGATTTAAGGCGCTGCTCCCCAGTTACAAATATTCCTACGCATCAGTAGTGTTGAGCGGCATAGGCCATATTCGAATTCGCGAATATTCGCGAATATATGGACGAATATTCGTCATATTCGCGAATATTCGCATAGTCGTAATATTCTCGTTTTATTTTCGCATACGCGAATATTCGCATGTGCGAAAATTAACATGGGCGAAAATTCGCATGTACAAAATTAACATATGTGAAAATTCGCATATGCGAAGAATAGCTTATACAAATTTTCGTATATGCGAAAATTCGCATGCCGGTCTCACACAGTAGTATTAGAGCCTTCTTACACCACATAAGCTGGAAGCAGAGAGGGATGATCACTGTGATGTGTACTGTGAAAAAAATAAAAAAAAATAAACGAATATTCGTAATTACGAATATATAGCGCTATATTCGCGAATATTCGCGAATTCGCAAATATGCGATATTCGCGAATAAAATTCGAATTGCGAATATTCGCGAGCAACACTACGCATCAGACCTTTTTTCACCCACCTTCGTCACTGGGTACTGGTATTGCCACCCACCACACCACTCTGTTACCGGGTCACTTTCAGGACTCCTGTTGCTGCTGCTGCCATCTCCAGCCTCTATATGGTCTCTTCTCATGCTTCAGCCACCTCCAGGCTGTGCCATTCATCCAATATATGGTTTACTGATGCTTCAGCCAGCTCCAGTGTGTGTCATTCAGCAACTACATGGTTTAGTGATGCTGCTGGGCCTAGGCATTATATGTTTTCCTCATACTGATGCCACCTCCAGGCTCTGTCATTGTGCTGCCATGTGACATGTGACTCCTTGTTAAATTTTGTCCTTTGTACCCACATGCCGGGGCCCGGGACACTAAAACTTGGGAGTTAAAATTTAAATTTCAAAATCCTCAATTTCAAGATAAAAATCTTACATTTCTATTTAAAAATCTTAAAATTTCAATGGTCTCCTCATGCTCCTGCCAACTCCAGGCTGTGCCATTCAGACACTATATGGTCTCCTCATGCTTCAGTCAACTCAAGGCTGTATCATTCAGCCAATATATGGTTTACTAATGCTAATGGGCCTGGGCCAAAATAATTTTAAGGTACCACTAGCTACCCTAAATCTTCAATTTAAATTTCAAAATTCGTCTTTTAATCTTAGGTATTGTGAAGCCCTAGTGTCTACTCATGCTGCTGTCAACTCCAGGCTGTGCCATCCAGACACTATATGGTCTCCTGATGCTTCAGCCAACTCCAGGCTGTGTCATCCAGCCAATATATGGTTTACTGATGCTGCTGGGCCTGAGTCTGGGCCTAAAACATTTTTATGGTAGCACTAGCTACCTTAAATCTTCCATTTAAATTTCTAAATTTGTCTTTTAATCTTAGGTATTGTGAAGCCCTAGTGTCTGCTTATGCTGCTGCCAACTCCAGGCTGTGCCATTCAGAGACTATATGGTCTCCTCATGCTTCAGCCACATCAAAGCTGTGTAATTCAGTCACTATATGGTCTCCTTATGCTGCCAACACCTCCACGCTGTGTCATTCAGCAGCAATATGGTCTCCTCATGCTGCCGACACCTCCACGCTGTGTCATTCAGCCACTACAGTCATGGACGTAAATGTTGGCACCCCTAACATTTTACGAGAAAATGAAGTATTTTTCACAGAAAAGGATTGCAGTAACACATGTTTTACTATATACAAATTTATTTCCTTGTGTTTATTGGAACTAAACCAAAAAAGGGAGGCAAAAAAAGCTAATTGGACATAATGTCACACCAAACTCCAAAAATGGGCTGGACAAAATATTTGGTTGCACACTCTTTGGAAAAAATAACTGAAATCAGTCACTTCCTATAACCATCAATAAGCTTCTTACACCTCTCAGCCGGAATGTTGAACCACTCTTCCTTTGCAAACTGCTCCAGGTCTCTCTTATTGGAAGGGTGCCTTTTCCCTACAGCAATTTTAAGATCTCTCCACAGGTGTTCAATGGGATTTAGATCTGGACTAATTGCTAGCCAATTCAGAATTCTCCAGTGCTTTCTTGCCGTCCACTTCTGGGTGCTTTTTGACGCATGTTTGTGGTCATTGTCCTGCGGGAAGACCCAAGATCTCGGACACAAACACAGCTTTCTTACACTGGGCTGTACAGTGCGACCCAAAGTCCACTGGTAATCCTCAGATTTCATGATGCCTTGCACACATTCAAGGCACCCAGTGCCAGAGACTGCAAAACAACCCCAAAACATCATTGAACCTCCGCCATATTTCACTGTAGGTACTGTTTTATTTTCTTTGTAGGCCTCATTCCATTTTTGGTAAACAGTAGAATGATGTGCTTTACCAAAAAAACATTTTCCCAGAAGGATTTTGGATTACTCAAGTTCATTTTGGCAAAATGTAGTTTTGCTTTTTTATGTCTCTGTGTCAGCAGTGGGGTCCTCCTGGGTCTCCTGGCAAATTAAATGTCGACGGATAGTTCTCGCTGACACTGAAACTCCCTGAGCCTGCAGGACAGCTTTAATATCTTTGGAACTTGTTTGGGGCTGCTTATCCACCATATGGACAATCCCGCGTTGACACCTTTTATCAATTTTTCTCTTCTGTCTACGCCCAGGGAGATTAGCTACAGTGCCATTGGTTGCAAACTTCTTGATAATGTTGCACACTGTGGACAAAGGCAAATCTAGATTTCTGGAGATGGACTTGTAACCTTGAGATTTTTATTTTTCAACAATTTTGGTTCTCAAGTCCTCAGACAGTTCTCTTCTCCTCTTTCTGTTTTCCATGCTTAGTGTGGCACACACAGACACACAATGCAAAGACTAAGTGAACTTCTCTTCTTTTTATCTGCTTTAAAGTGTGATTTTTATATTGCCCACACCTGTTACTTGCCCCAGGTGAGTTTAAAGGAGCATCACATGCTTGAAACAATCCTATTTTTCCACAATTTTGAAAGGGTGCCAATATTTTTTTCTAGCCCATTTTTAGAGTTTGGTGTGACATTATGTCCAATTAGCTTTTTTTCCTCCCTTTTTTGGTCTAGTTCCAATACACACAAAGGGAATAAACATGTGTATAGCAAAACATGTGTTACTGCAATCATTTTCTGTGAGAAATACTTCATTTTCTTGAAAAATTTCAGGGGTGCCAACATTTACGCCCATGACTGTATTTGGTCTCCTCATGCTTCAGCCACATCCAAACTTTTTCATTCAGCCACTATATGGTCTCCTCGTGCTGCCAACACCTCCACGCTGTGTCATTTAGCCACTGTAGGGTCTCCTCATGCTGCCAACACCTGCACACTGTGTCATTCAGACACTATATAGTCTCCTCATACTGATGCCACCTCCAGACTCTGTCATTGTGCCTCTCTGCGGCAGTGATTCTAAAAGTGATGCCTGTAATCTGCAAGTCATTCTGAATAACAGTATTATTTCACTACCCCAGCACACTCCATATGCATGTTAGAACAAAGAAAAGTCTTCTACACCCCTATTGAGGCACTCTGTAGTCCAGAAATAGCCGTTTTTTAATATAAATTTGCCACAAATAAATTTGGATCGAACCAAAGTTTTTAGAAAAATTCTGCAAATCGGCCAAATCTAATTTTTCAAAAGTTCGCTCATCTCTATTTATAATTTAAACATCTCTATTTATAAACATAAAAAAATGTTGGCCCAAAAAAGTTACCATAAGATATTCAATGTGTTTTACAAAACAATGTTCCAAGGTTTACACTAGTCACATCAGCTTTGCAAAAGTGGGCGTGGTTGTGTAAATGTTTTACAAGATATTTTCAAAGTGGTAAGAGTCCATTCTACATCAAAAATTTCACACCAGCTATTTGCTAGTGTAGAAATCACAGAAATGGTTGTAGTTCTTTTTTTTTTTTGTTTTGTTTTTTTCTGGGAAAAGGGTTTTATTTAATCAATTAAATGAAAATGAACTCTCACATATTTTTATATTTTCAAAGCAGCAAAAGAGACCTTTGAAAATGTGAGAAGGGGGACTTTTTTTTTTAATCAACTGGTGCTAGAAAGTTAAACTGATTTGTCAATTACTATTTGTCTTTACTCTTCCAGTTATATGCTACAGAGGAAATTCTTTTCTTTTTTAATTTATTTTTTGTCTTATCCACCGTGCTCTCTTCTGACACCTCTGTCTGTGTCAGGAACTGTCCAGAGCAGCATAGGTTTGAAATGGGGATTTTCTCCTGCTCTGGACAGTTCCTGATACGGGCATCAGGTGTCAGCAGAGAGCTCTGTGGACAAGCAAAAAAAGAGTAAAAAAAGCAAAGAATTTCCTCTGTAGCATACAGCTACTAAAAAGTACTGGAAGGGTAAATATTTTTTTATAGAAGTCATTTACAAATCTGTTTAACTTTCTGGCACCAGTTGATAAAAAAAAAAAATGTTTTTACTGAAAAGTGCATTGAAACAGAAGCCCCAAAAACTGCAAAATGAGGTTTGTTTGTTTTTTTTTTTCAAATATTTTTTTGTGAGTTTCACTGTAGATTTTGTGGGGAAATGAGTGATGTAATTACAAAGTACACTTGGTGGTACAAAAAAAACAAGCCTTTTTGGCATATTTTTTGCATTTTTTACCTAAAATTGTCTTACATTAAAGAATGTAATTTCAGAGCCATTAAAACAAATTGGATATTTTTCTCCTCGGGTGTACTTTTTCCCTTTGATAACAATAAAAAAAAATTATGAGAATTTGATTTTATAATTAGTGAGATGTGGTATGTGGCATTTTTGGCCTTTGGCTGGTCTTTTTACTAATGACCATAATTTGCAATGTTTAGACACTTTTAACTGTGTACTTTACTTTTACAGAAAATATTACATGACACCTTATATTCTAAGGTCAAACAGTTGACCAAATAGAAAATAGTGGCACTCATTTACTAATGCTAACCCGACTATTTTTATTGGATAGTGTGATCAAATTTGTGTCACATAGCCCGTGCAACACTCTGTGCGACATGCTATCCTGACAAGAAATACCATCACTCGGAGTTCTTTTAACCCCTTAAGGACCCATGACGTACCGGTACGTCATG
Source organism: Hyla sarda (assembly GCF_029499605.1). Classification (NCBI taxonomy): domain Eukaryota; kingdom Metazoa; phylum Chordata; class Amphibia; order Anura; family Hylidae; genus Hyla; species Hyla sarda. The sequence goes on from NC_079191.1 coordinate 220,517,181, forward strand.
AGTCCATTCCCATTCTATAACGCGGCCGGGACCTGTGGCTAATAGTGCACGGCACTGATCGTGGTACTGTGCGCTATTAACCCTTTAGGTGTGACGTTCAAAGTTGAAGTTAAAGTTAAAGTTTCCCATAAAAAAAAATAAAAAAAACTGTGGATGTAAAAATAAAAATTAACATATGTGTTATTGCCGCGTGCGGAAATGTCGGAATTATAAAAATATATCCTTAGTTAAACCGCACGGTCAATGGCGTACGCGCAAAAAAATTCAATAAGATCAATAAGTCAAAAAAATTCAAAAAGATCAATAAGTCCTATCAAAACAAAAATGGTACCGATAAAAACTTCAGATCTCAGCGCAAAAAAATTGCCCTCATACCGCCCCATACGCCGAAAAATAAAAAAGTTAATAGGGGTCAATTTATAAACGTAAAAATGACAATTTTAAACGTAATTATAAACGTAAAAATTTACCTGCATGTAATTATGATTTTTTCCGGAAGTACAACAAAATCAAACCTACATAAGTAGGGTATCATTTTAATTGTATGGACCTACAGAATAAAGAGAAGGTGTCATTTTTACAGAAAAATTTACTGTGTCCCAAAAATACAAAATGACATTTTTTTTTCTCAATTTTGTCTCACAATGATTTTTTTTCTGTTTTGCTTTAGATATTTGGGTAAAATGACTAATGTCATTACAAAGTAGAGTTGGTGGTGCAAAAAATAAGCCATCATATGTTTTCTATAATAATACAGTATATATTGATATTTCAGTTATCCTTTTTGATACATTTTAGGAAAAGTTACAAGAAATAGAAAGCTGTTTTCTCCTAGTTGTATAGTGCATGTGAAGTTCATGCTCTCATCTTAAGTAGTAATTTAGCAAACCAAGCAGAACAATTACAATTTAATGTGCATGCATTTGCAGGCTGAACTTTTTTTAATTAGTATCATTGTAGCAAAAGTGTGCGGGTCTGACTTTTTTACATAAACTTGTCCCATGTTGCAAGGATGCAAATTAAAGAGAAAAAAAACTTTTTTATGTCACCAGATAACTCGATGTTCATAGGTACCTTAGAAACAATGGCATATGTAACGCACACAAAGTGGATTCACATGCAGAAACATTCATACATTTGAAAAATCACATAGATGATGATGCGTACAAACACATGTAAATATACATTTTCATACATACTAACATATACTGTATACACACACACATACAAAATTATACACACACACACTTTAAGTAGATACAACTATTTAGGTACACAAATTTAATCATACAAAAAACACCTCTCTATATATTCATGTATACAGTAGACGGAAACACATGTATACATATATATTTGTACGTAAATATACAATGATGTACATTAATGATGAGTAAATCAAATCTGAAAAATCTGAAAAGAAAAATTTGATTTGCAATAAATGCGAATATCGCCGCAATTTGATCACGCAAATCGCTTGATTAAACTCCATTTAGTGCGGTCAAGGCTCCAGGGCATCTAAAATGGCAGATCCAAATGTGAGGACATGGGGCAAGGAATCCTGGGAAGGAGGGAACAAGGGTAGGCAGGATGACCCTGAATCACATGCAGCATGCAGCCAATCAGCAGCCAGCCACCCCTATGATGTCACAGCCCTATATAATCAGCAGTCATCTTAAAACCAGTCACTTCAGCCTTTTATTGCAGAGAGGTAGAGAGGGACAGGGAGCAGTTTGTGTTGCACAGAAAATAATTTTTACAGCAGCGATTCCCCTCCAGCTCACTACAGCGTTCTATTACAGAGAGGGACAGAGAGCAGTGTGTTGCACGGTGTGTTGCACAGAACAGCAGTGATTCACCTAAAGCCCAAATCCTGCCTAGAAGCACTGATAGGGAAGGGAGTGAGATTGAGAGAGAAAGTGCTATTTTGGGTGTAGTACATAGCGACTGTGTGCTGCAGCACTGGATTTATACTTACTGCTGGTGTTGTACACAAATAATATTTTAGGCGTACTGGAGCACATTGTCCTCCCCTCATAAGTGCATACCACATATGTACAACTAAGTGGTGTACTTTTTTGTTCCTGTTAAAGTCTTAATGGCCTAGATACTGTGAAAGGCCAGCCAAAAGTAAACACCTGTTGGTGTTGTAGACAAATATTGTTTTAAGCATACTGGAGCGCATTGTCCTCCCCTCATAAGTGCATACCACATACGTACATCTAAGTGGTGTACTATTTTGTTCCTGTTAAAGTCTTAAGGGCCTAGATACTGTGAAAGGCCAGTCAAAAGCACAAACCGGCTGGTGTTGTACACAAATACTATTTTAAGCGTACTGGAGCGCATTGTCCTCCCCTCATAAGTGTATACCACATACGTACATCTAAGTCATGCACTATTTTGTTCTTGTTAAAGTCTTAAAGTCCTAGATACTATGAAAGTATACACCGGCTGGCGTTGTACACAAATACTGTTTTAAGCGTAGTGGAGCGTATTGTACTCCCTTCATATACGCACTAAGTATGTCAGGCAGAGAAGTGCCAGGACATGCACAGAGGAGTGGCAGAGGCCTAAATTCATCAGGCAGAGGTCACAGCAGACTAGGGGTGAGTGGAAGCAGGAGTCGCAGCGAGGGGCCTGAGCTCCCTGTATCAGCTAGTGGTCGTGTCTCGACCAGCAACCCATCTGTGTCATCTATTGGTTAACACGGTCATCCCCTTCATCAAAATTGACATCTGAAACCCCCAATCAACAGTCGATGGGTTCCTCAGACACAACCCTCAGTTGGCATGGCCTGGGAACAGTCCCTGTCCTCCCATTGCCTCTGTCCTATGCTGTTCCCTCTCCCACAGAAGTATCTTATGCTGTGGTTTCAGCTCCACTAATTAGTGAGGATAATCTACTAGAGGACAGTCAGCAGCTACTGCCCAACCAAGAAGGGGAGGAGACATCGCCTCTTCCGCTAGGCAACCAAGTAGTGATGAGAAGAATGGCGTGGGAGGTGGTGTTGCGAGCGTTCAGGCTCCTGAAGCAGACATTGTTGAGGAACCTGAGGAGGACATCAGTGACGTGCAGACACAATTCAATGAAGATGAAGCCAATCTCACTTGGGAGCCGAATGCAGAAGGGGCTTCATCCTCATCAGGAGAAGAAAGTTGCAGGTTTCCGTGAGGCAGCAGCTGAGCCAGCAAGGTGGTAGCATAGTTGGCAGTCAGCATGGTGGCATAAGTGGAAAGTCTGGAGCCAAACGTGGCAGGGGTAGACCACCTGCTTCACGGCAGCCTACCTTCCCGGGAGGTAGTGAAACAGGGTTTCTTGGAGTCGGCAGCGGCAGCAGTCAATCAGTGCGGACTGTTGATGGGAAAATCAGCTACTCGGCGGTGTGGCAGTTTTTCCTCAAGCATCAGGAGGAGGTTAACATGGCTACATGCAAGATGTGTCAGCAGAAGGTGAAGTGTGACCAGAGTCCCAATTAGCCTTGCTACACTTGACAAAGCTGATTCCTTCAGACCACATAGAGGGGTGAAGTACCAGTGGAATCGGAATCTTTATGATTGTAGGAAAACCCTGCCCAGGGAAGCAGATCAACCCAGTCGTCTTGACACGCAGAAATGAAATGGCGTAGATAGTCTCCTAGGATCTTATTCTCAACCTGTCCATTGGATTGAGGGTGGTAAGCCGAGGAAAAATCCAGCTTAACTTGAAGGCGTGAGCAGAGGGCTCGCCAGAACTTAGAGACGAATTAGACTCCACTGTCACATACTATATGGGAAGGGAGTCCGTGTAAAACGAAAGATATGCTGAAGAAAAAGCTTTGCAAGTTGTGGTGCTGAAGAAAGTCCGGGTAATGGTACAAAATGAGCCATTTTAGAAAATCGATCTACTACCACCCAGATGACTGTATTGCCACGGGAAGATGGAAGGTTGGTAATGAAGTCCATGGCAATATTGGTCCAGGGAATTTCTGGAACCGGCAAGGGCTGAAGAAATCCTGCTCTTGTCCAGAGCACATACTGAGCAAGTACGGACAAATTCAACGACAACCCCGTTTTAAGGTAGGCCACCAGTATTGTCTGGATATGAGCTGTAGGGATTTACGAATACCGGGATGAAATTCCCCATTTCAATACTCCAAGCTTCATACGGGGTGACACGTAAGTCTTTCCGGGAGGCAGATGTATGTGCTGCAGAGATGAGACGTTCAGGAGAAATAATATGCTGCGGAGGCAATCCATGGTCATGCACATCAGAAGACCTGAAAAGGGCATCTGCTCGTAAATTCTTTTCCGCAGGACAGAAGTGGATGTACAAGTCGAATCTGAAGAAAAATAGAGACCACCGGGCCTACCGTGGGTTGAGTCGATGGGCAGTTTGATGATAGAGCAAGTTTTTGTGGTCTGAATAAATAGTAACAGGATGTACAGAGCCTTCCAAGAGGTGACGCCATTCTTCTAAAGTCAACTTAATGGCCAAGAGCTTGCGATCTCCGATGGTGGACTTTAACTGTTTGAACGCTTCTTCAGCCTCAGGAGTCCAGACTTTTGGATTAGCAGTCTTCTTGGAGGGTGCAACGATGGGAGCTGCCAGAGTGGAGTAGTGAGGAATGAATTGCCGATCGTATTTGGCAAAGCCAAGGAAGCGCTGAATAGCTTTCAGATCAATAGGTTGTGGCCAGTCCAGAGCTGCGGATAATTTGTTGGGATCCATTTGAAGACCTTGACTGGTAACAATATAGCCCAGAAAAGGGAGGCAGGTCTTTTTAAAAGTACATTTCTTCAGTTAGAGAGATGATTTTCACAGAGATGCTGTAACACTTGGCGGAGGTTAAAGCAATGACACTGGACATTGGGCAAGTAAATGAGTATGTCATCCAAATAAACAACGACACAGGAGTACAAGAGGTCACGGAAAATATTATTGACGAACTCCTGGAAGACTGCTGGAGCATTACAGAGTCCAAATGGCAACACTAGATGTTCGAAATGGCCGTCACGAGTATTAAACGCAGTCTTCCTTTCGTCCCCTTCACGCATACGAATCAGATAATAGGCCCCACAAAGATCTAGTTTAGAAAAAATCCTGGCACCTCGTGGGCGATCAAATAACTCTGAGATTAAAGGAAGTGGGTAGCGGTTCTTTACTGTAATTTTATTCCAATCTCGGAAGTCAATGCATGGTCGCAAAGACCTGGCTTTTTTTTAACACGAAGAAGAAGCCGGCTCTGGCAGGGGAAGAGGACTTCCTGATAAACCCCTTCAGAAGGTTTTCCCTGATGTAATTAGACATGGCCAGAGTCTCTGGGACAACAAAGGGTAAATTCTGCCCCTGGGAGAAGTGGTGCCGGGCAGTAAGTCAATAGGACAATTGTAGGGACGATGTGAAGGCAAAACTTCAGCTTGTTTTTCACTGAAGACATCAGCAAAGTCCTGGAGGAATGAAGGCAAACAGAAGACAAGAAGATGAAGGTTCCAACTTAGAGAAATGTATATGAAAACAGTGGTTGTTGCACTGTGAACCCAAGCGAAGAACTTCTCCAGTTTTCCAATCCAGCTGCGGGGTATGGAGCTGCAACCAAGGTAGGCCAAGCAAGAGAGGAGAAGTACTATGAGGTAGTACATAGGAGGACAAGTTCTCCTTATGCAAGAGTCCGACCTGCATAGACAACAGTTCTGTGCGATATAGCACTCTACAGTCCAGTTTCTCTCCAATGACCATAGAGATATACAGAGGTTTTAACAGGCAGGACACAGGCAGACGATACCTATGTACTAAGGAGGCATCAATGAAGTCCAGAAAAGCAAAAATGGAGATGATCTCTTTAGAGGGTAGAAAAAGCTGAACCGTCAAATTAAGTGTGGAGAAGTGATATTCACACCTAGGGAGGCCTCTCCCACAAACTCTAGGTGCAAGCATTTCCCTGTGACTGTGGATGCAGAGGACAATCCTTGAGGAAGTGATCTGCACTGGCGCAGTATAGGCAAAGATTCTCATTTTGTCGGCAAGTTCTTTCCTGCAGAGTCAAGCGAGACCGATCCAGCTGCATAGCCTCCACTGCGGGAGCCAAAGTAGAAGGTTGCGGTGGTTGCTGGAAAACAGGTGCAAGACGAGGAAAGCGCCGAGGTCGTCCAGACTCGCTTTCTTGGCGTAGTTCCTTATGTCGCTCAGAGAAACTGATATCAGTCTGGGATGCCAACTGTATTAGTTCATTCAGGTTAGAAGGCAATTCCCGGGCAGCGAGGACATCCTTGATATGACTTGATAATCCTCTCTTAAAGGAGAACGCCAAAATAGAAAAATTGTCCTCCATACGGCTGTCAGTAAAAAAATAAAGAGGTAGATACCTTCCTTCGCTCCCCCCGGTGCCGCCAGTAACCCACTCCGGTCTCCGCCGTTATCCTCTTCCTGGTAACCGGTGGTCAGCGAGTCATACTGCACCGGCCACAGCGAAGTCCCGACTCAGCGATAGGCTGAGCGGCAGTGTAACTCCGATGCCAGGGTACGAAATAGTCTGGCATACTTGCCCACAGAGGAGTTGCTCTGAGATAGACTCAGCAATGCCGACTCAGCAGAGGAATCTCAGGCAGGTTCCTCAAAGACACTACGATATTCTGACAGAAATGCCTGGAGATTAGCAGTGAGACCATCACTGGGATCCCAAAGCGGAGTTGCCCAGGTTAAAGCCCTTCCAGTTAAGAGACTGATGACGATGGCCACCTTTGCTCCCTCCGTAGGAAACTGTTCCGACATGAGTTCTATGTGCATGGAGCACTGAGTCACGAAACCACGACAGGACTTGGGATCTAGAAAAATGTTGTTGTATAAAACTTAGCTTTTAATTATATGCTAGATAAAATATATATACCAAGTGTTCTACCACGAAAAACAAGACAAATAAAGGAGCCACGATGCAAAGGTAACACACACTGGTCACTAAAGAGGACCACACAATTAGATATTGTCAATGATCAAGATATGTATTCAAACTGCATACAGCAGCAAATTGTGTTTTCACAATGTCATATGAGAAAATGTAAAGCTATCTTGATTAACTAAGGCCGCATAAAGCAGTACAAGTAATGCCCATATTAGACCAATGGTTGTCCCTGTCCCAAAGCGTTTTTGTATGGGGGATAGGTCAAACATAAGATCCCCACACTTCCTCAGGGGACACAAAGCAACAGGATGTGCCAATCCTCACACCATTACCATAGTGGCTAATTGCATATAAGGACTTATTGTATAGCCTAATGCATAAATATTCATAACCTAGAATTAGCAATTAGTAATAGACATTCTCAGTAAGATCATGACAAGAAGGAGGTCATCCCCAAATATATATGTCATGGCGCTCTGTAGTCACTTGCTGATACGGTCCTGACTACTGCCTAAGACCAATAAAGGGGATAGACATCCAAAGTTATCAGAACTAACTCTGCTGTGGCAGAGTATGCTGGAAAGGTGTCCGGATAGACGTGCTAAGTGTGCACGCTGGCGTCTCACAAACTTGGGATCTTGGGATCCCCCTCATATTTCTCTGGAAGAGACAAGCAGAGTTTTGATCCAGAGACGACTGCGGGAACGGGAGGCAGAACCGGAGCAGGAGGCTGTGGCTGTGGCGGTTGTTGTTGAGCAGTGAGTAATTGCTGCGTCATGGTGGACAACTGGCTCAACTGCTGTGTCTGCTGGGCCAACTGCTGTGACTGGAGCGCCACAATGGAAGCAAGATCTAGATTATCAGACAGCAGGACCCCAGTGGGATCCAAGGCCGGAACTTGCGGTTACAGAGCTGGATGTGGATCCTCTAACCTGTGTGGCTGATGACTCGGACCTTATCAGGGAGTGGAGTCTAAGATCCCGCTGGTCTTAACCAGAGTCCGCTACAAGGCAGGATGGGCTTGCTGCGGCATGCGACACCCAGGTCGCTACCCTCAACACGGCTCAACCACACAGGTACCTGGGCAAGGTGACGTATCGAATGATAAGGCAGTAGCGTAGTGAGACGTAGTAGAAGGTCAGGCCAGGCGGCAAAGGTGCAAAGTCAAATAATGTAGCAGAAAGGTCTGGATACACGGATAAGGCAAACAGGCAAAATGGAACACTTAATCTCAGGCTAGTGGCACTGAAGATCCGGCAGGGAAGAGGGAGAGGTGCAAGAACTTTTAGATAAGTGTCAGGTGTGTGACATAATTATAGGCACACTGGCCCTTAAAATTTCAGAGCTCCAGCAGCGAGCGCCCTTGGGGACGGGGACATTTGCACTGTAGCTGAAAAATGAGAAATAGCAGCGGAGGAGTCAGAGGAGCATGGTAAGTGACGGGTTGGAACTCGCATGCGGGCGCATCCCACGATGCGAATCTCAGCCCCGCCGACATCAATACAAAGCGCTCGTGGCCAGCGTGTGCGGTCGGAGTGCGATGCTTAACAGCCACTTCGGCCTCCATGCTCTCAGGCCATTGGTCCTGTGACAGTGTGCGACTGCGACTTCTCATCCTCCACCGTGTCCTCAGCGTCCACTGCACGGACAAGTCTCAGTGTCCCTCCAGCATACCATGTGTGCAGGGCATGGCGGTGTTATGCTGTTCCTCACATGGTTTGCCTTGACGAACAAAGTCACACAGGGGAGGAACTGCTAAAAGGCATTCATGAAGAAATCAAATTATGGCTTACTCCACAAAAACTGGAAATGGGAACCATGGTGACCGACAACAGGAAGAACATCTTGTCTGCGCTGAGACAAGGAAGCCTGAGAAATGCGCCCTGCATGGAACACGTGTTTAATCTGGTTGTCAAACAGTTCCTGAAGTGTTCCCCCCATCTGCAAGACATTCTAACAATGGGAAGGAAACTTTGTATGCACTTCAGCCACTTGTAAACCGCAAAGCACACCCTCCTTGAGCTGCAGCGTCAGAATGGCATCCCCCAACATAGTCTGATTTGCGACATTGCCATACGTTGGAATTCCACCCTGCATATGTTGGACCGAACAGCCATCACCGATGTCTGGATGATCGAAGCGGATAGGGGAACTCCCCTGTGTAACTTCAATGTCAACCAGTCGCAGCTCATACGTGACACCTGCCGTTTGCTCAGGCCCTTTGAGAAAGCCACATTATTAGACAGTCACCAGAATTACGGGATGAACAACCACTGCTTCATTCTACTACTTCATCTACTACAACACGTGTTGGAAACAATGGCTGGTAAGGGCACTGGAGACATGGCACCTACATCTTACAGCAACATGAGCCCTGTGGGGGCTGAACTGGAGGAGGAGGGCAGGCGCACAGTGGAGCACAGTTTATGTTTAGCGAGATGGGCAGTTTTTCTAGTCATCTGACAGGAGAGGAGGAGCAGGAGCAGCTAGAGGAGCTAGAGATATGAGGAAGGCGAGACAGACGACCCAGACACACCATGGCAGTATGCAGTGGAAATGGAGACAGGGAGTCCCACGGAGTTAGTTTCACAAATGGCACGATGCATGCTCACTTGCTTGCGTATTGACTGCTGAATTGTTACCATTGGGCCACGGGATGACTTCTGGCTCTTCATCTTATTGGATGACTTCTGGCTCTCCATCTTCTTGAAAATGAGAGGGAGGACAAACTGACCTACTACAGAGACATCCTATGGAGACATCCTACATAGTCAGTTTGCCAATGCCTATCTGCGCCATCGTCCATCCTCTCACAGGTCTGACTTGGGGGGGGGGGGGGCATTTGCATTCACCTTTCACTGCCATGGCTGTTGGGGAGTGGGGAGGTGGCAGGAGCAGCACTAGCTCCATCAGCTGCAGCCTGAGTCTACAGTTGCAGATGAGTACCTTTTATCACCCGCATAGTGAAGCGACTCATTAGCAGCAGGTGGACCTGGAGCAGGAACTGAACCAGCAGGTGGTGGCATACCTTGACATGACCATGCCAACACACCTTGAAGATCCGCTGGACTTCTGGGCAGCCAAACTTGATTTGTGGCCGCAACTAGCAGAGTTTGCCCTGGAAAAGCTGTACTGCCCGGCCTGTAGTGTGCCATCAGAGCGGGTGTTTAGTGCGGCCGGGGCCATAGTAACCCCAAGGAAAACTCATCTCTCTACCAAAAATGTGGAGAGACTGACCTTTGAGAAGATGAATAAGGCATGGATCAGCCAGGATTTCCACAAACCAATGCATGATGCATCAGAGTAGATTGACCATGGTGCCAGACCAACACTTCACAAATATGGATAGTGCTAAACATATTTAAGGTGCTCCTCCCCAGTTACAGACATTCCTCCGCATCAGACCACAAGTTAGTATTGAGAATGTGCATTACATAAAACTTATCTTTTAATAATATTCTTAGGATAAAATACATGTACCCTACATGTTTTTGAAATCAAACGAAAAGAAAGGTGTGCAAAAAACACCATGTGCCATCTACACCACCAAGTATTGATGTGATGCAAAGACCTTTAAAAGGTGGAAGGAAACAACGTATGGTCCATTGTAACCGGTGGGGGTAAAAACTTCCCCTGTAAGGCCCTACTCTCGCATTATTAATTTCCTTCTTAGCAAGTGTTATGTGCCCTATAAAGGGCCTTCCTTTTTAGGGCGAGTAACACTTGGCAAGAAGGGCATTAATAGGGCGAGAGTAGGGCCTTACAGGGGAAGCTTTTACCCCCACCTTTTACAATGGACAATCTGTTGTTCCCTTCCACCTTTTCAAGGAAAATGTTACACGTCTTAAAAAGGGCGGCGCCACACAGGAACCAATCCCTATTTCCACCTAAAAACCATGGGAAATGGCAGTGTTTGTTGGTGGAAATAGGGAGAAGTTCCTTTTTGGGGCTGCCCTTTTTAGTATCACTTGCCAAGTAGGGAATTAATAATGCGAGAGTCATCACTTCTTTCATTTTACACAAATATAAGAGTGTGGTCTGGCTACTGCAGGGTATATTTAGAGACCACTCTGGACTATGGGAGGTGTGTGAAGAATCAAGGCTGGTGTAGATGAATCGGTGGTGCTCTGGCTTAACCCCTTAAGGACCGAGGGTTTTTCCGTTTTTGCATTTTCGTTTTTTCCTCCTTGCCTTTAAAGAATCATAACTCTTTCAATTTTGCACCTAAAAATCCATATTATGGCTTATTTTTTGTGCCACCAATTCTACTTTGTAATGACGTCAGTCATTTTGCCCAAAAATCTACGACGAAACAGAAAAAAAAAATTATTGTGAGACAAAATTGAAAAAAAACCCCGCTGTTTTGTAACTTTTGGGGGCTTCCATTTCTACGTAGTACATTTTTCGGTAAAAATTACACCTTATCTTTATTCTGTAGGTCCATTTGATTAAAATGATATCCTATTTATATAGGTTTGATTTTGTCGTACTTCTGGAAAAAATCATAACTACATGCAGGAAAATTAATATGTTTAAAATTGTCATCTTCTGACCCCCATAACTTTTTTATTTTTCCATGTATGGGGCTATATGAGGGCTATTTTTTGCGCCATGATCTGAAGTTTTTAGCGGTACCATTTGCATTGATAGGACTTATTGATTCATTTTTTTCATGATATAAAAAGTGACCAAAAATGCACTATTTTGGACTTTGGCATTCTTTTGCCCGTACGCCATTAACCGTGCGGTTTAATTAACGATATATTTTTATAATTCTGACATTTCCACACGTGGCGATACCATATATGTTTATTTTTATTTACACTGTGGTTTTTTTTTTATGGGAAAAGGGGGGTGATTCAAACTTTTAATAGGGAAGGGGTTAAATGATCTTTATTCACTTTTTTTTCCACTTTTTTTTGCAGTGTTATAGCTCCCATAGGGACCTATAACAGTGCACACACTGATCTATTACATTGATCACTGGTTTCTCATAGGAAACCAGTGATTGATGATTCTGCCGCTTGACTGCTCATGCCTGGATCTCAGGCACTGAGCAGTCATTCGGCGATCAGACAGCGAGGAGGCAGGTAGGGATCCTCCAGCTGTCCTGTAAGCTGTTCGGGATGCTGCGATTTCGCCGCGGCTATCCCGAACAGCTCCCTGAGCTAACCGGCATGTTTTCACCTTCACATTAGACGCGGCGTTCAACTTTGAACTCCGCGTCTAAAGGGTTAATAGCGCGCGGCACCGCGAACAATGCCGAGCGCTATTAGCCACGGGTCCCGACCGTTGTTAGAGGCCGGGCCCAACCCGTTATAGATCGGGAGCGGACACTTGACGTACCGGTACGTCATGTGTCCTTAAGGAGTTAAAGAATTATAGTTCCAAATGCAAAATCCATAAAGAATAATAAGTCGGCAACTCACCGGTCTTCTTCATCTTTTATTAATACTCACATTGGACGTAACAGGAGAGGGATAGTGTGCGGGGGGTACAGCAGGCTACAGTAGCCGTTTCGCACAGGTTAGTGCTTCATCTGGCCTATGATATTATTTTACAGAGGCCTTGTTAAAAATAAAAGAAGTGAGCTGATTGGTTGCTATGGTCAACTGGGCAACTTTTCCTCTGGACAGGTTTTGATAAATCTCCCCCACACTGTTTAAAGAAACAGCCTTAATTCTAATTTTGGAAATTCAGTGTTTGTTTGTTTTTTCTTTTTCAATGGTGTGATTATTAGGCTGGGTTCACACTGCGTAATATTTGGCACACATTTTATTGTGCACATAGATTTGTTGTGAAAATGCATAAAATACACACCAAAAATGTTACATTTTGTGAACCCAGCCTTAGATAAAAACTGATGGCTCTTTTTATACTGATTCTATAGTCATATTTAGCTTTTTACACCTCATAGTGGGAAGCCAGCCTCATAGATAATTTATTTAGATAGCTGCTTTTACTGTAAATTTAACGTGAAAAAATGTTGCCAAAAACGCCAAGTGGCAGCATCTACGACAGCATCTATAGTATACAGCTGTTTTACTGTAACCCCTTACTGGGCTGTGTGCTGGCCTAGCAAGTAAAGAGTTAACTAGCGCTACTAAGGAGTGCCATTTAACTGCTTAGGGGGTATAGAGTAAACAGTCATATATGAATATTGTATACAGTGAGAAGAGACAAGCACTTACCCCTCTGGTTCCTGCTGTGGTCTGTTTGTGTGTAACTCTGCCTCTAGTGATGACGTCACTAGAGTCTGTACTTCACAGGGAGATGACAGACAGGAACAAGGCCCGCAGCACCATCAGCATAGTAATGGGAGTCCGGGCTCTGGTACAGTATACAATGGTGCACTATGCACAGCTATATACTGTATGGCTGGCAGGGTTTTGAAGCTATTATCACTACCTACCTCCTTAAAATCCATTGGCCGAATGCTCTGCATCTGATCCACAAAGTGATACCCTGAAGACAGCGATAAACTACCAGAGAGTCAAAAAATGTTTTCACACAGATGTCAAGATGCCAGAAGAAACAGCAAAAAAAAAACACACAAAACTCTGCTAAACGCAGTGTCGGTGGTTGTTACATTTTTGCGGCATTTTTTCAAGTAAAATAACACCAGAAAAAAAAACATGTGGAAACCTAGCTCAAATGGGTCTACAAGATACAAAAAAAATTTATATGTTGTACATCTTGGCAAAATATTAACTTTTCTAATATACTTCACAAGAAAATTTTATTTCCTTTTTATAAAAATCAGGGCTTAAAAAATCATGGCTTTGTCCAAGCTGAAGCACAGGCATAGACAAAGTCCAGTAAGTGAGGGTGGACTAGCACTCCTTTGTGCTCTCGCCTGTCTGATAGTACTCCTCTGTGCTCTCTCTTGTCTGATAGGACTCCTCTGTGCTCTCTTCTCTGATAGTACTCCTCTGTGCTCTCTCCTGTCTGATAGTACTCAATTGTGCTCTCTCCTGTCTGATAGCACTCCTCTGTGTTCTCTCCTGTCTGATAGGACTCCTCTGTGATCTCTCCTGTCTGATAGGACTCCTCTGTGCTCTCTCCTCTCTAATAGTACTCCTCTGCGCACTCTCCTGTCTGATAGTACTCCCCTGTTCTCTTCTCTGTCTGATAGTACTCCTCTGTGCTCTCTCCTGACTGATAGGACTCCTCTGTGCTCTCTCCTGTCTGATAGTACTCCTATGTGCTCTCTCCTGTCTGATAGGACTTCTCTGTGCTCTCTCCTGTCTGATAGTACTCCTATGTGCTATTTCATGTCTGATAGCACTCCTCTGTGCTCTCTCCTGTCTGATAGCACTCCTCTGTGCTCTCTCCTGTCTGATAGTATTCCTCTGTGCTCTCTCCTGTCTAATAGTACTCCTCTGTGCTCTCTCCTGTCTGATAGCATTTATTTGTGCTCTCTCCAGTCTGATAGGACTCCTCTGTGCTCTCTCCTGTCAGAAAGGACTCCTCTGTGCTCTCTACTGTCTGATAGTACTTCTCTGTGCTCTCTCATGTCGGATAGTACTCCACTGTGCTCTCTCCTGTCTGATAGCACTCCTCTGTGCTATCTCATGTCTGATAGTACTCCTCTGTGCTCTCTCCTGTCTGATTGCACTCCTCTGTGCTCTCTCCTGTCTGATAGTATTCCTCTGTGCTCTCTCCTGTCTAATAGCACTCTTCTGTGCTCTCTCCTGTCTAATAGTACTCCTCTGTGCTCTCTCCTGTCTGATAGCATTCCTCTGTGCTCTCTCCAGTCTGATAGGACTCCTCGGTGCTCTCTCCTGTCGGATGGGACTCCTCTGTGCTCTCTCCTGTCTGATAGCATTCATTTGTGCTCTCTCCAGTCTGATAGGACTCCTCTGTGCTCTCTCCTGTCGGATAGGACTCCTCTATGCTCTCTACTGTCTGATAGTACTCCTCTGTGCTCTCTCCTGTCTAATAGGACTCCTCTGTGCTCTCTCCTGTCTGATAGTACTTCTAAGTGCTATCTCATGTCTGATAGGACTCCTCTGTGCTCTCTCCTGTCGGATAGGACTCCTCTATGCTCTCTACTGTCTGATAGTACTCCTCTGTGCTCTCTCCAGTCTGATAGGACTCCTTGGTGCTCTCTCCTGTCTGATAGTATTCTTCTGTGCTCTCTCCTGTCTAATAGTACTCCTCTGTGCTCTCTCCTGTCTAATAGCATTCCTCTGTGCTCTCTCCAGTCTGATAGGACTCCTCGGTGCTCTCTCCTGTCTGATAGGACTCCTCTGTGCTCTCTCCTGTCTGATAGTACTCCACTGTGCTCTCTTCTGTCTGATAGTACTCCTCTGTGCTCTCTCCTGTCTGATAGTATTCTTCTGTGCTCTCTCCTGTCTAATAGTACTCCTCTGTGCTCTCTCCTGTCTAATAGCACTCCTCTGTGCTCTCTCCTGTCTAATAGTATTCCTCTGTGCTCTCTCCTGTCTAATAGTACTCCTCTGTGCTCTCTCCTGTCTGATAGCATTTATTTGTGCTCTCTCCAGTCTGATAGGACTCCTCTGTTCTCTCTCCTGTCAGAAAGGACTCCTCTGTGCTCTCTACTGTCTGATAGTACTTCTCTGTGCTCTCTCATGTCGGATAGTACTCCACTGTGCTCTCTCCTGTCTGATAGCACTCCTCTGTGCTATCTCATGTCTGATAGTACTCCTCTGTGCTCTCTCCTGTCTGATTGCACTCCTCTGTGCTCTCTCCTGTCTGATAGTATTCCTCTGTGCTCTCTCCTGTCTAATAGCACTCCTCTGTGCTCTCTCCTGTCTAATAGCACTCCTCTGTGCTCTCTCCTGTCTGATAGCATTCCTCTGTGCTCTCTCCAGTCTGATAGGACTCCTCGGTGCTCTCTCCTGTCGGATAGGACTCCTCTGTGCTCTCTCCTGTCTGATAGCATTCATTTGTGCTCTCTCCAGTCTGATAGGACTCCTCTGTGCTCTCTCCTGTCGGATAGGACTCCTCTATGCTCTCTACTGTCTGATAGTACTCCTCTGTGCTCTCTCCTGTCTGATAGGACTCCTCTGTGCTCTCTCCTGTCTGATAGTACTTCTAAGTGCTATCTCATGTCTGATAGGACTCCTCTGTGTTCTCTCCTGTCGGATAGGACTCCTCTATGCTCTCTACTGTCTGATAGTACTCCTCTGTGCTCTCTCCAGTCTGATAGGACTCCTTGGTGCTCTCTCCTGTCTGATAGTATTCTTCTGTGCTCTCTCCTGTCTAATAGTACTCCTCTGTGCTCTCTCCTGTCTAATAGCATTCCTCTGTGCTCTCTCCAGTCTGATAGGACTCCTCGGTGCTCTCTCCTGTCTGATAGGACTCCTCTGTGCTCTCTCCTGTCTGATAGTACTCCACTGTGCTCTCTTCTGTCTGATAGTACTCCTCTGTGCTCTCTCCTGTCTGATAGTATTCTTCTGTGCTCTCTCCTGTCTAATAGTACTCCTCTGTGCTCTCTCCTGTCTAATAGCACTCCTCTGTGCTCTCTCCTGTCTAATAGTATTCCTCTGTGCTCTCTCCTGTCTAATAGTACTCCACTTTGCTCTCTCCTGTCCTATGAGACAGGAGAGAGCACAGAGGAGTGCTAGCCTACCCTCACTTACTGGACTTTGCCTGTGCTTTAGCTTGGAAAAAGCCATGATTTTATTAGCCAGGATTTCTATAAAATGGAAATACAATTTTCTTATTAAGTATATTAGAAAGGTTAATGCTTTTCCAAGATGTATTTGACAAATTTGACAGTGCTTATTTTATTTTGTCATCCAAATATTGTCAGTGTGAGACTCTGAGTGAGTATTGTCATTGGCCACACAGTAGACAATGGCAATGCATAATGCCAATAAGAAAAATGTACAACAAGCAAAGTATAAAAGCAAGAACAGAACAAAAACCTTTAGACACTGTTAGACTTTTGTGCTTTAATATACCAAGGTTGATTTTAAGTCACAGTCCAGGACACAGGCCCTGACTATGGTGAAATTTAATGGGAATATTCTGTAAAGTAAGTCTTGGTAGGTAAATACAAATCCTTTTTATCCTTTTTATCTGCATCGTGTGTCTGATACATTCGAGCTACGTCACATACAGCAAATTATAAGATCTTATTTTTACATTCAGCTTACTTCTTGATTCCCTTCATGAATCGTCTTTCTTCTTTCCATCTGCAATCCTTAAAATGTAGATTAAAAGACAGGCTATCACCAGTGCTGCACACAGCACAACATATATCAACAGTCACTTTAGATCTACAGTTGTTATCTTTCAATAACAAATTACCTCCAGCAGAGCCAGTAGCAATAAATCAAATAAGCATGTGCATTTCATGAGAAGCCATCAAGCCATTTCCAGTTTAGAACACTGATCGTCCTTTACTCAATTATGACTGTAGCCCAGGAAATCTTAAATTTTACTAGCTGAGGTGAACTATTTTTTAGTTTAACATATTTTCTGCACTCTTTCACAAAAATACCAATACTTAAGGCATTACTTTAATAACTAGAATTCTAAACAAAGAATTCTGGATTTACCAAAATGTTATGTTATTTCCTCTGATAGAGAATACAATTTTAACCCCTGGAGGACTAAGCCCATTTTGGCCTTAAGGACCAGGCCAATTTTATTTTAGCATTTTCATTTTTTCCTCCTCAGCTTTTTTCCTCCTCTAAAAATCATTATTCAACCACAGACCCATTAGAGGGCTTTTTTTTTTTTTTTTTGCGTGACTAATTTTCTTTTTATTTTCGATTTTCAATTTTTTTAATTTATTTTCAACACAGAAAATAAGGAAAGCAATATCTCAATGGAAATAACAAGCGATATGACATAAATGAGGCATTCCAATGAAATGCATAATATCAGTCAGAACAGAAGATACTTAGTCAGAACAAAAAAGAAGGAGGCTACACTCCGAACGTGCAAATCTAGACCCTCACTAAAGGGAAGGGAGGAGGGGAAAAGGCAAAAGAGGTGTCCAGGGAGGTCAGGTGAGGAGGGGGGAAGGGTGAATACAAACAGGAGAGAACAAGGTATGGAAGGGGAATGGAGGGGGGAAGAAGGGAGAAGAAGCCCATTTGCGTGACTAATTTTACTGTAATGACATCACTCATTTTACCATAAAATGTATGGCGCAAGCAAAAAAATTATTATTTATGTGGGAAAATTGAAAAGAAAACCATAATTTAGCACATTTTGGAAGGTTTTGTTTTCACGCTGTACACTTTTACAATAAAAAAGACATGTTTTCTTTATTCTGTGGGTCAATACGATTAAAATGATACCCATGTAGTATGCTTTTCTATAATTGTACCCCTTTAAAAAAATCTCAAACTATTTTAACAAAATGAGTATGTTTAAAATTGCCCTATTTTGACCACCTACAGCATAAGTTTCTCATTTTTCTGTATACGGGGCAGTATAGGGCAAATTCTTTGCACTGTTATCTGTTGTTTTTATCGGTACCACTTTTGCTGATATTTTATTTTTTGTTATCATTTTTTATTACTTTTTTTTGGAATAAAATGCAATAAAATTCAATCAGCTATTTTGGGTATTTTTTTTTTACATTTACGCCATTCACCATATGGGATAATTAAGATTACATTTTGATAGGTCTGACATTTATGCAAGCGGCGATACCTAATATGTTTAGTAATTATTTTTCTTTATGCTTTTTAGGGGTAAAATGGGAAAAAGGCATAATTTACATTTTTAATGTGGGAGTTTTTTTTATTTTTTTACTTTTTTTTTCTTTACATTTTTAACTTTGTTTGTTATTTACACGTTTAATGACTATTTATAGCAATCATTTGATTGATAATACTGTTCAGTGGTATGCAGACCAGAGCAGAGGACTACTGGAGATGGACGGAGGTAGGTGAGGGAACCCCTGTCCGCCATTCTGGATGAACCCGATCCGCCATTCGGATCTAGAGATGAGCGAATTGAAGCTGATGAACTCGAATTTGTTACAAATTTCAGGAAGTATTCGCATTTGTTTCGAATGCGAATATCGCCGCTATTCTATCACGTGAATCACTTCATTAAACTCCATTTAATGCAGTGCAGGCTCCAGGGCATCTAAAATGGCGGATCCACATGTCAGTACATGGGGCAAGGAACGCTGGGAAGGCGGGAAGGGAAGTAGGCGGGATGACCCTGATTCACTTGCAGAATGCAGCCTATCAGCAGCCAGTCACAACTGTGATGTCACAGCCCTATATAATCGGCAGCCATCTTGCGGCCAGTCACTTCATTACAATAAACTGCAGAAGGATCATAGGACGCAGAGCCTGTATGTGTGTATTACAGCAGAGAAAAGCGCATTCCAGCAGCGTTTCACATCCTCCTAGTCACATCAGCATTCTCGTGGACTGAGAACATAGTTTTTTTCACTGAAAAGGATTTTTACTGCAGCTGCAGGCATTAACCTCCCAGTCACTTTCTTCAGCTTAGTCTTACAGAGAGGAGCAGATAGCTGTGTGTTGCCTCATACATTTCAACAAGCTGCCTCAACTTCCTAAACCTTAGCAGAGGAGGCAGGAATAATTTTTCTGCGCAATTCAGTGTCTTTGTTGCACAAAAAATCATCTACTGGTTATACTAGTTTGTAGATGGTATAATAACCAGCAGTCCATTCCTAATAGTCTGTGACAGAGTGTAATTTTGTGTTTAGTACATAGTACTGTAGCGCATTTTTCTGCCCTCATAAGTGCATACCGCATGCATATATCTAAGAAGTGTACTATCTTGTACCTGTTAATCTGTCAAAGGCCTACATACTGTGAAAGGACAGACAAAAGTAATCACCGGCTGGTGTTTTACAAAAATACTGAGTTTTTAGGCGCATTGTTGCACATTTTTGTGCCCTCATAAGTGCATACTGCATACGTACATCTAAGTAGTGTACTAGTTTGTACCTGTTAATCTATCAAGGGCCTTCATACTGTGAAAGAACAGCCAAAAATAATCACAGGCTGGTGTTTTAAAAAAATTACAGAGTTTTTAGGCGCATTGTAGTGCATTTTTCTGCCCTCATAAGTGCATACCGCATACATACATGTAAGTGGTGTACTATTTTGAACCTGTCAATCAGTCAAGGGCCTACATACTGTGAAAGGACAGCAAAAAGTAATCACCAGCTGGGGTTTTACAAAAGTACAGAGTGTTTAGGCGTATTGTAGCGCATTTTTTCTGCCCTCATCAGTGCATACTGCATCTGTACATCTAAGTAGTGTAATATTTTGTACCTATTAATCTGCAATGGGCCTACATACTGTGAAAGTCCAGGCAAAAGTACTTACCGGCTGGTATTGTACTCAGCTACTTTTTTAAGTGTACTGTAGCGCATTTTTCTGCCCTCATAAGTGCATACCGCATGCATATATCTAAGAAGTGTACTATCTTGTACCTGTTAATCTGTCAAAGGCCTACATACTGTGAAAGGACAGACAAAAGTAATCACCGGCTGGTGTTTTACAAAAATACTGAGTTTTTAGGCGCATTGTTGCACATTTTTGTGCCCTCATAAGTGCATACTGCATACGTACATCTAAGTAGTGTACTAGTTTGTACCTGTTAATCTATCAAGGGCCTTCATACTGTGAAAGAACAGCCAAAAATAATCACAGGCTGGTGTTTTAAAAAAATTACAGAGTTTTTAGGCGCATTGTAGCGCATTTTTCTGCCCTCATAAGTGCATACCGCATACATACATGTAAGTGGTGTACTATTTTGAACCTGTCAATCAGTCAAGGGCCTACATACTGTGAAAGGACAGCAAAAAGTAATCACCAGCTGGGGTTTTACAAAAGTACAGAGTGTTTAGGCGTATTGTAGCGCATTTTTTTCTGCCCTCATCAGTGCATACTGCATCTGTACATCTAAGTAGTGTAATATTTTGTACCTGTTAATCTGTCAAGGGCCTACATACTGTGAGAGGACAACCAAAAGTAATCACCAGCTGGTGTTTTACAAAAACACAGAGTTTTTAGGCGTATTGCATTTTTCTGCCCTCATAAGTGCATACCGCATACGTACATCTATGTAGTGTACTATTTTGAACCTGTTAATCTGTCAAGGGCCTACATACTGTGAGAGGGCAACCAAAAGTAATCACCAGCTGGTGTTTTTACAAAAATACAGAGTTTTTAGGTGTATTGCAGTGCATTTTTCTGTCCTCACCAGTGCTTACCGCATACATACATCTAAGTAGTATACTAATTTGTACCTATTAATCTGTCAAGGGCCAACATACTGTGAAAGTCCAGCAAAAGTACTTACCGGCTGGTATTGTACTCAGATACTTTTTAAGTTTACTGTAGAGCATTTTTCTGCACTCATCAATGCATACCACACACCTACATCTAAGTAGTGTACGATATTGTACCTGTTAATCTGTCAAGGGCCTACATACTGTGAAAGAACAGCCAAAAGTAATCATCGGCTGGTGTTTTAGAAAAATTACAGAGTTTTCAGGCGCATTGTCGCGCATTTTTCTGCCCTCATAAGTGCATACCGCATACATACATCTAAGTAGTGTACTATTTTGCACCTGTTAATCTGTCAAGGGCCTACATACTGTGAAAGGACAGACAAAAGTAATCTCCTGCTGTTTTTAGGCATACTGTAGCGCATTTTTCTGCCCTCATAAGTGCTCACCGCATATGTACATCTAAGTAGTGTACTATTTTTTACCTGTTAATCTGTCAAGGGCCTACATACTATGAAAGTCAAGGCAAAAGTACTCATAGGCTGGTGTTGTACTGAGATACTTTTTTAAGTGTACTGTAGAGCATTTTTCTTCCCTCATCAGTACATACTACATACCTACATCTAAGTAGTGTTCTATTTTGGAGCTGTAACTCTAGTCAGGAATAATACATGTCCTTTGTGGCTCACTGGATTAATGTGGTTCCTGCACAGCCACAACACCAACTTGGACAGGTCACGCCGCTTCCTCCTCCACACTCTCAAAGCCCATTGGTTCGCCTCCTCATCCTCAACCGTGTCCTCAGCCTCCACTGCCCAGACAAGTCTCAGTGGCCCTTCAACATACCATGTGTGCAGGACACGGCGGTGTCACGCTGTTCTTTACATGGTTTGCCTTGGCGAAACGAGTCACACAGGGGAGGAACTGCTAAAAGTCCCTCGTAAATGGGAACCATGGTGACTTATAATGGGAAGAACATCTTGCATTTGCTGCGACTGGGAAGACTGAGCTATGCGCCCTGCATTGCACAGGTGTTCAATCTGGTTGTCAAACTGTTACTGAAGTGTTCCCCCCATTTGCAAGACATCCTAACAATGGGAAGGAAACTTTGCATGCACTTCAGCCACTCGTACACCGCAAAGCACACCCTCCTTGAGCTGCAGCGTCAGAATGGTATCCCACAAGATAGTCTGATTTGTGATGTTGCCACAGGTTGGAATTTTACCATCCATATGTTGGACCGACTGTACGAACAGAGAAAAGCCATCAGCAATTTCTTGATGATTCAAGCGGATAGGGGTACTTCCCTGTGTAACTTCAATGTGAACCAGTGACAGCTCATACCTGACACCTTCCGTTTGCTCAGGCCCTTTGAGGAAGCCACATTATTAGAAAGTCGCCAGGATTATGGGATGAACAATGTCATTCCACTGCTTCATTTCTTACAAAACGTGTTGGAAACGATGGATGGTCAGGGCACTGGAGACATTGTGCCTATATCTCACGGCCACATGAGCCCTGTGGGGGCTGAACTGGAGGAGGAGGTGGAATGGCACAGTGGAGCACAGTTTAGGTTTCGCCAAATGGGCATTTTTTCTAATAATCTGACAGGAGAGGAGGAGCAGGAGCAGCAGAGGAGCTAGAGGGTTATGAGGAAGGCGAGACAGAGGACCCAGACGCACGGTGGCAGTATGCAGTAGAGATGGAGGCAGAAAGTCCCTCCAAGTCACTTGCACACATGGCACGATGCATGCTCACCTGTTTGTGTAGTGACAGCTACTGTGGAGAACTATACTGCACCTAATGTGGAGAACTATACTGCACCTAATGTGGGGAACTGTACTGCACCTAATGTGGGGAAACTGTACTGCAGCTAATGTGGTGGAACTATACTGCACCTAATTTGGGGGAACTATGCTGCACCTAATGTGGGGAAACTGTACTGCACCTAATGTGGGGGAACTGTGCTGCACCTAATGTGGGGGAACTGTACTGCACCTAATGTGGGGGAACTGTACTGCACCTAATGTGGGGAACTGTACTGCACCTAATGTGGGGAACTATACTGCACCTAATGTGGGGGAACTGTATTGTACCTAATGTGGTGGAACTGTACTGCACCTAATGTGGGGGAACTATACTGCACCTAATGTTGGGAAACTATACTGCACCTTAATGTGGGGGAACTATACTGCACCTAATGTGGGGGAACTATACTGCACCTAATGTGGGGGAAGTATACCGCACCTAATGTGGGGGAACTATACTGCCAACCTAATGTGGGGAAACTATACTGCACCTAATGTTGGGAACTGTACTGCACCTAATGTGGGGGAACTGTACTGCACCTAATATGGGGGAACGATACTGCACATAATGTGGAGAACTATACTGCACCTAATGTGGAGAACTATACTGCAGCTAATGTGGTGGAACTATACTGCACCTAATTTGGGGGAACTATACTGCACTTAATGTGGGGGAACTATGCTGCACCTAATGTGGGGGAACTGTGCTGCACCTAATGTGGGGGAACTGTACTGCGCCTAATGTGGGGGAACTGTACTGCACCTAATGTGGGGAACTGTACTGCACCTAATGTGGGGAACTATACTGCACCTAATGTGGGGGAACTGTACTGTACCTAATGTGGTGGAACTGTACTGCACCTAATGTGGGGGAACTATACTGCACCTAATGTTGGAAAACTATACTGCACCTTAATGTGGGGGAACTGTACAGCACCTAATGTGGGGGAAGTATAATGCACCTAATGTGGAAGAACTATGCACCTAATGTGGGAGAACTATACTGCACCGACTATAGGGGAACTGTCGGGGTGGGGGGGGGGGGCAATATAATGAAGTGCGCCGTCTTCCAGGCAGCCTCAATCTGGCCCTGGTAATCTGAGTCACTGATTTATCCCCATGGTCTCACCTTTGTCTTTATTCTGTTCAGTGGTTTGCATTTTCTAGTTACTGTTTATTATCATGGTGCTCCCCTGCCTTCTGGTTTCAATGTGTCCTATGTGTCTATGTTTTTAGGGATGGTTTGTTGTCATATGTATGGTATTGTTTTTGTCATGACTCAATAAACTTCGATTTTTATATATACATTGTGTTGGTTTATATTTCCAGCAGGGCTTATAGGTGTTGTAAATTCAGTGGTTGGTTTGCAATGCTTCATTTAGGCTTCCTTTACACATAGGCCAAGATGTATCAATGTGTCTAATACAAAAAACTCTCCGATTTGTCCATAGCAATCAATCACAGTTTAACTTTCATCTCGCAAATTGCTCGAGTAAAATGCACCTAACGTACCTGATAATGTAAGATGGCTCATGGGTTAATAGGGGTGCTTTATAACAGAAAAATGAAGCTATAATTTTATTAAAACTCAATGGGGGAGATTTATCAAAACCTGGCCAGAGGAAAAGTAGCAACCAATCAGATTGCTTCTTTCATTTTTGAAAAGGTCTGTCAAAAATGAAAGAAGCTGACTATGTTTGTCAGTGGTGTTGCTGGGGGTGTGTGTGTGGGGCGGAGTGCAGACTGCATTGAATCTAATTCCATCTGGTTCTTGGAGACTTTCCTGGTCTAGATGTAGTGAAAAAAAGATTGTGTTAATAATTGAAAATACACAAATATTTTTATGAAGGAATGCAGTTGTCTGTGTTTGCCCTCTCCCATTCTGTACATCAGTATTAAAGTAGGCACCATGCTTTTATAACATGTGGCATATGTAAAAAAAAATTATATATATATATATATATATATATATATATATATATCGGTCTGTTCCTGAAGCTGAGCACCCAGACGGATCTGGAATCCTTGAGCACGGTGCTCCCCTCTACCTACATTGTTTATATATATATATATATATATATATATATATACAATGTAGGCCGAGGGGAGCACCGTGCTCAAGGATTCCAGATCCGTCTGGGTGCTCAGCTTCAGGAACAGATCGATTCCCAAATAATATCCAATAGAAAGTAGAAGCGGCACTCCAAAACATTCAATAAGTTGTGGGTTTATTCACACATCTGTGCAAAAAGCAAAGTTTCGGCTCGACAATAGAGCCTTTCTCAAGCATGGCAAACAGTGCATCATAGTGTCTATATATAAGCCCTCTAATTACACATGTAAATGAGGGGTGTGTGCCCAACACGTAAATCAAAACAATGCATAAAAGTACTTCTGCTCACCTGTTGACAGAAGCGTAGACATCCAATCGGAATTGTCTCTTGCCGGAGCATGCTGTGTTTGTACACAAACCAAGTGTGCAGGTGCCGATTCACTGCATCCGGTCAAAGCCGGAAGTCGTCACTAGTCACGGGGTTAGTTCACGCAGTATCAGTAGGAAGTGTCCATATTCTTATGGCGCAAGCGTAAATTCACATGTGCATGCGCAGATGCGCAAAAACGTGAATGCGCATTCGCATGGGAATTTACGCATGCGCCATAAGAATATGGACACTTCCAACTGATACTGCGTGAACTAACCCCGTGACTAGTGACTACTTCCGGCTTTGACCGGATGCAGTGAATCGGCACCTGCGCACTTGGTTTGTGTACAAACATAGCATGCTCCAGCAAGAGACGATTCCGATTGGATGTCTACGCTCTTGTCAACAGGTGAGCGCCGCCCTTGAAACCGGACCTAAGATGAACTTTATATGTTTTGATGCACAATACACGATTATTGCGCTGGATTGTGTTAACAACATGACTATACTATACATAACACTGTATGATCATATGTATAACACTTGTATATGTGACCGATTGCGGTCTTTTTTGAGTACTTTTCTGCATTGTTTTGATATACATGTTGGGCACACACCCCTCATTTACATATGTAATTAGAGGGCTTACATATAGACACTATGATGCACTGTTTGCCATGCTTGAGAAAGGCTCTATTGTCAGGCCGAAATTATTATCATTGAATATTTTTGAGTGCCGCCTCTACTTTCTATTATATATATATATATATATATATATATATATATATATATATATATATATATATATCTCTTAGCAAATCTCTTATTCTGTGCCTCTGCACACTTTCACAGATGTTAGTGTAAAACAAGATAGGATGCAAGTAACAAGCTGGCAGACTTTGCAGTAGTTGTTATAAGTTACCTTGGTACGCCATGATTAGTTGGTTCCATAAACATAAAATGTCACAGAGATTGAAAAACTTAAATTTATTTGGGCTGCCAGAGACTTGGAAACAAGAAGTATAGATGCAGAAAATGCTTTATTTCTTCCAAATTTCAAAAAAGATATTGAAGTATATGTCAGAAAAAAAGTATGTGCCTAGAGGTGCCTTGTCTGCTTTATAAACTGCATGTCTGAGTCAGGACCCTTGTTATCGTGTGCTCCTGCAGCCTTATCATAGTACTTTGTCACAATTTATCAATTTCATAGTTATCAGTTGTGAACCTGAAAATATATCTCGGTAGTGGACTTGACAACTGTGCACTGTATTTCAAGGATTTTAGGCTTATGTGTGGAGACAAGTTATTGAAGGCAAATAAGCGCAACAATATATCTGTTTTGTAGATAAGTGGAATGCAGTGAAAAATAGGTCTGCGGGTACTGAAGAAAGGTGTCTTCCATCAATGGAGAGGTTGAGATATGAGCAAAGGAATGCAGTGAGAACTAGACCAATGCATTAAAATCAAGACCTTGTATCAATAGTGTAATTTGTTAGAGTGATAGCATACTGTCAGTTATTATACATTCATCCAGCTAATCTTTTCTTGACACTTGTTCTCTGTAGCTTCTAAAGTTAACAGGTAGAAAATCAGAAATAGTTTCTGATAAACTTTTATTTGCTAATTTCTGATTATAATAGCATCACCACTGCATTCAAGTGTTGTTCAGTACAACAAATTCAAATAAAAGCACAAACAAAAGAAAACAAGGAAGAAAACAAAGTACAACTACAAAAAAAATATTACCATGGAGCTGCCCTCATTGAGTAATGCTAGAGCTGTTTATTTGTCAAGTATTATGAAGCACAAAACAAACATAACATTAAAGAAGTTCTACAGGGTTAGAAAAAAACATGCCTGCTTTCTTCCTAAAAAAAAAAACAACAACACACATATCATTGGATATTTATGGTATTGCAGCCTAGTACCATTAAAATGAATAGGGCTGAGACTAAATATTATACATGGATGGAAACAGATTCAGCTCCATTTTGGGAAAGTGGCCATGTTCTGGTCAATCCTGTGTTTAACTATAAAATCAACAATAGAAAGAAACACAACGCAATAAATAGTGCTGCAGAGTGTACAAAACTGTGTGTTTGCAAAAGTAAAACAAAATGTGACAAAGGATTGCTAGGGGCCCTGTTAGATGGCCTGAACTGGCCTGAAAAGGAGCACAGACCTTGTAGATACGTTCTAGTTCTGGTATGTAATAACAAGCGTTAACCACCACATAGGGAGGGCTGCACGAATGATCACAGCCTACTACTGCCATCACTTATCGGTCGAATGTCTCCTAATTATGAAAGGATATTCCTCTATTACATGGGAAGATGTGCAGAGGATATTGATTGATTTTTCTACTTGTGTCAGCTGAATACTGGCCTTAGAAGACAGGGGCAATTATTAGTCTTTTTGGCCAATTATCGCCCCATATAATAGAGCTCTAAGGCTATGCACACAGAGTGTATTGTTGTAGATACATATTTAAGATGTATTTTTGAGTCCTACCAGGGGCAAAAAAAATTCAAGCTAGGTGCACATCATATTTTATAAGCTCTATGTAAATGTTATTTGAAATACATGATTTCTTTCTTGAGCACCCTGTAATGTTACTGTAGGGCAGAGCTTTTCAAATTTTTTATGTTGGGGACATTTTATTCCCACCTTTTATTCACCCCATGTGCCTTTTTATCCCCCTTAATCCCCCCCTATGCCTTATCATGACCTCTTCATCCCACCTAAATTAGCAGCACGTGTCATGGCCACTTAAGAACAGTGACCAGCATTGGCTGCTAATGTGTCGCAGCCCCCAGTTTGGAAAGCCCTGGTTTAGGGACTTGATAGATTCTGTGGATCCTTGACGCAGGGTACGAGCTTGCCTATTTTGACCAAAATATCAACTAATACCTCACATTTGTCATATCTAGTATATATATTTTTGACAATGTAATCTAGCTTTGAAATGCTGGTAGAGCCCAGGGTGACAGTGCTTTGTGTTTTACGCATATAAGATGCTAGGCAGCCCGTCTGATTGAATAATATGGGTGTTACTCACATCTTTAAGCCAGCATGTTGCGCTATAAGTAATCATGTAACTGGCAGCCTGTATGTAATGATTGGCTCTGTCCGTACTCTTAGGATTAATTCTGCATAGCTCTTTTGTTTATGTTGGTTACTGGGACAAGCCCTAAGCATCTTGCGTGTGGTTGGGCTTTCTTCACAGCCTATCTGTACTCTGGTTTCTTCTATCAATCAGGATTCTCCTTTCACCTACACTGTCATATATAAGGAAGTCCTATTCACTTGTGCTTTGCTTGTGAAATTTACTAATTGACTGAAGCTAGCACTCCTTATATTTCTATTGTCTATTTTGGTACTCTGATCTTTTGGCTTGGTTTTTGACTTATTTTCTGGTATTTGCATTGTTACTTCGGTCTCTCTTGTTACCAACTTTGGCTAGACTGACCACGATTTGACTGAGGGTTTGTCTTAGTGCATCTCTGAAAGTTTGTGTGCCTCCAGCTGTTCTCCAACTCCTACTGTATTGTAATTTATTAATTTGACTCTGTCCGCGTGGTTGTCGACAGAGTCAGGGCTTCAGTCTATCCCTGCCCAACGTGACACTGTGTGTGCCTTATCTGTGTGCAACTATGATACTTAGCAACTACGGCCCTCATGAATAGTAGGGGTGTGAGTATCTGTTCAACAGTATTTTGCACCTGTGCGACCTCTCCCATATAGCATTGTGATTAGTCAACTTCATGGAAGAAAAAGGGGTCTAACCTGCCCTTGAACCAGTAAGTGTTGTCTTTTTTCTTGGATTTTTAAGCAATGTTATGTCCAATTTTCTGTGATTTTTTTCACCCTGTAAACTGCAACATTGTACGCACATATTAAATAGTATGTTTTTCTATTGTTTCAATTGTTCAACTAATGAGTATCATTTAAGAACCAAACATATTCATACTGGATGTTTTCAATAGACATATTGGGGGAGATTTATCAAAATCTGTGCAGAGGAAAAAGAGTCATCAGTATCACATTGCCTCCTTTATTTTTCAGAGGGCTTTTTAAAAATTAAAGAAGCCATCTGATTGGTTGCTATGGGCAACAGCTCCACTTTTCCTCTACTCAGGTTTTCATAAATCTACCCCCATTGTTTTTCATTAGAGATGGGCGAATTTTAAAAATTTCGATTTGGCCAATTTGCAGAATTTTCCCCCAAAATTTGGTTCGATCCAAATTTATTAGCTGCAAATTTCTATTAAAAACAGCTATTTCCAGGCTACAGAGAGCCTCAATGGGGGTGTAGAACATTTTGCCTTGCCTTAACATGCATAGGAAGTGTGCTATTAGCTTTAACCCTATTAGCTTTAACCAGAAAAAACATACAACTGCGGAGTGCGTACATATTTCACTTCTTTTTAGAGTAATACGCCCCAGTACGGTTGCATCAGAAATAAGCGTAAAAATCTAGTGCATAAGTCTTTTAGTGCTTTAACACTTACTGCACCGTATTAGCTTTAACCAGAAAAAACGTAGAACTTGAGAGTGTATCTATATTTCACTTTTTTTAAGAGTAATATGCCCCAGTATGAGGTGAGTGAATGTTAGGGTCCCATCCTATATGAGGACACCTCCACGTGGTGGATGGGGGGACAAGATTTGATCAAAAAGTGTGCTAGGAGCCTCCATTTTGTTGACCAAGTGTGCTGCTGACATTTTCTTTTTTTTACATGTCTTGTACTTGCCACAGCAGCGTGCACCCGTGTATTGGGTTTAGGTGCTGGCTACATTTTTGTTTTATTTTGTTTTTGCTGTGCAATGTTGGGGGAGTGGTTCCCTCTGTAGCCGTGCATCCCCTCCCTTATTTCACAGGAGGTGGTTTTAGGTTGTTAGTGGACCCAGAATGTCGCCCAGCCTGAGGTGAGTGAATGTTAGGGTCCCATCCTATATGAGGCCACCTCCAAGTGGTGGATGGGGGGACATGTTTTGATCAAAAAGTGCGGTAAGAGCCTCCATTTTGTTGACCAAGTGTGCTGCTGCCATTTTCTTTTTTTACATGTCTTGTACTTGCCACAGCAGCGTGCACCCGTGTATTGGGTTTAGGTGCTGGCTAAATTTTTGTTTTATTTTGTTTTTGCTACGCCCCAGTATGGTTGCACTAGAAATAAGCATAACAATCTTTTTGAGTAATACGCCTCAGTACGGTTGAAACAGAAAAAAGCATACTCTCTCTCTCTCTCTCTCTCTCTCTCTCTGAACTGTCCCTGCCTGCACTAAGGTTGCTTGCAGACTTTGAATGGGGATTGCTCCCAGTTCTGAACTCAATTGGCTGATCTGTATTGTCAGTAACACTGATTAGTGACCACACAGTGTCTGCTCTCTCTGTAGCCAGAACACATGCAGGCTTGACGTGAATGGATTCGCCACTGTAAAGATCTGTATTGTCAGTAACAGTGATACACAGTCTCTGCTTTCTCAGCAAAACGGGAAATGCCCATTTTCGGCAATAGCTGCTGAATATATGGGCTGTGACATCAAAGGGCTGGCTGGCTGCTGATAGGCTGCATGATTCCATGTGATTCAGGGTGATCCCACCTACCCACCTTCCCAGATATCCTTGCCCCATGTCCTCACACGTGTAGCCGCCATTTTAGTCCCCAGGCCTGCACAAAATGGTGAATGAAGCGATTGGTTACCATGAAGCGCGAGGGAATTTGGATTCATTCCGAATCAAATTTTTCATGAAATTCACAACTAATTCGACTTCGTCAGCTTCGATTTGCCCATCTCTATTTTCATCCATTACGGTTGTGTGGCAACGTGGTGTTTTGGATTACTCAACTATTATGACCTATTCCACGATATGTTTTTTGTTCCTTCCATTATACACTGATAAATCTTTTCAAGTTCCTGATTTGCTGTACACGTACAGCTGTTTTCTATTAACAGCAATTCTATAACAAAAAACACTCAAGTAAATGTTAAGTGGACTACCCATCTCCAGTCAGTCTAATTCCATCATGAATAAAGCTACTTTGAGAGGTTAACACTCTCAAAATTGACTAACCAAGATGTGAAAGTAAATTATAATTATTTTTATAATTCTTTTGATATTTAAAAATATATTAATGAGAAAACCCTGTTGCCTATATTTTCATTTCCATACTGTGGGTACCAGTAGCTGATTAGAAATAGATGTTAGCATAATTAATACATATAGCGCTATTGACAGGATAGGAATAAAAGGTCAATTCTAATTCTGCTCTTCCAGTATTTATTAAGACACACAGTGAGCTCATTGTTCGGATCTATTTAAGAAGTAATAAATCTTAAAGTTCAATGAGGCTTGTGAGTGACCTGCACAGTTTACACTCTTTCTGATCCTATATACTGAAGGAAATCATTCTTGTAATTTAATACACCTTTACAGGATCCAAAATATTTCATAACATACACTAATATATACATATATATATATATATATATATATATATAGAGAGAGAGAGAGAGAGAGAGAGAGAGAGAGAGAGAGCGAGAGAGAGAGAGACAAGTTATGCCTTCATAATCTTGCATTAATATCCTCCAATTAATGGGGTAATGTTGTAATAGCCTGAGGAGTTTGCAAGGTAGCCTTGATGTTTTATTGTACTTTTTGATTTTCCTTTTCTTATCTATGTTTTACACATTTTTTCTTTTTGCTTATTTTATTTTTGAACAATGTTACTCACTTGTGTCTGTTGCTCACTTGGTTTATCATCCTGGGATTTTGAGGTGACATGCCTGGCACTTGCACTCACTCTGCATGACTAATCTTCCTCCCTGAGTCTGCTGTGCTGTGTTGGGTCTCTTCATCTAATCACTGCAGGCTGCTCTGTAACCCCCTCTTTTCTGGTTTCAGACAGGGGTCTGACATTGTCCTTGCCTATGCCTCAGCCTAGGCAAATTTATTGCTGAAGCCAGACATGCTTATGTTCTGGATGGTATGGGGACCACTAGTGGCCTTTTAAAGCCATCATTTCTATTAAAAAAAAAAAAAAAAAGTTATGATGTATATTTGAAAGGTTAATATTTTGTCAACATTTACAACATTAAGTTTTTTAATCCGACAGTGCCCTTTTAAGGTTTGTCTGATCATTTTAAATGATCTTCTGAATACACTGACATTTTTCAGTCACTGACAGACAATGTGACAAGTTTAACTTTGCATAAAAACACAGCTACACCTGTAGTTAAAGTAATATTGGTGGTAAATAGTCAGTGACTGAAAATCAAAGCAAAACCAGACTGAACCAATACCTGACAGAACCTCTAATGCAAAGTTGGATCAGCTACACTAGAAATATTCACCAATGTTGCGCTGGCCTCCATGATCACCAGATCGTGTTCTGTTCTCTCGGTTTTGAATACCAAGGCTATTATTGTTTACCATCCTTTTTAAATCACCCGGTATATTAACATTGATTCATCTCTGTATATATTAAAATTCAAAGTCATATAGATCCTTCTCTGTGACTTCACAGAGCATTTTGCTATATAGCTGACAGACTTGGCTTCCAGAAATCCATGTTGCATCTGTAGAGCAAAAGTTAGAGTAAAAGCACTGTTCAAATGGCAACAAATTAATACAAGGCCTCTGGATGGTATACAGTGGCTTTCTATCCCAGTTGTCAGTAACAGGAGAAGACATAAGAACAATAATACCAGGCAGAAAAATAAACAGTAAGGGTCTGAAGGACAGAATTCAGGAGGTCCCAAAACTACAGAATCAACAAATGAAAAGGTCAAAAAGTGAAAAAGTGAAAAAGTTTGTACTGGTGCTCTAGATCCCCTTAGCGTATATATGCAAAGAATAAAAAGATGATGAAATTAAAATAATGAAGACATCAGCATAATTTTGAAACATGTTATCCCTTACTATAGTAAAGAAGATCTTCATGCTTTAGTTTTGGTTGTGCTGCACTTCTGTATACAACATTTTCTTCCAACTGCTCATCCATCATGTAGCATCTGCCACTGCTGACAGAACTGCAGCTAATGGAGTTTGATTGATGGGCCTATACTAGTGTTGTGCCTGGTCAGTGGTGATCAGGTGAGCGGCTTACATTTTACCACCTCCTATCCGTCTAGTAGATGGGGCCCCTTAAGTTGTGCTCTGCTTTATTCCATTGTATTTCCTCAAAACATGTACAAAATCTAATAAATGTCATGTATGGGTAGGGAAGGAGTGCAAAACTGATCTCACTCGCTCCCTCTATCCCTGCCTACTTGCCTATCCGCCCTAAATAGCGGATCAACAACCATGGTGACAGTCCCTCCCTAATATGTCATGGAAGTCACTGTCAACAAAAATAAACTACAAAACAGACAGAGGTTGGGATACTGTATGGAATCACACAAACTAACAGAAATAAACTAAACACACACTCACACAACAGTCAAAGTCCACTAGCTGAGTCTTTACCAAGAGTTGTCAAAAGGTGTCAAGCCACAAATATAGGAGAATAGTCAGAATGCCAAGCTGGAAAGTCAGAAATACCAGATGATAAGAAATATAAGAAATAAAGCTAGCTACTGGAGTAAGCTCTTTCGCAGGCAAGGTATGAAAGCATAATGCAAGCTTAAATAGTTAGCTATTCAGGTGAAAAGCCAACGAGGTCAGCTGACCTAGCCCAGACAGCTGAACTTAACCCAGCAACCAAAACAAACAGAAGAAACTTCAGAGCTAGAAAGATTTAAAGGGGTATTCCAGGATTTTTTGTTACATGACTATGCTACAGGGGCTGTAAAGTTAGTGTAGTTCATAATATAGTGTATGTACTTGTGTGTGACGGTTTTCTCATAATTCTTCTGTGATTTTCACCCCAATATTTATTTTAACCAGCATACAAATTGTCAAACAGGAAATACAAGTTCAAAAAAAGCTAGCCACAGTGTTATGGTAATCTCACAACATAGCCATTTAGCCTCAAGACAGGCACAGATCCTTCCAAAGCATGTCCATTACTAGTGTTGAGCGGCATAGGCCATATTCGAATTCGCGAATATTCGCGAATATATGGACGAATATTCGTCATATATTCGCGAATATTCGCATATTCGTTATATTCTCGTTTTATTTTCGCGTATGCGGAAATACGCGCATGCGAAAATTAGTATATGTGGAAATTCGCATATGCGAAAATTTGCATATGCTAATTTTCGCATATGCGAATTTTCGCACGCCAGTCTCACACAGTAGTATTACAGCCTTCTTTACACCACACAAGCTGGAAGCAGAGAGGGATGATCACTGTGATGTGTACTGTGAAGAAAAAAAAAAAAAAAACGAATATTCGTAATTACGAATATATAGCGCTATATTCGCGAAATTGGCGAATTCGCGAATATGCGATATTCGCGAATAATATTCGAATTGCGAATATTCGCGAGCAACACTATCCATTACTGTCTGCCAGGTACATACTAAAATCACCTTATGGTGGATAACCCCTTTAATCCTGCAGGTTCTGGCAGAACAAGATATCACAATAAACAGCAGTTGCATTAGTCTCTGTGATTGCATGAGAAATCATAAGCCAAACCCTCCATACATACTAGAGTTAGTGGTTCTTTTCGGAGTCAAAACTGCTCCACAACATATGTATTTTTCCCTTGGACTTGGGCTGAAGTGAAACTTAACTCTTTTTATAGAGTTAAAAAAAAAAAAACACCAGACTGGAATAGCAGAAGGCATAGTAAGGGTATTTTGGTTGTCACTGAGATCCAGTCCTGTGGTAGTTGTTACATCAGGCAGGGATATGTGCAGCTCTGACCTTACCAAGAGCCACTTTCTCTGCCTAATTGACAATCTGCCCTAAGCAACAGATCCTCAACTGGCCCCTGTTTTAAGTAAGTTCATGGTGTAGCAATTTCAAATAATAAGGCAAAACCAAATACAATTTGGGTCAAAAAGGGTTAACAAAAACATAAACCAGGGAGCAGAAAACTGGTAACTGCAAACATACAAACAAAGCAAAGTTAGGCAGGTAAAAGGTCAAAACCATGAGAGTCCACCAGGTACAGAATTGGCAGAAAAAAGTAGTCATAAAAAAGAAGCAGAATTTAGAGTGACAAACAAACTAGGAGAGGAATGCTTATGAATAGGTGTGAGTAGCTGTCACTGAGTAGCTGTCCCTCAAGTGTGCACAGCACTGTGTAGTGCAGAACTGTTGCTACAGTGAAGCATGATGCTGCTCTCTTTGGACCTGGAAGGAGCAGGCTGCACTCATGGTCCAGATTGGATCATGACAGTACTATTTGATACTACCAACAGTTAAAGGGGTATTCCAGGCAAAACCTTTTTTTTATATATATATCAACTGGCTCCGGAAAGTTAAACAGATTTATAAATTACTTCTATTAAAAAATCTTAATCCTCAACCCTCACATATCGTTGCCCTCCTTGATGTCTGTGATGTCCGGATTCGGATCTTGGTCCAATTTCAAAATCAACATGTCCAAATCGGTGGCCTTAAATGTCTCCCTCCCGCCTCCTGACGCGACTAGACTTAGACTAAATTTTCCTTTTGCGTGGCCAACCCAGGGAATCACATATTTAGGAACCACGATTCCCTCAGATCTATCCCTTCTATACCAACGTAACTTTGCCCCTCTTCTTTCTCATTTTACGGATTACCTGGACCGTTAGCAGACTAAACCGCTCTCTTGGTTCGGGAGGGCAAACACCCTAAAAATGACCTTATTGCCTAAGCTGCTGTACTTGCTTCAGACCCTACCCGTTGTTCTGCCAGTATCCTATTGGCGTACCTTGCATAGTGGGTTCGGCGCTTTTATATGGGCGGGTAACCGACCTCGACTGGGGCGAAGGGTGTTGTTCCGACCTAAGGAGGGGGGGGGGGCTGGGCCTTCCAGATTGCCGATTGTACTATCTGGCAGCTATGCATGCCAGGCTGCTAGATCTACTACATAATTACGATTCTAAACTTTGGGTGCGTGTTGCCCATGATGCTTATCCTGGAGACCTGGCTGGGCTGCCTTGGCCCCCGCCCCCCTCCTCCTCTCCCTCCCTGTCGTTCACAGCCCGGAAAACACTATTCCTGCTGGGAGGTCAGGGGTTGAAAGATTCTCTGGTGGACTCGAAGGGTCCACTGCTCCCAATTACCGGTAACCCTGTGTTTCCCCCCGGGCTCTCCTCAACGTGTCCATTTATAATACTAGATAAATTGCCCCTGCGTTTTTATCACGCGCTATCCTCGGCGGATCTGTTACCCATGGCTTCTCTTGTGGGTGCTGATTGCCCTAGAGGACGTGGTCTTTTTGTCTACGCTCAGCTCCAGCATTTCTATGCGTCTATTAGACGCACATCGAACCTGCAGAGGGAGTTAGCCACATTCGAGAAGCTATGCTTAACACCTCCGGTGCCGGCCCACACCATTAGCTTTCTTTACAACATACTACTATCTCATTACACTTCTGATTTGCCCTCATACTGCACTGTGTGGGAACACGAACTGGGGTTATCTCTTACACCGATACAATGGAATAAATGCTTTAGCCTCTCCCATAAATCTGTAGTCGCCTGTAAGGCCCAAGAAACAAACTACAAGGTTCTCGCTCGTTGGTACCGTACTCCAGCCCAACTCCACCGGTGGTTTCTGTCGGTACCGGATGTGTGCTGGCATTGTGGAACCTCATCGGGCACTATGACGCATATATGGGGGGACTACCCCAAGTTATCCTCATTTTGGTCCACGGTCCTTAGGGTGATTCGGGAGGTGACGGGTATTGTGGTTCCTTGCACCACGGAAGCAGTCCAGCTCTCTCACCTCCCCATGGCTGCCCCTTCTGTCAAGAAATCCCTTCTCAGTTATATGCTCCAGGCAGCACGAACGGTCATTCCCCGTAGGTGGAAGGCGCTTGAACCCCCTACCATTGGTGAGTGGTTAGCTGAAATCGCTTATACCCAGAGAATGGAGGAGCTTGTGGCGGTCACTCCTGCGGAGCATGACCGTTATATGAAAACATGGTTCGATTGGTTGACGTTTCAGGCATCCCCTGCCTTTGGAGCTCTAGTGGTCCCTAGTCCCACCCAGCGCTAATGTGGTTTTCCTATACCCCGTGTTTCCCCCCTCTATGGATGTCGCGTGTGTCCCCCTTCCTGTCGGTCTCTGTTTGTGCACCCCACGTCCGTAAGAGGCTCATTCTCACTGTTGTCTCTCTGTTGTTCAGATTACTCTAGTAATGAGTTATTTTATTGGTTAGTACACTACCATTCTAATCATACTGACAATGTTGGGATTCGCCTACATCTATATCTTGCGGTAGGCTTCATTTGATTGTTGTTGATGGAGCCTGACTGCCCCCTTGAGGGGCCTCCTGCTCTTTACATATAAACTTCTTCCTAGGATTTACTGTATTGCTATATGTGTAGCTGACTGTATTTGCTCTTAATGGGGGATATTTATCAAAGTTGTCTATGTCCCGCATCAATATAGACAAAACTACAGAGGGTTAGGCTGGTCTATTGTGCACCTAATTTATCAAATGGCGCACAGCTCTTGATAAATTCTGTGCACAGACTGCATGATCTATGCTTTAGTCTATATTTAAACCTGCTCCAACATGGTCTGACATTTCGGCGTACCTTCAGCCTATGCGACTTGTCGCTGAAAAGTCGCTTTTGATAAATTCAGCACCAATGCATTTTTCAATGCATTTCGGTCTAAAATAGACTTGCATGCATCATGTTCTAAAAATCCTCTAGAGAAAAAGTCGCAGAAAAGTCGCACATATTTAGACTGCGACTTTCTGTGCGACAAATTTAGACAAGAAAAACCAGTCTAAATCCTTTGATAAATCTCCCCCATAGTCTCTGCACTGTTGTTTATCTTTCATTGTTATGGAATGCATTTGTTGTTCCCTTGTTATAAAATTAAATAAAACTTTCAAATAAAAAAAAATAAAAAAAAATCTTAATCCTTGCAATAGTTATTAGCTTCTGAAGTTTTCTGTCTAACTGCTCAATGATGATGTCACGTCCCGGGAGCTGTGCATGATGAGAGAATATCCCCATAGGAACTGCGCAGCTCCCGGGACGTGAGTCATCAGAGAGCAGTTAGACAGAAAACAACAACTCAACTTCAGAAGCTAATAACTATTGGAAGGATTAAGATTTTTTAATAGAAGTAATTTACAAATCTGTTTAACTTTCCGGAGCCAGTTGATATATATATAAAAAGTTTTGGCCTGGAATACACCTTTAAGTGAGGGGAGTAGTAACTAACTAATCTTTCCCTCTTCATTGTGCTTTGCAGGATATGAGAGAACATGTATTTTGTACTCCCAGGGGGTGCATGAGTATGCTTTAAGATTTTAGAATGGGTTATTAAATACATTTAAATAAATAAACCTTTGGTTGAGATAATTACCATTATACAATAATTTTGAATAAAATGTATACAACTTTTAATATAAGAGAAAAAATAATTAAAAGACCATTGCAAAATTATCAGTTTTATTTGGTTTTATTATTCATAGCTGTTTGAGTAAAATTAACACCTTTGTTTTATTCTATAAACAATTGACAGTATTACTTTGAAAATTCAAAAAAAAAATGTTAATTTGAAATATTGTCATTTAGAGTATTCATTTGATTGAAATAACCAAAGATGCATTGTTTTCAGACCTCGAAAAATACAAAGAAAACAAAGTCTTATTTATTTTCCAACAACAAAATGCTAAAGTTATAACGTAGGGACAGTTCAGAAATCAATATTTGGTAGAATAACCCTGATTTTTATTCACAGCTTTCATGAGTCTTGGCATGCTCCCTTCCAGTCTGTCACATTACTGTTGGGTGATTTCTGTTTTTCTTGGCACAAAAATTCAAGTAGCTCAGCTTTGTTTGATGGCGTGTGACCATCTGTCTTCCTCTAGATCAAATTCTAGAGACTTTTTACTGGGGTTGAGGTCTGGAGATTGGACTGGTCATGACAGGTTCTTGATTTGGTGGTCCTCCATTCATACCTTTATTTACCTGGGTTTTTGGCATGGAGCAATCTCCTGCTGGAAAAGCTAGTTTTCAGATTTGGGGAAACATTGTCAGAGCAAAAGGAGGCAGGTGTTCTTCCAGCATAACTTTGTACTTGGCTTAATTCCTGTGTTCTCCACAAAGACAAATCTGCCCAATTCTAGCCTTGCTGAAGTATCCCCACATCATCACCAATCCTCCACCAAATTTCACAGTGGGTGAGAGTCCATGTGGCTTGTAGGTCTCTCCAGGTCTCAATCTAACCATTAGATGATCAGGTGTTAGGCAACGTTGAACATTTGAATTGTCAGAGAAGAAAACCTTGCTCCATTCCTCTACAGTCCAATACTTATCGTCTTTTGCAAATATCAGACTGGCTACTCTTTGTTACTCATTGATGAAGAGCATTTTTTTCTAGCTTTATACTACTTCGGTGTCTCATTAAGTATAATGCCTGTATTGGAATTAAAAAAAAACTTTTGACAGGTCCTAACAACATGTGAAAAGTTTTGATCGGTGGGGTTCTTTGTGTTTAGCTTTCTACCAATCAGGAGAATGAGACAGGAGAAGTCTGTGCTGCTGTGCACTCCTCTCTCTGCCCTTGTGACACGTGATGGAGACATGCTCATAGACAGGTACTGTCATGAAGGGGGGAGGTGGGAAGGAGAAATGAGCCCTAAAACTGTCCCTATAAACTACTCTCCCTGCCTACTTGCCCATCTGCTCTAAATAACGGATCGAAAACTTGGAGCCAGTCCGTTCCTTGCGCTAAAGTGCATTGGCATCAAAGTCAACAAAACAAACAGAACCAACAAACAGATATATAAATACAAACAAGGCAGCATATAGCACACTAACATACAGTTCAGAAACCGGAACCAAGATTAATTGTTTACACTGGACTCAGAACAAGAAACACACTAGACACCCTACTCCAAGCATGGAGGGACATCAATACCAAAGCCAAATAGTATATAAATGTAGAAGGAACTCACGGCACTTACTGTAGATGCAGAATAAAACTTTTATTCCCTGAGGAAGCAAACACAGGCGTCAGGAGGGGGAGAAGAGACAGGACAATGTTGTCCCGTCTCTTCTCCCGACGCCTGTGTTAGCTTCCTCCGGGAATAAAAGTTTTATTCTGCATCTATGAGTGCCGGGAATTCCTTCTGTTTATATACTTTGGAATTTTGAGTCTTTTCGCACATCACTGAGCACCGGATGGATTGATGCAATCATAGTTTTGGTTGGTGCATTGGTGGTTTTATTTTCACACGAGAGGCTGTGTACACTGGAATAGGAGCAGTGCCGACTGTGTCTCTAATTCTACTGCCTGGCCCAAAGCAAAATAGGCTCTAAGCCAAATGGCACTCTCAATCCAAGTGATCAGGTTACTGGCCTAGGAGAAAACAAAACTCCTCAATACAAGCAAACACGGGTCCAGGCACAAGACTCACTCACTCCTAGATAGATAGATTAGTACAAGGCTCAGAAAAGGATTCTATCCTCAGAGTTGCAGGATCAAACAAGATCAAAACAGAACTGACAAAACGCACACAACATGAATACAGACTAAGGCAACACAAATCCATGCTATCCCGCTGAATACAGAAGGAGGTCACGTGATGACATGACATAACGCCGTTGACTTCAATGTGAACAAGAGTATGGGTGTGTTGTAGCACCTGGGTGTAACGAGATGCAACTGAGTCTCCACGCTACTCAGTATATATCCAGTCCAATGTAAATAACACTCGTACAACAGATGTGTTCCAAGACTTTAACACATTTACTTCCAATACTCCTTCATACAAAGATTATTTCATACAGGAATAGTGTACTGGGACACAATGCAAAATCACCCAGTGCATACTCGCTGATACGTGGTCACAGCATTACAACAGACCTTTTCGGCTCCAGCCGAGGCTCCATGTGAACATGTCCATTCACGCTGTGAACCTTGCTTTCTTCTGAGACTAGTGTAGAAGGCTCACCAGCCAGTGAGCTTGATTGGTAACATTTCAGCATCACTCCCTTTCTCAAGTCTGACATAAATAACCCACCACCACATTACATAGACCTCAGTCTCGCGAGATTTCATATCTAAAATTTAAAATCATTATATAATCAATATAGTGGTAGATGGTACATCCACAAAAATTACAACAGAACAGTATTTATAAGAATACATTAAAATTACAATATTCATTGATACCATTTGGGGACATCACATTTAACTTGGTAATCCAAAATACCTCCCTTTTCAATAATCTATTTTTTATTTCTACACTTCTAGTCCCATTTATTTCTTTCAATACCATCCATTTCGGGTCGCAGACCTGGTGTTTGCTCTGTACAAAATGTCTAACGACACTCGTTTCCCAATATTTAGAATTTTATTTTTATTTTTTTTCCTGTACACTCTTTTTTGCCATGTTCCTAATTGTACTTTTATGTTCATTAATGCAGATTTTAATCTAGTAGTTTGCCCGATATATATCTTACCACAAGGACATTTGATCCGATATATTACTTGTTTAGTGTCACAAGTGAACCATCCCCATATGGGATTTTTCGTCCCCTTCATTGGATGGGTTACTGTGTCACTTTTTATGATCCCATTACAGTTTTGACATGAAAATGTGCCATGTTTCCTGGCTTTCAGAAATGTTTGTTTCAATACCTGCTTTTTCTTTATATCCAATCTCACTAACATGTCACCTATTGATTTCCCTCTCCTGTATACAAACTTCAGTTTCTCCTTATACAGTATACCATACTTTGGGTCCGCTTTCAGGAAGAAAAAAGAGAACATATTTTTTTCTGTCTTTGATGGACATTCAAAGATGGTCAAAAATGTAATCTCGAAGTACTGGGGGATGCTGAAAGCAGACCCAAAGTATGGTATACTGTTTAAGGAGAAACCGAAGTTTGTATACAGGAGAGGTAAATCAATAGGTGACATGTTGGTGAGATCGGATATAAAGAAAAAGCAGGTATCGAAACAAACATTTCTGAAAGCCAGGAAAAATGGCACATTTGCATGTGGTTCATGTCAAAACTGTAATTGGATCATAAAAGGGGACACAGTAACCCATCCAATGAAGGGAACAAAAATTCCCATACGGGGATGGTTCACTTGTGACACTAAACAAGTAATATATCTGATCAAATGTCCTTGTGGTAAGATATATATCAGGCAAACTACTAGATCCATTAAAATCCACATTAATGAACATAAAAGTACAATTAGGTACATGGCAAAAAAGAGTGTACAGGAAAAAGAAGAATATTGGGAAACGAGTGTCGCTAGACATTTTGTACAGAACCAACACCAGGTCTGCGACCTGAAATGGATGGTATTGGAAGAAATAAATGGGACTAGAAGTGTAGAAATAAAAAATAGGTTATTGAAAAAGGAGGTATTTTGGATTACCAAGTTAAATGCGATGTCCCCAAATGGTATCAATGAATATTGTAATTTTAATGTATTCTTATAAATACTGTTCTGATGTAATTTTTGTGGATGTACCATCTACCACTATATTGATTTTATAATTATTTTAACTTTTAGATATGAAATCTCGCGAGACTGAGGTCTATATAATGTGGTGGTGGGTTATTCACGTCAGGCTTGAGAAAGGGAGTGATCCTGAAATGTGGCCAATCAAGCTCACCGGCTGGTGAGCCTTCTACGCAAGTCTCAGAAGAAAGCAAGGTTCACAACGTGAATGGACATGTTCAAATTTAGCTTCGGCTAGAGCCGAAAAGGTCTGTTGTAATGCTGTGACCACGTATCGGCCAGTATGCACTGGGTGATTTTGCATTGTGTCCAAGTACACTATTCCTGTATGAAATAATCTTTGTATGAAGAAGTATTGGAAGT
The DNA here is from genome assembly GCF_029499605.1 of Hyla sarda. Classification (NCBI taxonomy): domain Eukaryota; kingdom Metazoa; phylum Chordata; class Amphibia; order Anura; family Hylidae; genus Hyla; species Hyla sarda. Next base: position 220,560,419 of record NC_079191.1, read on the forward strand.
AAAAGTGTTAAAGTCTTGGAACACATCTGTTGTACGAATGCTATTTACATTGGACTGTAACGCCGTTGACTGCTTCTCCGGTCCGCACCCCTGGCTGCCTGATGGATCCTGTGGATGTTGCTGTACTTTCTCCCTCTCTCCTGAAAGATTATCTGCGGGTGGAGAAATGGCTCTAGTAATCCGGTTACAGTTGCCTAGCTGCGCTTTTGAATTATTTCATTAGGAACCCTGCTGGTGTGCTCAGTTCCACTCGCGCTGGCTCTATGAAAGCCTTACCTCTGCTGGCTGCCTGGGGTCCTTCTGCGGCTGCCATGAGTGGAGGAGGTGGCTCACATGACCGCCTCTCAGAGCGCAGCCAGAAGACGCCAGGAGAGCAGCTCTGGTGGCAGAGCCTTGGTCCTCTAACCGGTGCTCGTGAATCTGTGGATGCGTGGTCGTGGTACTCTCCCCGGAGGTGGGTAAGGAACAAGGGGGAAATGAAATTAAATAAAATGGAAGCAGTGGCATGTATATGGAGACGGGGCGGCCCGCATGCTTAGGCCAGGAAAGACAATATGGACTTGTAACGGGGGCCCCGACCGATGAACACTGTTTAGAGACTAAGTAAAAAGGCAGGCATAACTTATTGTATGGATGATCGTTTTATGAGACTGCCCTCCTTTAGGTCATATGATGCTAGCCAGCAGGGCTTGCTGGGAAAGGAGAAATGAAGTGGGCAGCACTGTGTGCCCAGAGTTCCTCCAGCTGTTGTGTGGAAAAGAAAAAGATTAAAGGCAGGGGTCTAGTTGGAGGGGTCCTGATTGTTGGGGCACCTTATACACATGGATGAATGAATGGGAGATTAAGGCGGTACGAGAATATCTGCAAAAATGTAAGTGCACCATTAAAAATCTTGATGCATATAGCAGAAACGGAGGAATGCATGGCGAGAAAATTGCGGCTGGTATGCTAAATAAGAGACCCTGAGATGGCCTTATCTCCCCATATGCTTTCTTGCAGAATTTCCCACAAATCTCATTACTATATGGGAATCTGGACTTAATGGTTGTAGCTATATTTTAAGATCAAGCAACAAGGCCTGTCTGGATATGCCTTCTAAATTTAACGCCAGGAAGTCTGGAAGGGGAGGGACTGAGCAGTCACATAATATCAGACTGGGTAAGTTTCTAAAATCCCTACATGACACCATAAAAACGCAAACACAGAAACACATGGAAGCTGAACCTGATACATTGATGTCAGCACCTGGCTCAAGATATGCAGCCCTACAGACGGAGGAGACAGATGAGGAGGGAGAGAGGGGTAGCACAAACTTTCATGTACTGAGAACGATTTTAAGTGGGGTCGAAAAGTGCAAAAAGGCTTTAGAGGAACTGACTACCAAGGTTGGATCGCTCAGCTCAGACGCCTCTTTCATAAGGAAGATACAAACAAGATTAAAGATAGAGTTAAGAAAATTGAAAAAGCAGTACCATGCATTGAGAAGAATTTGGGAGATATGAGAAAGGAATGGAAAGCTATGAAAACAGAGAATATTCAACTTAAAGAAAACTGGCAGATATAGAAGATAGATCCCATTGTAATAATGTGCGCATCACAGGGCTCCCAGAAAGGGAGGAAGGTGAAAACTCAATAGCTTTTATAGATAAATGGCTGAAGGAATCCTTTGGTGTTCAGTCACTCTTGACTTTATTCCATGTTGAAAGGGCCCATAGAATTCCAATGAAGAAACCCCTACCAGGACTCCCTCCCAGGATTCTACTGATTAAGTTGCCATGCTCACAAGAAAGAGATAAGCTGTTAAAACTCTCTAGAGAAAAGGGAGCAATTTTCTATGGGAACTCTAAAATTTATTTGTACCCGGATTTCTCAAGGGACACACAATGAAAGCGGATGTGCTTTAGGGGGGGGGGGCGAAGAAAAGACTTCTTGCAGCTGGCATTCGGTTTTCTCTTTTATTACCAGCAAGACTGAGGATTATGTACAATGATAAGACTTATTTATTTGGCTCAGAGAGTGAGATTAACAACTGGTTAGAGGAGAGGCGGATACAGTGACAATTGCAGATTGTTGTATATGGTTAAAGAGGTAGCCAGAAGAGATGGGTCGGGAGCTGGGGTTAAGTGTAGTATTGAGATTTGTGTGTTCTACACAGATCATATGGGGGAGGGGTGGGCAACCAGCAAGATATCTCTCTAAGTAGAATTACGGTTATCAGGAAAGAGATAATTGTAAAGGTAAATGAATAGTAAAAATAGGATTATAGTTTGGAATATTAGAGGGGTTAAAAACAGGAATAAAAGCGTTTCCATGAATACATTTTTCATGGCAATTGTATGTCTCTTAGGGAATCCCTATCTATAGTAGGTAGAGGGTGGGCAAAGAAAATGTTTCACTCCACTTACTCCTCTGGAGTGTCGGTATTAATACATAAGGCAATTGATATTCAGATAATACACTCCCAGATTGATCAGAAAGGAAGGTTTGTGTTTTTGTATGCTAAATGGGAGGAAAGATGTATCATCCTTGCATTTACATATATCCCTCCCCCTTTCTCGGTTGAAGTGCTCCAAGCGCTGATGGGTTTCCAAAGCGATAAAGATGATCTGGATCAATTAGTGCTTGGAGACATGAACTGTGTGATGAAAAAAGATCTGGATTGGCAGGGAAGAAATCTGGGAAAAGGGAATACATTACTCTATAGATGGTGCCAAGAGGTGAGGTGGAAGGATGCCCTGCAAAATTTATACCCAAACAAGAGAAAGTTCTCATGTTTTAATGCCACCCATAAAATTGCATCTAGGAATGATCATGTACTCGCCAACAGTTCAGCGCTGGCGTTGATACAGAAAATATCGTATGAGCCTAGATGTATATCGGATCATGCGATGCTGGAGTATTGCTTGAAAGAGGTACAGGGGAAGAAGGAGGTAGTGAGGTGTATGTATATTAATCAATACTGGTTAGATGCAATAACACAGGATGTCAAGGAGGAAATTAAAGAATTCTGGGAAATAAGCAAGGGTTCTACCAGTATTCTTTTAGTTTAGGAAACACCAAAGACATTCTAAGAGGGACAGTAATAAGGAATATAGCGAGGTTTAAGAAGAAATGTAAAGAAGAGGAAGAGGAGTAAGGCTGGGTTCACATTACGGTTTGTAATTACGATTCCGGTATACGGCTGGGAGGAGGGGTGGGCGGGGCTTAATCGTGGCGCCCGCACTCAGCCGTATAGGGAACCATAGTTAATGTATGTCTATGAGCCGACCGGAGTGAACCGCAGCCTCCGGTCGGCTGCTTTTTCGGCCGTAAGCGGTTTCCCGACCACAGGCAAAAACATGGTCGACCACGTTTTTGCCTGCGGTCGGGAAACCGCATATGGCCGAAAAAGCAGCCGACCGGAGGCTGCTGTTCACTCCGGTCGGCTCATAGACATACATTAACTACAGTTCCCGAATACGGCTGAGTGCTGGTGCGCGATTAAGCCCCGCCCACCCCTCCTCCCAGCCGTATACGGGAACCGTAATGACAAACCGTAGTGTGAACCCAGCCTTAGTGGGAAAAATTAAAAGATCAGAGAGCATATATGATAATAACCCTACTGAAGAAAATTGGCATAAGGTAAATTGACTTCAGGAAACACATCGGAAATTAGTAAGGGAGAGAGCACAACATGCTGGTTTCTTTAGGAAACAAAGACAGTTTGTAGAAACAGGAAAACCGAATAAAACGTTTATGGGGATCATCAATCAGAAGAAAAAAAAAGAGGATTTCGTACTTAGAGACAATAAAAATGGGAGGGATGTATTAAAGCTGGAGGAAATCAAGGATAAAAATTTTTATCAGGAATTTTACACAAAGGAGTGTAAGAAGTCAGAAAGAGAAATTGAGATATTTTTAGATGGGATTACTCTTCCTAGAATTAGTGAGGGAGAGTGTATAGGGCTTGAGGAAAACATCAGTCTAGCAGAAGTAGAATTGGCACTTAAATCATTTTCCTTTAGCTCTGCTCTGGGGTCGAATGGGTTGGTTTTTGATGTATATAAAAAGTTCAGTGATCCCTTGTTATCATGCTTCCTTTAGGTAATTAATGAATCCTTGGATATTGGGGAGTCACTTTTAAATACTGATCAAAAGATATTTGCTAAGATTTGAGCTAGGCGGTTTCAACAGGTAATTGATCATCTCATTGAAAGGGAGAAAAAGGGATTCGTAGCAGGGAGAAATATTTACAGTAATATAAGATGGCTATTCCTGAATATGCAGATGCCTGAGGAAAAGAACCCCCCCCCCCCCCCGCTCCATCCTGTCCTTAGACGCCCACAAGGCGTTTGACAGGGGAGAGTGGGGTTTCCTTTTCTTTGTAGTCAACGTAAGAATTTGGGAGAACTTTTCTTAAAGGGATTGAAAGCCGTATATAATTCCCCTAGAGCCAGAATTAATATAAATTATGAAATCTCTTCTGAAGCTGTATGGCTACAGAGTGGAACAAGGCAGGGTTGTCCCCTGTCTCCCCTCCTTTTTTCTGTCTTCATCGAACCCCTTGCTCAAATGATTAGGGAGACAAAGATATATGAGGGGTTTGGCAATAATGGGAAAAATTTTAAAATCTTATTGTATGCTGATAATGTGGTATTATTTATATCTAACCCAGTAAGAAACATAGCTAAAGTAATGGATTTAATAAAATAATTTGGGATATACTCTGGTTTCCAGATTAACTGTAAGAAATCAGAATAATTGATGTTATCAGGTAATGATCATGGGATTCCGGAGGAGGTCCATATTTTATGGGAAAAATAGTTTCTGGAATATTTGGGGATTAAAACTTCTAAGAAGTTGGAGGATTTTGCCCAATTACATTTTAGACCATTAATCCAGAAAGTTAGAACTGAAATTCAAATATGGAATAAACTTTGTGTAAATATGGCAGAAAGGATTATGCTGATAAAGATGATAATATTCCCTATGGTTCAACATATTTTGAGGGCAGCACCAATGTGGTTGGGGAACAGCACTTTAAAAGCATTCAAAGGGAGAAAACATGCACGTATGAAGCATGGATTCCTGAACCCCCTTATGGAAAGGGGTGGATTCGGAATCCCTAATTTACACTAATACTATATTGCTGCACAAATTGAATATATGGTGAGTGAGGATGGAACACCAAAATAATTTTTTAGGAAGTATAGGAAGCATAACAATAGAAATAATAGAGAGTGGTAGATGTATAGACGAGGGAGTAAAAAATATCCCCACTTGTAATATGCTAAATAGAACATGGAGATACATAAGACAGCTTTTGGAGATAAAAGGGAATTTGCACTGCATTTTAGTGTGGGATAATGGGTATTTGCCAAACTTATTAAGTTGAGAGAATATGTTAACTGGGAAAGAAAGGGTATTAAGAGGGTGAGTAATATAATAGTAGATAACAAACTGAAGGAGTGGAATTATCTTGTTTGGGAATATAGACTTGATCGAAGTAGTTTATATCTCTATTTACAAGTGAGAATTGCTTTTGAGAAGGATAAGTATAATCCCAGATGGGAAATTTGTAAACATGAGTTCATTGACTATATATTAAATATACAAAAATATTAGGTAAGTTGTATAAAGGGTTAGTAAAAGTGTATCGGGACAGGAGGTGGGAATGATAGAAAAGGAGGAATGTGATGAGGTGTTTAAAAATATTAACAGGTCCACCCTGAATATGAATCACAAGATCTCAATGATTAAAAAAAAACATAGGATCCCTTATACTCCTAAATTTCTTTATAATATCAGGAAAGGAACTGATTCGAAGTGTCCAAAGTGTTTGGCAGACCTTATTCATTTTGTCCTGGGGATGTCCTAAGATCAATAAGTTCTGGCAGGAGGTGTAAGACTATAGAAAGGAAGTTAAGAATAGAAATGTATTTTGATGTAAAATCAGCTATCCTTGATATAGGAAAAACAAGTAGAGAAAGGAGTAATGTTACTCTAAAAGTTTTTTGTATGGCAAAGGTATCAATTTTAAGGAGATGGTTTGCCCTAGAGTTAACACAGAAACTGTTTACACAAGCCTAATGTCTAAACAGGACCCAAAGCAGAAAATACAAAATACAGATAAACGGATATTACACTTACACTGCAAGTGTGTCTTGATCATGTAGCACGAATCCAGGAGAAAACATGCCGAACATGAATTTCTCCTGACTCGTTTCTCCTGTTCTCGGTGGAGATTTAAACACTCAGATATGATAATATGAACAAGACCAGGATAAGTTTACAGCAGACAAAACCAGGAGATGTAGGGGATGAACAGGTTAACTGAATGTCAGAACACTAAAGAGGTCAGGAACTCAAGAGCACTGTTCCCACTGGACTCAGAACAAGAAACACACTAGACACTCTACTCCAAGCATGGAGGGATATCAATACCAAAGACAAATAGGCTCCAACCCTGCGGATCCAAAATTTGACAAGTCGCTAGGACATGTCAAAAGTTTTAACAGACACTTGAATGGAATTGCTGCCATACATGTAGAGATGCTGATTTCCGAAAGATTAGGAGTGGTCTCTTAATTATATTTGAAAGCTAGATATATACATACATTCTATAAATAATTATAGATATAAACATAAAACAAGTTTATATTGTTAGGTAAAGTTATGAGATAAATAAAATTGATCATCTAGTTTTTATTTTGAAAAAATGTAAAAGCTACCATCACATTGCAGAACAATTAAGAATTTGTCAATTTTAATTGAAAAAAGTACAACGGATTGACTTTACAAGGCAAGTGGAAAAGAAACATCAGGTTTTCCAATTTCAGTTGATAGAGCTCTAGCAAACAGAGAAACTATTACACTCTATTGATTTTCTAACTGTGTACATTGTTTATTTATTTTTAAATCAGAATTACTGGACCGATTAGCTGTTATTATTTCTATCGGTGCAGATTTGTCCATCACATAATCTTTTTATTATGTCCTCAAGATATACGCTGCTCTGGCAGCTGGGTTAAGCTACTGATTCCAGATGAGATTAAAGATCAAGAAGCTTTAATCCTAAAACAACATTAACATGTTGCGTTTCTTTTCTCTCAGCAGCGGGAATGGGGATAAATTTGATAAATGCAGACAAGTGGAACAAATAAAATATGGTAACTATTACTGATCCATTACGCATTAGCTGTCATCCAAATTCTATCATTCCATAAAAGGAGGACAAATCTCATAGTTTAGAATTCATTAGCGTTTCAATTTTCAGTTTGTGATTTAGTAATTAAATTTTCTTCTTTGGCTGATTAGACAGTCAATGGGACATTAGAATTGGTTGCTAAAGTGGCAATTTGGTATGAGGTTTAAATGTAATCAGGAGGCGTTACCCAGCCTGTCTACAAATGAGGGAAACTTGTCAAGCACCGGACACATCGAAAAAGTTTGTACCCATAAATCTACAAAAACAAATTATTAAGGCTTGGCTTACATGAGGTTTATTGGTTTTCTTTTTGTAGATGTTACATTTTGGTGATCTGAAACTTGCTTTTATTAGATTTGTATTTTATTAACTTTTTTTTTTTCATTTGATGCTATTCTAAATACTAATTATATGGAGAGGAAAAAGAAACAGCTGCACGTCCATGTGTCATACGTAGGTCTTGTTTTCCAATGAAAAAAAACAACAAAAAAACGTTTGCATGGAAAACTGTCACTGCAATTTTCGAGCCAAAGTCAGAAGTGGATCCTGCAGGAAAAAGAAGTGTAAGTCCTTCCTTAATATTTCTCATTGCTTTTGAATACACTTCTGGTTTTGGCTCAAAAACTGCACTGGCAGTTTGTGGAAACCCAGCATCATGTTACCCAAAGTGCAAAAAGATAACTACAAAGTTATTCTAAGTCTGCTGGCTAAGAACAAATAGAAAAGTGAGCTTTGTGAGCCATTCACATTGTGTGGTGCTGTGTGGAGGCCATGGGTGCTGAGGTGCTGTGCTTGTGGGACATCATGGCCCGAAGGTCATCATTCACCGTAAATGTACAGCAGATGGCAGATATATAAAAGGAAACCTTAAACAACACAATGTAACTCCAAGTCAATCACACTTCTGTGAAATCACACTGTCCATTCAGAAGGCAACACTGATTGACAATCAATTTCACATGCTGTTGTGCAAATGGAACAGACAACAGGTGTAAATTATAGGAAATTAACAAGACATCCCCAATAAAGGAGTGGTTCTGCAGGTGGTGATTTTAGACCACTTCTTAGTTCCTATGCTTCCTAGCTGATGTTTTGGTCACTTTTGAATGCTGGCAGTGCTTTCACTCTAGTGGGAGCATGGAGGAGGCCGTAGGAGAGCAACAACCCAGCAGCAGCCTTTGTGCAAGGAGGAGCAAGAGGAGCACTGCTAGAGCTCTGCAAAATCACCTCCAGCAGGCCACAAATGTGCATGTGTCCACTCAAACGGTCAGAAACAGACTCCATGAGGGTGGTATGAGGCCCTGATGTCCACAGGTGGGGGTTGTTCTTACAGCCCAACACCGTGCAGGACATTTCGCATTTGCCAGAGAACACCAAGATTGGCAAATTCTCACTTGACGCCCTGTGCTCTTCACAGATGAAAGCAGGTTCACACTGAGCACATGTGACAGATGTGACATAGTCTGGAGACACCATGGAGAATGTTCTGCTGCCTGCAACATCCTCAAGCATGACCGGTTTGGTGGTGGGTCAGTAATGGTGTGGGGTGGCATTTCTTTGGGGGCTGAATAGCCCTTCATGTGCTTTCCAGAGGTAGCCTGTCTGCCATTAGGTACTGAGATGAGATCCTCAGACCCCTTGTGAGACCATATGCTGGTGTGGTTGGCCCTGGTTTCCTCCTAATGCAAGACAATGCTAGACCTCATGTCGCTGGAGTGTGTAAGCAGTTCCTACAAGAGGAAGGCATTGATGCTATGGACTGGCCAACCCATTTCCAGACCTGAATCCAATTGAGCACATCTGGGACATCATGTCTCGCTCCATCCACCAACTCCACGTTGCACCACAGACTGTCCAGGAGTTGGCGGATGCTTTAGTCCAGGTCTGGGAGGACATCCCTCAGGAGACCATCCTCCACCTCATCAGGAGCATGCCCAGACATTGTGGGGAGGTCATACGGGCACGTGGAGGCCACACACACACTACTAAGCCTCATTTTGACTTGTTTTAAGGACATTACATCAAAGTTGGATCAGCGTGTAGTGTAGTTTTCCACTTTGATTTTGAGTGTGACTCCATATCCAGATCTCCATGGGTTGAGGAATTTGATTTCCATTGATAATTTCTGTGTGATTTTGTTGTCAGCACATTCAACTATGTAAAGATGAAAGTATTTCATACGGTTAGTTCATTCATTCATTCATTCAGATCTAGGATGTGTTATTTTGGTGTTCCCTTTATTTTTTTGAGCAGTGTATATATATATATATATATATATATATATATATATAGATAGATAGATAGATAGATAGATTTCAAAGCAAGGAGCGGCACATCCTAGTGGGAAGTGGTAGGTGCAAACAGGTCTAAGGAGCCCCGATCCCAAAAGCATATCCAGGAAAAATAGTAAAAAGTGACCACAGCACACTGGAGTATCCAAAAAATAGGTGGTTTATTCCATGAACAAAAAGTGCAGGTGCAACGTTTTGGTGTTCTCACAACACCATTCTCAAGCAACTGAACAGTGACTGTAGCAGGGTATTTATGGGAAATACAGAGTATAGTATTACAAATTACTTCATAATAAATACATAAAAAATCATAAAAGTGCATATATTAAAAAAATACATGGTGCAATATAGGGGACATAGGTACAATGCCCAGCATAAAGTGCAGTGCAATTAAAAACGCTTAGCGTATAGAGATCATATGAGAATGGATAGTGCCGAATTAATAGAAGATAATTAGCAATCAGAAAACATATTTACAGTACAATGCTGGTAGAAGGTGGTGGTCAGCATAGGTAATCTTGAACTGCGGTCGCACAGTAGATAAAAAAAAATGTGTTGGGATGTGCCAGCCAATCACGTTTCACCTGGCTCCGGAAATACTATGGTCACATGATCGGAGCCAGAGACCCGTGTATGCGCATGCATAGAGTACAGACAAGAAATAAATGATACATAATGAAAGAAAAATAAAATAAGTGAAGCTTAGGGGAACAAACACTGACAGTGTGAACATTGATCTAGGAAGCAATTATTTAATGTTTATGAAACGCCCCATAGCAGTCATGCTGTATTCACACACTGGCAATATTGACCTTCCCCAAGCTGGCTCCCAACTCAAAACTGGCTCCTATTTCAAGGAGGCAGTAGAGATACTATGTGCTGGTTCGGAGACCATAGGTCTCGCACTCAGCAGACAGAACCGGGCCAGCGTACCTGGGGTGACCCCTCCCATATGTGAGGTCAGGGTTGCCACATTCAAAGAACAGTCAAACTTGGGGAAATAAGATATATGAAAAACACATTCGCCAAAACTAGGTAATTTTAGAAGGATAGTATAATCAATTATAAAAAAATAAAATAAATAAAAAGAAATAAAAATACTGAAAAAAAGAATAAAAATAATAGTAAAAAAATATAATAAACAAAAAACAATAAAAGAAAAATATAAAAAAATATAAAAAACTGATACAAATAAAAAATAAGGAGTAAGAATTCATAATAATTAATAAAAAATTACAAATAAAAAATATGAAAAGAATAGATAATCAAATGTAAAAAAATATTTTGAGTGAATAGAAAATAAATCACAGAGAGAGAAAAAACATGACACAGGCAATAAGACTTAAATTGGTCTGAAGTGCGTAGCGGGCTGGCACATAAAGAAACATAGTAAAAGTAAGTGCATCAAATGATTTAATTACATAAATCTGACATATAATAGTGGTGTGTACAAGAAAACTTGTGGCGTCTTAGCCACCAAACCATGCGTGGTCCTGTAAAAAAGAAAACAAAATACTAAAATTAGAAACAGTTCACTATATTATGCTTCTAATACTCACACGATGGTGGTAGAGAGAGAAAACTCGAGCATCATCACCTACTAATACCCCTTATCAATAATGCATTGTAAATTTGAGGTGTCACAATAAATTCCACATTCAGACCCTTCGGTCGAAGGGTCTGCAAAGTGTGTATCCACATCAGTTCAGGATACTGTTGCGGTCATATCCTCTCTTAAGAGGAGGTACATAGTCAAGTAATATAAATTTAAGCTCTCTCTCACTGTGTCTGGCTTCTACAAAGTGTTTGGACACAGGGAGATCTAATTTACCTTTCCTAATGCTATAACGCTGTAGATTAAATCTAGTCTTGACGTCACATGTGGTTTTGCCTACATAGAGGAGACCACATGGGCACTTCAAGACACAGATCACATGATCGGACGTACATGTTAGATAGTGTCTTAGTTTGTATGTTCGTCTAGATCACGGGTGTACAAACACAGGGCTTTTCTCCATGTATTGACAATTGACACATTGGCAACAGGGATATGATTCCTTTTTCTGGACTGACAAATAACTTTGAGAACTGGTTTTAAAGAGATGTCACTTTTCACTAATTTGTTGCGCAAATTAGGAGCACGATAATAGGAGATTAATGGTCTTTCCCTAAATTCAGAGACATTTGGAAAACAATTTAGCAAAACCGCCCAATGTTTGTTTAAAGTACTCCCTATCTTTTTAGAATGTTCATTGTATGTTGAGACAAAATTAATCCTGGGTTTGGACTGTTTCTTATTGTGTTCATTAATCAATTTATGTCTATCTAGAGTCAGTGTCTTTGTTTTGCTTTCATGGAGCAGACTCTTGGGATAACCTCTATCATGAAAATTAGAGATTAGTCTGTCAAGGGCAGGCTCTATTTTTTCCTCTGCCTCGATTATACGCCACGCCCCGAGCATTTGACTGCCGAGGAGAGAACGTATGATCGGGCGAGGATGATTGCTGGTATAGTGCAATGTTGCATTACAGTCTGTCGACAAGTTGCTAGTGATGGACCCCCGGCCTGAAACAGTGGGGTGACCTGGGGGGTCCACCAGTGACTTGTGGATGCTTGGGAGCAATATAACATTGGTGTAGTGGGATGAGAAATCAGAAGAAATTTGTACAGAGTATGATCTATAAGACAATTCTCTAGAGCCTCATCAAGGACCGCCTTAATATTATGAGCAATAATCTTTATTGGGTCAGAATTCAATCGTTGATAGGTATGAAAGTCATGGAGTTGACGTTCTGCCTCAGCTATAGGAAACTCACATCTATGTATCCCACCACTCCAGGTTCATCCTGGGGTGGTGGAGATATGTCGATGATGTATTCTTGATCTGGTCTGGTACAATGGATGAACTCCATTGTTTCCATAACTACCTGAATTCTATGAACTCATTTATTCAGTTTACACTAAATGCTTCTGGTTCATCTGGGAATTTTCTGGACACACTGGTGTCCATTTGTAATAATCGTCTAACCACTGACTTATATGTCAAGCCGACAGACTGTAATGCAACATTGCACTATACCAGCAATCATCCTCGTCCGATGATACGATCTCTCCCGGGCAGTCAAATACACCGGGTGAGGCCTATCATCGTGGCAGAGGAAAAAATAGAGCCTGACCTTGACAGACTAATCTCTCATTTTCATGATAGAGATTATCCCAAGAGTCTGCTCCTTGAAAGCAAAACAAAGAAACTGACTCTAGATAGACATAAATTGATTCATGAACACAGCAAGAAACAGTCCAAACCCAGGATTAATTTTGTCTCAACATACAATGAACATTCTAAAAAGATAGCGAGTACTTAAAAAAAAAAACAATGGCCAGTTTTGCTAAATTGTTTTCCAAATGTCTCTGAATTTAGCGAAAGACCATTAATCTCGTATCGTCACGCCCCTAATTTGCGTGACAAATTAGTGAAAAGTGACATCTCTTTAAAAACCAGTTCTCAACGCTATTTGTCAGTCCAGAAAAAGGGATCATATCCCTGTTGCCAATGTGTCAATTGTCAATACATGAAGAAAGGCTCTGTGTTTGTACACCCGGAATCTAGACGAACATACAAACCAAATCATTATCTAACATGTACGTCCGATCATATGATCTGTGTCTTAAAGTGCCCATGTGGTCTCCTCTATGTAGGCGAGACCACATGTGACTTCAAGACTAAATTTAATAAACATTGTTATAGCATTCGGAAAGGTAAATTAGATCTTCCTGTGTCCACACACTCCGTAGAAGCCGGACACAATGAGAAAGATCTTAAATTTACATTACTTGACCATGTACCTCCTCTTAAGAGGTATCCTGAAACGCAGGGAACTGATGTGGATACACACTTTGCAGATCCTTCGGCCGAAGGGTCTGAATGTGGAATTTATTGCGACACCTCAAATTTACAATGCATGATTAATATTTCTCATTTTTGTTTTCTTTTTTACAGAACCACGCATGGTTTGATGGCTAAGACAACCCCGCAAGTTTTCTTGTACACACCACTATTATATGTCAGATTTATGTCATTAAATCCTTTGATGCACTTACTTTTACTACATTTCTTTATGTGCCAGCCCGCCACGCACTTCAGACCAATTAGGTCTTATTGCCCGTGTCAAGTTTTTTCTCTCTCTGTGACTATTTATTTTCTATTCACTCTTTCAATCTATTCTTTTCATATTTTTATTTGTTATTTTTTATTATTAATTATTATCAATTATTAATCCTAATTTTTTTATGACAGTTTTTTAATATTTTATTATTATTTTTTTATTTTTTTACTATTATTTTTTTATTTTTTTCAGTATTTTTATTTATTTATTTTTTTTATTTGATTATACTATCCTTCTAAAATTATCTAGTTTTGGCGAACGTGTTTTTCATGTATCTTATTGCCCCAAATTTGACTGTTCTTTGAATGTTAAAACAAAGAAGGATGCAGCGCTCCATGGTGTATTAAAAGATAAACCTGTGAGGTATATTGAATAAAAATTCACCGCTCACCTATGGGGGTTGTCTCTCCACATACACAACAATGGTGAGCGCACATAGAAATCGGATGGATAGCTTCAAAGAGAAACACCGGTCTGTGCATGGCGCTGGACACAAGTGATACACACGAATGGATAAAAGCAAGGTAGTTTATTCTCCCATCATGCAATGCGTTTCACTGCAACAGCAGCTTCATAAGGCATTGATGCCTGATGAAGCTGCTGTTGCAGTGAAACACGTTGCATGATGGGAGAATAAACTACCTTGCTTTTATCCATTCCTGTGTATCACTTGTGCCCGGCGCCACGCACAGACTGGTGTTCTTTGAATGTGGCAACCTTGACCTCACATATGGGAGGGGTCACCCCAGGTAAGCTGTCCCCATTCTGTCTGCTGAGTGCGAGACCTATGGTCTCCGCACCAGCACATATTATCTCTACTGCGTCCTTGAAATAGGAGCCAGTTTTGTGTTGGGAACCAGCTTGGGGAAGGTCAATATTGCCAGTGAGTGAATACAGTATGATTGCTATGGGGCGTTTCATAAACATTAAATAATTGCTTCCTAGATCAACGTTCACACTGTCAGTGTGTGTTCCCCTAAGCTTCACTTATTTTTTGTTTTTTTTCCATTATTTATCATTTATTTCTTGTCTGTACTCTATTCTTCCTTTTCCCTTTACTAAGGTGGTGATTTGCGCCTCAATTGTCGCATCTGCGTATGCGCATACACAGGTCTTTGGCTCCGATCATGTGGCCATAGTATTTCCGGTCACATGACCGGAGCCAGGCTGAACGTGATTGGCTGGCACATCCTAACACATTTTTTTCATCTACTGTGCAACCGCAGTTCAACCCAGCACCATTACAATTATGCACACTTTTGGGTGAGTCTAGCCACCTCCTACCAGCGTTGTACTGTAAATATTATTTCTGATTCCTAATTATCTTTTATTTATTCGGCACTATCCATTCTCATATGATCTCTATACGCTAAGCGGTTTTAACTGCACTGCACTTTATGCAGGGCATTGTACCTATGTCCCCTATATTGCACTATGTATTTTTTATATATGCACTTCTATGATTTTTTATGTATTTATTATGAATTGATTTGTATCACTTAATGATTTGTTAATTGTTTGACACTTTGATACTATACTCTGCATTTCCTATAAATACCCTGCTATGGTCACTGTTCAGTGGCTTGAGAATGGTGTTGTGAGAACACCAAAACGTCGCACTTGCACTTTTTGTTCGTGGAATACCGTATATACTCGAGTATAAGCCGACCCGAGTATAAGCCGAGACCCCTAATTTCAACCCAAAATCCCAGGAAAAGTTATTGACTCGAGTATAAGCCTAGGGTGGGAAATACCTCATCCCCCCCTGTCATCATCCAGACCCGTCATTAACATCCTCATCATCCCCTTGTCATCATCCCACACATCCCCCCTTCATCATCCCCTTGTCATCATCCCACACATCCCCTTATCATCCCACACATCCCCCCTTCATCATCCCCTTGTCATCATCCCACACATCCCCCCTTCATCATCCCCTTGTCATCATCCCACACATCCCCCCTTCATCATCCCCTTGTCATCATCCCACACATCCCCTTATCCCACACATCCCCCCTTCATCATCCCCTTGTCATCATCCCACACATCCCCCCTTCATCATCCCCTTGTCATCATCCCACACATCCCCTTATCATCCCCTTGTAATCATCCCACACCCCCCCCTTCATCATCCCCACCCCCCTTCATCATCCCCACACCCCCCCCCCCCCCTTCATCATCCTCTTCTCATCATTCGCCCTCAGTGGTCTTCAACCTGCGGACCTCCAGAGGTTTCAAAACTACAACTCCCAGCAAGCCCGGGCAGCCATCGTCTGTCCGGGCTTGCTGGGAGTTGTAGTTTTGAAACCTCCGGAGGTCCGCAGGTTGAAGACCACTGCGGCCTTCAACCTGCGGACCTCCAGAGGTTTCAAAACTACAACTCCCAGCAAGCCCGGGCAGCCATCGGCTGTCCGGGCTTGCTGGGAGTTGTAGTTTTGAAACCTCCGGAGGTCCGCAGGTTGAAGACCACTGCGGCCTTCAACATGCGGACCTCCAGAGGTTTCAAAACTACAACTCCCAGCAAGCCCGGGCAGCCATCGGCTGTCCGGGCTTGCTGGGAGTTGTAGTTTTGAAACCTCCGGAGGTCCGCAGGTTGAAGACCACTGCGGCCTTCAACATCATCCAGCCCCCTCTCACCCCCTTTAGTTCTGAGTACTCACCTCCGCTCGGCGCTGGTCCGGTCCTGCAGGGCTGTCCGGTAAGGAGGTGGTCCGGTGAGGAGGTGGTCCGGGCTGCTATCTTCACCGGGGGCGCCTCTTCTCCGCGCTTCCGGCCCGGAATAGAGCCGTTGCCTTAACAACGACGTATCTGCGTCGTTGTCAAGGCAACGTGACTATTCTGAGGCCGGGCCCGAAGCGCTTAGAAGAGGCCTCCCCGGTGAAGATAGCAGCCCGGACCACCTCCTCACCGGACCACCTCCTTACCGGACAGCCCTGCAGGACCGGACCAGCGCCGAGCGGAGGTGAGTACTCAGAACTAAAGGGGGTGAGAGGGGGCTGGATGATGTTGAAGGCCGCAGTGGTCTTCAACCTGCGGACCTCCGGAGGTTTCAAAACTACAACTCCCAGCAAGCCCGGACAGCCGATGGCTGCCCGGGCTTGCTGGGAGTTGTAGTTTTGAAACCTCTGGAGGTCCGCAGGTTGAAGACCACTGCGGGTGGGGGAGTTCACTCGAGTATAAGCCGAGGGGGGTGTTTTCAGCACGAAAAATCGTGCTGAAAAACTCGGCCTATACTCGAGTATATACGGTAAACCACCTATTTTTTGGATACTCCAGTGTGCTGCGGTAACTTTTTACTATGTTATATATATATATATATATATATATATATATATGATGTGACACTTTTCTGTATTTTTTTATTTTAAACTTAGTAGATGACTGAAACTTTACTATATGTTTACTATGTGTCTTGGAGTGGTAGCATTGCTTAGTTGTTATTTTTTTCTATTGGCACCTGGGATCTCCGAGTTGATCTAATGAGGCATGTTTTTATCATTTATTTTCTTTACAATTCATGATTTTACTACATATAAAAGTACATGCAGTTATTTCCGTATATAATTGTATACATTTGTATATAAATTGTATACAATTGTATATAATTGTATATAATTGAGTTACTGTTACTATTGTTTGTTGAGTTAATTTATGAAGAAAATGTTTAAAACTAAACTTAATTTCAGACTCTATCCTCTGCATTCATTGCTGACATTTTAAAGTTGATAAGCTGTGGTAAGAATATGAAGAAATGTGAATTTTATGACATTTTGAATGTGTTCATGTTTCATAACAAAATGGAAAGTAATGACATTTGTCAGCAATAAATAACTAAAATGTTAAGGCAGTATGTTCATTGTATTTTTATGAAAATGATACCATGGAAACAGCTGTGCATTACTGAATAGAAGCATCCCTCTTACACCTTTCACACCATGCTTTCATATTTACTCTACCAATATTTGCATTTATAAATATTATTTTTATTGTTTCAGCATATTCTAAAGTGCTGCAAAGAACATGTACAGTGGGGCAAAAAAGTATTTAGTCAGCCACCAGTTGTGCAAGTTCTGACACTTAAAGCGTACCTGTCAGACCACTCAAAAAAACAAAACTGTTATATGTTGCTCAGTATCTCATCCTGATCATGTACATGTACTTTTGTATGTGTCTCTGACCTACATTTCTCTCAGAATTAGCTTTATTTCTGAAATACCTTAATTTTGTCCACCAGAAGCAGGGGGGTGGGTACTCACTGTGATAACCACTCCCCCTCCTCCCCCTCCCTCACCTCAAGTCAGTGCTTCCCAACCAGGGTGCCTCCAGCTGTTGCAAAACTACAGCTCCCAGCATGCCCACACATCATTTGGCTGTGCAGGCATGCTGGGAGTTTTAGTTTTGCAACAGCTGGAGGCACATGATTGTTCCCCTTTATTACAAACACACATACTGGCATTCTTACACATACACATTAGATAGACACATTAGATAGACACACTGATATACACACATACATATATATCCACACACACATACATGCAGGGACACTTCATTTTTTATCTGCAATGCAATGTGTTTCTGCCTCTCTCACACAGCAGACATCAGTGAGAGCCGGGCAGCAGTCTTCCTGCCCCTCCCCTTCCCCCTCCCCTCCTCTTCACATGAGTCTGCAGTGTGTACAGCCCCTCACCCATCCAACGTCCAGGACGCAGCAGTGTACACAGAAGGACTGAATGTATTCCAGAAGGCAGGGGCGCAGTTCTTTGACTGGCTTTTTCTGTATGAAATACTGAAAATTTTCTAATGAAAGCAATTGCAAAAGCTATTGGTTTTGCATGCTTTACAACATATCAAAAGTTTTTATATCTGACAGTGCCTATTTAAAAAGATGAGAGGCGCCTGTAATTTTCATCATAGGTATACCTCAACTATAAGAGACATAATGAGAAAAAAAATCCATAAAATCACACTGGGGGAAATTTATCAATGTTTGTTTATGTATTCCTTTTTTTAGTAATTTTTTTCTTACAATTTTTTTGCTTATGTGCGACTTATTTATCAACTGGTTTCAGTTTTTTTTTTTGCTTTGGTAGTGGCTTTTTCTGCTCCATGTCTGAGCTGGAGTAAATTAAGTACGTTTTTTCATGCCATGTGACTTTTTTGCGACTTTCGCACTTCTCTGACCACTGCAATTCAAAAATCACTTTTTGCTTTGGTAAGCAAGATTTTTTTTTTTTGCTTAGGACACTGCACAATCAAAAAGTCACAGAAAAAAAGGGGTCACACTTGCGACTTTTTTGTGACAATTTTAAGCAAATAAAATTTGGTCAATAATTTTGAAAAATAAGTATTTGGTCAATAACAAAAGTTAATCTCAATAATTTGCTACATACCCTTTGTCGGCAATGACAGAAGTCAAATGTTTTCTGTAAGTCTTCACATGGTTTTTGTTCTGTCTTCCTACATGTTCTCACAGTGTGTAATCTGACATTCAGCATAAACCATCCCTGTTTTCGAAACAAGAGGACTGTTCTTTGTAGTTCAACAGGTTTATTGTCAACAGGTTGTAATAAGTGGTAAACTATAAGAATACAAACAATATGTATAAGTACATGTATAAGTATAACAACTGCATGTATCATCCATTACATAACAGTGAAGCACATGGCAAAATGGTTGCCTATACATAGGATTGCATGGCTAGCTAACAGTCTAACATCTACACAGTTAACTCAATGAGTAGTAATACAAATAATTGCACAGCTCTGGATACTATAATGCCCTAGTAACATAGGTACTTGACTCACCAGATATGCTGTTACAAAGATGGTGGAGTTTTAGAAGGGAGAGATGTAGAGCAGCTCTGGTCTGGTGTCCAGGAGACTAAGGACTGCCCCTTCTTCTTCCCAGAATGCCGTGCAACAAGCCACACTGCATAGCATTATTTATCAGATAATGGCTTCTATCTATGCTTACTGTCTCTGACATGGAGCCTTCCCTGGATACTCGGAGCCGACCTGAGAAAATCAGGACTTTCCAACATCTTGACAGCCAGATATATGCAGATTACCATATTGTAACCTGTCTTGTTAAAATGTAGTGACCTTTGTTTATTATTCTTTGTATTTATTTTTTTCTTTACTGTCAAAAATATCTGTTTTAAAGAAAAATTATTTAATGAACAACCAAAGGTCCTGAGGCCAAAGTGCATGGCCATAGATCTGTGAGAGAAAGAGCAGTGGTGTTGCTAGAGGAGTGTGGCCTACACTGTCTGGTGCCTGCATTTGCTGCCGCAATGGCCTGGATAGTCTCTGAAACAAGTTTGTTATCAGGCTGCGTTAAGGAGAGATGTCATGAGGTGTCAGCGTGTCATCCTCTAAGAGAGCTAGAGAAATCAACAAATTTGCCATTAGCAAGGGCGATTGAGCCATCATGGAGGATTTGGTATCCTTAGATAGCTTATTAGATTTTGTTTTATTGTTGCAGAAGAGGCGTGGGTGAGGGGGAGCTAGTAGCTCTGGTTGGCATACCAGATGAGTGGAAAGTAAGCCTCTGAGAATTAGTGATGTAAATAGATTACAGTAAAATGTGAAATAATACATCACAAGCGAACAAAGTACAGGTGACCTGGCAGTTAGAAGATATGTGGTGGAGAGATGGAATGAAAAATACACTTTAAATTACAGTGGAATGGCAGCAATCAGAGTATGCTGTGTTATGGTGTTTTGACAGACATACAATGAGCAAGGTCACCTCAAGACACAATAGAATAGGTAGCTATGGCACAGGTGTGAATCATACGGGTCTGTGCAGCTAAACACCAGTATGTAATTGGAAGTAGGGGAGCTCTTAGCCAAAGATAGCCTCTTTTGTAACACCATGGCCAGGTGCGCTGAATGGAGGGGTTTAGTGATTAAAGTGTGAAGTGTCTCTGTAATGACAAGCAGAATGTTGTTGAGAAGGAGGAAGACCCCCCCCCCCCCGGTATCTCCTGAACGGGGCCCGGGTAGTATGCCGGAAGAGGACGTTCTGACCCCCGCAGGAAGCCGCGGCCTATCTCTTTTGGATACATAGAGGGGGTGTGTCGGCCGCTGCTTCATGCGGGAGGTCGGCACGCCCCCTTCCAGCGGTCGGACCCCCGCATCTAAGCTGAGGGCCCAGAAGCTGAGGGCCGGGTTGCGCCTCCCACCGGAAGTCCCTGATTTGATTTTTTATTTTGGGAATGGGCTTTTTTATAGTTAATTAAATTAATAAAATAAATTATATATATATATATATATATATATTTATATATATGTATATATATTTATATATCATTTTTATTTTTTACAGTTTAGGTTTCTCCATTGGACTTTTATAAGCAACCATAACATTATGGTCTGAGATCTGAATTTATTTTGCGGTGTGATGAAGAGTTCAATAATATCATTTGTGAATCAGTCACATTAGGCTTGTGGCGTTTGAGGCATAGCCTGTGCAAATTGGCACGCATATATTAAGAAATCTTTTACATTTTTATAACACCACTTCCTGGAATCTCCCTGATTCCACTATTAAAAAGTAAGCAAGAATGATATGTGTGTTGATATGTGTATAAGTGTGTTGATATGCTGTGTACAGATGTAGTGTTGCTAACATAGGAGTGTCAGTGCAACATCTAGGTATCGCAAGACACCAGCAATCCAGATAAGTATATGATAGATGTGCATGTGAGTGGTAATGCGAACAAACATCATCACTCACTACATTTGCTGGGAAAGAGAGGGAGTGTATTGTGTAGACTGCTACTCACTACAGACCACAAAGTAACACGGGAGCCTGAGAAGCTGATCACTAGTGACTTTACTCAAAAATATGCATATTATATACAATGTATGACCTGTGAGTTAGGCATTGAATGCTTATTTGAATTTGTCTACAGATTTAAACTTTTAAATTGCAAAGAATAAAATCTAAAAGGCAGAACTTCAATAAAATAGCCATGCATATAATAAATAGATAATTTGTATACTTGAATGTACCCTTACTTGTGTCTTCTAATTCATAGGAATTAGGGCTAAATAAATAAGTACACTAGGGGTAGCTCCTAGTTACTGTAAATGAGAAATCATGGGGTTTAAAGATGAAATTATTAATGCTGCTTCTATCCATTGAGCTTCCTCAAATCAATGGCTGTCTGAACTAAAATATAGGATTTAGTGCTCCATATCAGAAAAACAGAGTTTTCACCCCTCTAACTCAATTTGGACCTATTTACTGAAATTGAATAATAGCTATACCTAGCCTTAAACAACATCCATTCTAAATCACACATAATATTAGCTGTAAACCCTTACATAAGGTGATTTTAGTATGTACCTGGCAGACAGTAATGGACATGCTTATGGAGGATCTACGCTTGTCTTTGGGCTAAATGGCGTGAGATTACCAGAAAGCTGTGGCTATCTTTTTGTGAACTGGATATTTCCTGTTGGAGTTTTCTCTTTTGCTTCAAATCAGATGATTCCACTTACCTCCCTCCCACACATCATCCACCCCACCCATTGAACCACAAAAAAGCCGAAGTGCTTTCTAATCAGGGTGCCTCCAGCTGTTGCATATTCCTTGTGCTCACTCCACCCATTGAAGCAGATTAGGCTCCCTGTCATCCCCTGACTAGTGAGGACATGCCTCGGCGCCACTGCATCCTGGGAATACCTGAGACAGCAGTAATTTCATATGCTGTTAAAAATGAACATCCAGAGCAAAGATCACAAAAGAATGCGAGACCAACCATCAGCGACCGATACAAACACTATGAAGGAGATTTATCAAGCTTCGTAGTAGATTTTTTTTGAGTAAAAAAGTCGCATGCACTTGCGCACGTGAAACTTTTCTATACATGCTGCGACTTTTTAATTGTTGCCTATTCCAAAGCACATTTCTGAAATCTGGTCACGTAGTAATTATTATTATTTTTTTTTACTTTGCAGTGGTCATGTATTTATCAAATGCGATAGTCGCTACTTATGAAGAAAAAAAGTCGCATCTCCATTTAAAAGTTGCATATGTATTCCTGGTCCAACCTGGCTTACAGAAAGTGCATACATCTGTAGAAAAGGACATTAACATTCACTTTAACAACTGTTCTTGTTCTGCATCATGAAACAAAGCTTCTACATTAATGTTAATTATAGAAAAAATGTATTATATAACTAATAACTATTCATTTTAAATTTGAATATACACATTGCACACCTTGTTAATTTAGGACACGTACATGCTAGCGTACCCACTAAATTTTTAAAATGAATGTTGTGTTCAAATAGAATAAGGCACAAAATAATTGTGTAAGATTTTTTACAGACTATGTAAATAACACTAAAATAACACTAAAAATTTTCCTTAAAAAAAAGGAACATCCATAGTAATACAACTTCATGCATATTTTAGGGTGGGTAACGTACCGAGACGTTGTTTTGTGGCTTCACTATGTTTATGTGCCTGTTGGTGCTGCGCTGTCATCCTTCCTGACGTAAACTATGGCCTCAGTTCAGCAACGCAAGACTTCACCCACCGACGTCACACAATGCGGGCTCAAAATTAAACAGAAAAGCCTCCAGAGTACGGATATTCATGGTGTGGCATAGTATGTTTTCAATATTTTTTTTACTTCTGAGGAGGGTGGATGGGTTGTTGTGAGATAGTTGGAGGGCAGCTTTTTAGTGCAGGCAGGTCAGGCAGGGTGTCACCCGGTGCGATACGCTACTGGTAATAAAGGGTAGATAAAAAAAACTCGCCTATTAACATAAGGGAAAACTTTTCTGCTTTAAAAAATGATTTTTTAAGCGGGTTTCCTAGGTTTTGCTTATGTGTGATTTATTTATCAAGGTCGTGCGACCATTTGATAAATAGGTCCCATGTAAACAAAAGCAAGTTATTAAAAAATTGTCATATAAAAGCCATACATTTGAAAAGAATGATAAATCTCCTTCTATATTATGAACTACACCAACTTTACAGTCCCTGTAGCATAGTCAAATAAAAAAAAAATTCCTGGAATACCCATTTAAGTCATGCAAGGATATTGGGGGAGATCAAAGCATAGCAAAACCTGTCCTGAGAAAAAGTTGCTTCTGCCTTTTTAAAACTTAAAGAATCAATTTGTTTGGTTGCTATGGGCAACTCAGCAACTTTTCCTCTTGACAGGTTTTGATAAATCTCCCCATTAATTATTAAAGTCCATTTGCCCTAACTCCTGGGGTCTACAGCTCAGTACCTTGTATGGAGAATACAAGGTACAGAGCTGCAGAAACCGGGAGTTAGGGCATAAGGAGATAGGAAAGGCTGTACCTTTGATTCCTGTGAGCCCCCACGGCTCCATTCACCTCGACTGTTTGGCTGAATTAGAAGACTATTGTGATATTAGTTTATAAACATCGCTCACAGGACTATTCTAATTCTTTTAAAGTGTGATAAAAAGAATAAGATTTTAAAATCCATTAATGGGATAAATAAAAACAAAGTAATTAAAAATGAAATAGAAGTAGATGAAATGAAGTAGAAAAATAAAGTCTGGAAAAAACTATTTGACTAAACTAAAACATGCCCAAAATATGTTGTTTCCTATATTTATGCTGCAAAAAATGTCAATAATTTACACAGCAATTTATGTGTATCATCAAAAAAATACCCATTCCGTGGCTTGAAGCAAAGCAACATCAATAGCAAAAAATAAAAAAAATTTTGGCTGCTCAAACACACAAGGAGGCAAAAATAAATTTAGGAAGCCAATAGATAAATTCAGCTGTTCATAAAGGCCTTTTTAACCCCTTAACGACGCAGGACGTATATTTACGTCCTGCGCCGGCTCCCGCGATATGAAGCGGCTAATACCACACATCGCCGACCACGGCGATGTGCGGTATTAACCCTTTAGAAGTGGCGGTCAAAGCTGACCACCGCTTCTAAAGTGAAAGGGAAAGTGACCCGACTGCTCAGTCGGGCTGTTCGGGACCGCCGCGGTGAAATCCCGGCATCCTGAACAGCTGACAGGACACCGGGAGGGCCCTTACCTGCCTCCTCGGTGTCCGATCGGCGAATGACTGCTCCGTGAGATCCAGGCAGGAGTAGTCAAGCGCCGATAACACTGATCATAGGCGTGTTAATACACGCCTGTGATCAGGATGAGAGATCAGTGTGTGCAGTGTTGGTCCCTATGGGACCTATAACACTGCAAAAAAAATGTAAAAAAAAGTGTTAATAAATGTCATTTAACCCCTTCCCTAATAAAAGTTTGAATCCCCCCCTTTTCCCATAAAAAAAATAAAACAGTGTAAAAAAAATAAAAATAAACATATGTGGTATCGCCGCGTGCATAAATGTCCGAACTATAAAAATATATCATTAATTAAACCGCACGGTCAATGGCATACGTGCAAAAAAATTCCAAAGTCCAAAAAAGCGTATTTTGGTCACTTTTTATACCATTAAAAAATGAATAAAAAGTGATCAAAAAGTCTGCTCAAAACAAAAATCATACCGATAAAAACTTCAGATCACGGTGCAAAAAATGAGCCCTCATACCGCCCTGTATGTGGAATAATAAAAAAGTTATAGGGGTCAGAAGATGACATTTTTAAACGTATCCATTTTCCTGCATGTAGCTATGATTTTTTCCAGATGTGCGACAAAATCAAACCTATATAAGTAGGGTATCATTTTAACCGTATGGACCTACAGAATAATGATAAGGTGTAATTTTTACCGAAATATGCACTGCGTAGAAACGGAAGCCCCCAAAAGTTACAAAATGGCGTTTTTTCTTCAATTTTGTCGCACAATGATTTTTTTTTTCCGTTTCGCCGTGCATTTTTGGGTAACATGATTAATGTCACTGCAAAGTAGAATTGGTGACGCAAAAAATAAGCCATGATATGGATTTTTAGGTGGAAAATTGAAGGGTTATGATTTTTAAAAGGAGGAAAAAACGAAAGTGCAAAAATGGAAAAACGTTGAGTGCTTAAGGGGTTAAGGTAATTAAGGAGTTGCAAATAAGCTGTCAATGCATAAGACAACATAACTAGGGCAAATAAGAGAATGGAAACACTTCCATTAAAGGGGTACTCCCCTGGAAAACTTTTTTTTTTAAATCAACTGGTGCCAGAACGTTAAACAGATTTGTAAATCACTTCTATTAAAAAATCTTAATCCTTCCAGTACTTTTTAGGGGCTGTATACTAAAGAGAAATCCAAAAAAGAAATGCATTTCCTCTGATGTCATGCCCACAGTGCAACTTTGGGTGCTCAGCCCAGCAGTTGGTTACAGTGCTTTTACAGTGGGGATCAAAAGTTTGGGCACCCCAGGTAAAAAAAAAATGTATTAATGTGCATAAAGTCAAGGAAAGATGGAAAAATCTCCAAAAGACATCAAATTAAAGATTAGACATTCTTATAATATGTCAACAAAAGTTAGATTTTATTTCCATCATTTACACTTTCAAAATAAGCGAAAACAAAAAAATGGCGTCTGCAAAAGTTTGGGCACCCTGCAGAATATATAGCACGCACTGCCCCTTTGCAAAGCTGAGACCTGCCAGTGTCATGGATTGTTCTCAATCATCATCTGGGAAGACCAGGGGATGTCAATCTCAAAGCTTTTAAATGCCCAGACTCATCTGACCTTGCCCCAACAATCAGCACCATGGGCTCTTCTAAGCAGTTGTCTAGAAATCTGAAACTGAAAATTGTTGACGCTCACAAAGCTGGAGAAGGCTATAAGAATATAGCAAAACGGGACCCTGGGCTAACAGCGCTTGGCCTCGATCGTTGTGCCGCGCGCTATTAACCCTTCAGACGTGGCGATCAAAGTTGACCGTCGCATCTGAAAGTGAAAGTAAACGCTTCCCGGCAGCTCAGTTGGGCTGATCGGGACTATTGCGATAAAATCGCAATGTCCCAATCAGTTAGGACGCGTGCGGAGACACCCTTACCTTGCTCCGTTGCGTCCGATCTGGGTTTATTGCTCCAAGCCTGAGCTACAGGCTTGAGCAATCGAGCCCCTATCTCGCTGATCCATGCAAAGCTATGGCTTTGCAGGGATCAGCATAAGAGATCAGTGTGTGCATTGCTATAGCACTGCAAAAAAAGTGAAGAAAAAAAAGGTTAACAAATGTCATTTAACCCCTTCCCTAATAAAAGTTTGAATCACCCCCCTTTTCCCATAAAAAAAACTGTGTAAATAAAAATAAAAATAAACATGTGGTATCGCCGCATGCAGAAATATCCAAACTATAAAAAAAATATATCATTAATTAAATTGCATGGTCAATGGCGTGCGCGCAAAAAAATTCCAAAGTCCAAAATAGCGTATTTTTGGTCACTTTTTATATCATGAAAAAAAGAATAAAAAGCTATCAAAAAGTCTGATCAATACAAAATGGTACTGATAAAAACTTCAGAACACTGCGCAAAAAATGAGTCCTCATACTGGCCCGTACGCGGAAAAATAAAAAAGTTATAGGGGTTAGAAGATGAGAATTTTTTACTTATAAATTTTCCTGCATGTAGTTAGGATTTTTTTCCGAAGTACGACAATATCCAACCTATATTATCATTTTAACTGTATGGACATACAGAATAAAGATAAGGTGTTATTTTTACATAAAAATGCACTGCCTAGAAACGGAAGCCCCCAAAAGTTACAAAATGACATTTATTCTTCAATTTTGTCGCACAATGAATTATTTTTACGTTTTGCTGTGGATTTTTGGGTAAAATCACTTGTCACTGCAAAGTAGAATTGGTGGCACAAAAAATGAGCCATCATATGGAATTGTATGTGCAAAATTGAAAGTGTTATGATTTTTAGAAGGTGATGAGGAAAAATGAAAATGCAAAAACGGAAAAACCCTGCGTCCTTAAGAGGTTAAGAAATGGCAGTCATCAGGAACAGTGCAAGTTAAAGCAAGATCTGGAAGATCAAGAAAAATATCAGACAGAACAGCTCGCAGGATTGTGAGAAAAACAAATCAAAACCCACGTTTGACTGCACAATCCCTCCAGAAAGATCTGACAGACACTGAAGTTGTGGTACACTATTCCACTATAAAGAGATACTTGTAAAAATATGGTCTTCATGGAAGAGTCATCAGAAGAAAACCCTTTCTACATCTTCACCACAAAAATCAGCATTTAAACTTTGCAAATGAACATATAGCCATAAAGCCTGATGCATTTTGGAAATAAGTTCTGTGGACCGATAAGGTGAAAATTGAACTTTTTGGCCGGAATGAGCAAAGGTGCATTTGGAGAAGAAGGGGAACAGAATTTAATGAAAAGAACCTCTGTCCAACTGTTAAGCATGGGGGTGGATCAATCATGCTTTGGGGTTGTATTGCAGCCAGTGGCACAGGGAACATCTCACGAGTAGAAGGAAAAATGGATTCAATAAAATTTCAGCAAATTTTGGATGCTAACTTGATGCCATTTGTGAAAAAGCTGAAGTTAAAGAGAGGATGGCTTCTACAAATGGATAATGATCCTAAACGCACCTCGGAATCCACAGAGGATTACATCAAGAGGCTTAAACTGAAGGTTTTGCCATGACCTTCACAATCTCCTGACCTCAACATAATTGAAAATTATCTGTTATTTTGAAAGTGTAAATGATGGAAATAAAATCTAACTTTTGTTGACATAATTAATGTCTAATCTGTAATTTGATGCCTTTTGGAGATTTTTCCATCTTTCCTTGACTTCTTTATGCACATTAATACAAATTTTTACCTGAATTGCCCAAACTTTTGATCCCCACTGTATACACTATGTATATCTCCTGCCCAGCAGGAACGGTACACATAGCTTTATAGCTGCAGGCACCACTACTGTTACGAGCAGGGAGAGTATCCAGTATCGCTGGATGCTGAACCACTGGCATAGGTATACATTTTAGTAAACAATATTTTATTTTTTAGTAAACATTGAATTTTTTTTACTATTCAAGGCATTGTGAATAGGTAGTCACTGTAAAAAAATTATGTACATAAGTTAGTTTAGAAAAAAAATGCTTTCTGTTTAGAGACATCAAAAGTTGCACCTGTTTGTGCAACAGAGCTCATGCTACATAAATTGAAAAATTTTTAGAGTAAAAAGAAGTCCTTGATACATTCCCCCCATTGATCAGTGCTAATTAAAGGGGTATTCCAGGATCTATTTTTATTTGACTATACTACAGGGGCTGTAAAGTTAGTGTAGTTCATAATATAGTGTCTGTACCTGTGTGAGATGGTTTTCTCACAATTCTTCTGTGATTATTGCCCCAATATTTATTTTTAACAGCATACAAAATTACTCATGTCTCGGGATTTCCCAGGTTGCAGTGCGTGGAGACTTGACATCACTAGTCAGTTGTGCAAAGGGAGCCAGACCTGCTTCAATGGGTGGATCGACAGAGAGGTAATTTAGCAACAGCTGTAGGCACCCTGATTAAAAAACACTGATCGTTTGAGCTACAGTGGGTGGGGTGGCTGATGTGTGAAAGGGAGGAATGTAACTTTACACTTACAAGCATGGGACTATGGGATTTGTAGTTTAAGAGATTAAACTCCTACAGGAAATACCCAAATAGCCTGGCAGGTATGTAATAAAATCACCTTATGGTGGATAACCCCTTTAAGTTGTAACAAATTGTGAATAAGCATTACTTAAATACAATATAAGGCTAAGCTCACACATCATAAAATATACTGTCTTTATTTTCCACGTAAATTTTCTTCTGCAATCAGAAAAACACAGAAAAAAAAATGTGCTCCTTTCACACTATGAGCATTCATCCGTTATTAAACATCCATTTTCTGTGTAAAAACGGATGTATAACGGGTGCTAACGGCTGAATAATGTCCATCAAAATAGCGGGCATATTCATCCGTTAAGGAACGTTATAACATCCCTCATGTACGGCCGTTTTAACAACTCTGCCTACAAACCCCCACAGCCGGGACTACTACTACTTCCATCATGGAACAGACTTGTCTCCATGATGGGAGTAGTTAGTTCCCCGGCTTGCTGGGGAGGCTACATTAGTGTTTGTACTACAACCCCCATCATGGAACAGACTTCTGTGACCGGGTGTGATTAGAAGTTATTAAACAGGGGAGCAGGCAGCATGGTCCACTCCCCTGCGATGTACGATGTATTTTACTTTCATTTTGAAATTCCCCGCTGGGAGCCCTGAATGGCCGCTACTGAGGAGCCATTCAGGGCTCCCGGCAGGGTTTTCAAATTGAAGCGCAGAAGTGAGGAAAGATATATAGAATTGCTGGGGGTGGAGGTAATATATCTGGTCCCCACCGTGCTTCTATATATCTTGCCCCCGAAGCACATTTATATATGTTCCCACCGCAGCGCATTTATATATGCCCCCCCCCCCCCCCCGAAGCGCATTTATTTATGTACCCGATGCAGCGCATTTATTTATGTACCCGATGCAGCGCATTTATATATGTTACCCCTGCAGCACTATCATATAGCCCCCGGCAGTGCTATGAATGAAAAGTATTCTACAGCAGCGCATCTGGTCGGCGAGATGTGCTGCTGAAAGAATATTTGTCATCCATAGCACTGCAGCGGCATCTGTATATCTGCATATAGATGCACTGCAGGGGTCAGACACATATCCATATGTCTGGCCCCACATCGCTTCTATAATCAAATGCCGCCGCAGCGCTATGAATTAAAAATATTCTACAGCAGCACATCTGGCCAGCCTGTTGCGCTGCTGTAGAATACTTTTCATTCATAGCGCTGCAAAGGCATATGATTATAGAAGCGCTGTGGGGGCCAGACATATGGATACATGTCTGACCCCTGCAGCGCAACTATATACAGATGTCGCTGCACCGCTATGAATAACAATTATTCTTTCAGCAGCACATCGCGCCAGCCAGATGCGCTGCTGTAGAATACTTTTCATTCATAGCGCTGCCGGGGGCTATATGATAGCGCTGCGGGGAGAACATATATTTGCACTGCGGGGGAACATATATATATGTGCTGCGGGGGGGGGGAACATATATATCTGCTGCAGGGGGAACATATATAAATGCGTTGTGGGGAAAACATATATAAATGTGCTGCTGGGGGCAAGATATATAGAAGCGCTGTGGGGGCCAGATATATACCCCCAGAAAGTCTATATATCTTTCCCCACCACAGCGCTTCAATTTGAAAACCCTGCCTGGAACCCTGAATGGCTCCTCGGTAGCGGCCATTCAGGGCTCCCGGCGGGGAATTTAAAAATTAAAGAAAATACATCATACATCGCAGGGGAGTGGAGCATGCTGCCCGCTCCCCTGTTTAATAACTTCTAATCGCATTGGGTCTCAAAAGTGAGAGCCAGTGTGATCAATCCCTCCACCCCTGTACTACAACCCCCATCATGGAACAGAGTCTGTTCCATGATGGGGGTTGTAGTACAAACACTAATGTTGCCTCCCCAGCAACCGTCAGACTCCCGCAGCTGGGGAATTACTACTCCCATTATGGAAACAAGTCTGTTCCATGATGGAAGTAGTAGTAGTCCCTCAGCACTGCAGGAATCTGCTGATGTCACCTCTTCTGAGCATGCTCAGAAGTAATAATGGATATCATAAACCAGGTGCAAACTGATGACATAAAGGCCTATCCATTTGCCATAGACTTCAATGTTAAAAATAACGGCCGTTAATTTACCCATTTCTTGTGACGTAAAAAAAAAATCTGTGCATGTGCCGTTATTTCTTCCGTCACAACTGACGTCCGTTATTCATGACGGGCTATAGCAGGTCATAAGGGATAATCAAAAAATCCCATAGACATGAATGGCATTGTGTAACGGCCTTTTAACATGGCTTTTCTAATGGACGTTTGTAACGGATCTTTTAACAGAACATCTTTATAGTGTGAAAGGGGCCTAAAATGAAATGTGTCGGGAATTGTGAACTATTAATGCCCACAGTAAACGTGGATGACTTTTAATTACATACATAATTTAATATGTATTTAATAAAAATAATGGTAATAATAATGAGAGAGATAAAGCATCCAAATGAGATTACACAAATATACAATGTATACAAATATACAGTACACAGTCAATATGAAACTTAATATGAAAATTCACAAATTTGTCATAAAAATGATACAAAATGAATGTTTACCAAATATAGATCACGTAAGGAACCAAAAAATAAAAAGAGGAATGTGAAAATGGACGCATTAAGCAATATTTCAAATATGTGCAGACATTCATATGATCCAAGAAGAAGAAGGCACTAATAATGTTCAATAACAAAAAAAACAATCTACAAAGACAGGGAATTATGAAAGTCTTTTGGGATGACTGAGAGAATCCAGGGATATCAATCATAAGGGTTTCCAAATCTAACTGCATGGCTCATGTGTGATAGTAGAATTTAGTTTAATAATGCACATGTACGGCACAGACAGAAACATGCTTAATGTGGCAATAATATTGCCCTGACTCGCTGTTACTGGAAGATCATAGAATAATAACCATTTACCATTTATTGAATCTCGCAGCAAGAGGCAGTAACATTTGCAGAATTGTCATATTTTTGATTTAAATATTTTAGTATTACAATTTTTCAACACCTTTTTATAATAAGCAACAATTGCATAATGGTTCATAGTATGCAGAGTGAAGGATATGGTAATGTAATTGTGTTCAATAATTGAACACTATCCATCCCAAAATGACTAGGATAAAATTAGATCACTTATCTTTTTATTTTGTATTTTTTTTTTTTTTAAGGAACGAGGCATATTATCAAAATAAAGCTACAGCAAGCGGCAGAAATAAACATAGCTTTTTAAACCTTTGTCATTTTATGAATGCCTAAATAGAAAAAACAGAATACATGTTCACTTTAATGCTATGTTATGTATAAAAAATATCATTACAGTTGCTCCCAAATTACAGTGTAATAATAAAAAATAAATAAAAGTATTTGCCCTACATCCCATCTAAATGCCTCTAATGATTCCTACTAGTCAAAGTAGTTTTTGACCTTTAGGCCTCATGTACAAGGTTGATCATGCAGGCTATACGGAGGAACAAAGAGTCCCTGCAGTTCTGTTCTACATAGGCATTTCATGCACAGCCATATAGCACCTCTGTCTGACACCGTATTACAGAGATACTTTTTTCTCTAGAAGCAATGTATCTAGAGTAAACTGCATCTATAAAATGACACAATTTTTCTATTCATTTGAAATCAGACAGGAAATACTGATACAGTGACCCTGATTTACTAAGAGTGGAGTGTAGTTTTCTTTTGTGGGTTTTAATTCCCTACAATTTTTTTTCCACTGTATTTACTAAGGTTTCCCTACATTTTCCACTTTCCCTACACTTCGCTTTTTTTACACATGCTCTGATCTGTCGGGTTTTCCTCAGCTCAAATCCACCACATTTTCTGTGGAAATCTCAGTAAATATGTTGGGTTTTTGTGAAAATGTCAGGAACATGCCCCCTTTCCCGGTGACCACGCCCCTTTTTAAGGTTTTCTCAATAATATGGAGAGTTGGTCAGTTTTTTTTTTAATTCTGGTGCAAAATCTGGTGCTGATTCTGGCGCAGAGAGAATTTCTGGTGCAATGGGCCAGAATCTGGCGCACAACCTGACAAAACATGTCGGGTTTACAATAGTAAATCAGGGCCAGTGTGACCTCACTATGGACCCATTCTCTATACTTTTGCAGCTCTACCTTTTCTTCATCGCTGTGAGCTGTTGGACGGCTCAACCATCCAAAAGATAGCTGTAGGTGAAGGAGTACGTAACACACAGGTGCTCTTCCCTAGGCAGCCATGTTCTGGACAGATAAGCTATCTAGCTGGCACACATTTCAGCTGTACATCCTGGAGTGATAACCATAAAGATTAGGGATGAGTTAATCAAATCTGACAAATCCAAATTCATTTTGAATTTCAGGAAAAATTTTATTTGTAACGAATGCGAATATCGCCGCGATTCGATTGCACAAATCGCTCAATTAAACTCCATTTAGTGTGGTCCAGGTTCCAGGGCATCTAAAATGTCGGATCCACCTGTGAGGACATGGGGCAAGGAATCCTGGGATGGTGGGAACAAGGGTCGGCGGCATGACCCTGAATCACACGCAGCCTATCAGCAGCCAACCACCCCTATATAATCTGAAGCCATTTTGCGGCCACTCACATCAGCATTCTATTGCAGAGAGAGAGAGCAGCTTGTTGCACAGAAAAGCTTTTTACAGCAGCAAGTCACCTCAAGCCCAAATATAGCCTAGAAGAACTGATAGGGTAGGGAGATAGATTGAGAGAGAAATTGCAATTGCAGGTGTATTACAGCAGTGATTCACCTCAAGTACAAATCCAGCCTAGAAACACTGATAGGGAAAGGAGTGAGATTGAGAGAGAAAGTGCAATTTTTGGTGTAGTACACAATTTTTGTGTGCTGTAGCACTGGTGTGTACAACAACTGAAAAGCTAATAGTAGCCAGCCAGTTAGGGTGAGCAGAGCACTAAAAGTGTATTGTCCTCTATTACCTGTTAAAGTCTCAAGGGTCTAGATACTGTGAAAGGCCAGCCAAAAGTACACACCTGCTTGTGTTGTAGACAAATACTGTTTTTTTTTATCCATAAATTTGTTTATTAGAATTCAAATAAAACAGTGAGAGTGAAAACAACAGGGTACAACATAAATGGGGGGGGGGGGAAGGGGAAGGGGTAGGGGTAGGGGTAAAACAAAAAGCAAAAATAAGGAAGACACATAAAGAAATATAAGGTACACCAAAATGCACAGAACAATGTGCCATATCATAGCATAGCAGAAGGTCTTAATCATACATCAAAAGCTACGCTGGGCAAATAACCAAGGTACAGCATCAAATCTTAATGCATACATATACCAATTTCAAGTAGATGTCAAACCATTAGGCTCATTAGCTCTCAACCTGTAGTCCCAGTTTATAAGAAAGCGTCATGTCCCGTACGGTTAGCTATAAGACGTTCCATGGAGCAAGAGTATTCCACCCTTGCTTTCACGACAGAAATATCAGGGACCTCCCGAGATTTCCAGAGAGCCGCTATGGAGGTACGAGCGGCTGAGAGAACATGGAAGATGATGGTTCGAGAGTCCGCAGGTAAATCCATCAGATTGAGTGCAAGTAGTGCCATGCCTGGATCCTTCGTGGGAGCGTGAGGTGTAAGCTTGGAGATATATGTGAATACCGAGTCCCAGAAAGGAGCAATTGAGGCACAAGTCCACCATATATGTAGAAATGAACCCCCGGATCTCCACACCTCCAATAATTAGAACTAACATTGCTATAAATATGGGACAGACGTTCGGGAGTGTAATACCACCTGTATAGCATTTTATGGGCAGACTCTAAGTGAGTGCTACATTTAGAGAGTTTCAGTGGAGTAGAATAGACCTCTTGCCATTGTTCACCACTAATAGAGATGCCCAGATCTCTCTCCCAAGCAGCCTGAAATGGGAACGACTCTGGTGCCAGGGATAACTGCAGTGCTTTATACGAAATCGAACTCCCGCCCCTGGCACCAGAGTGGTGGAGAAAATAAGCGTTAAATGGTCTAGGAGCCGACTCAGACGGCCAAGTATGGTAAGAAATAAAGTGACACAATTGCAGGAATTTGAAAAAGTCCCTAACTGGTATGTGGTATCTAGATCTAATTAACTCAAATATGCCCAGGGATTTCCGGTCAGAGATGTCTCCCAGGCAAGTAACCCCACTGTCCACCCAATTGGAGAAGGAAATATGTGGAAGAAGGAAAGATAGAACACAAATTGGGGTAGATCGGAAAGAGACAAGAGAAAGCACCTTAGAAGAAAGAATAAAGAGCCACATGTTCAGAGTAGCTGTTATCATGGGACTAAAGGTTGTTACAGTAGATTTGGTAATCGCCACTGACCACAGGAGGCAATGTAGAGAGGGCACCCCCAGTATTTCCCTTTCCATAGACATCCAGCGGGCATCGGAATCTCCCCTCCACCACTGCTGTAAGAAAACTAAATGTGCCGCTCTATAGTAGTTGAGTAGGTCAGGGCAACCTAAGCCTCCCATATGTGTAGGCAGGTACAGCAATCTAGCCGAAACTCTCGCCCTAGATCCCTGCCAGATAAACCTCATTAGCTGGGATTGGAGTTTCCTAATAAAGAAGAGGGGAAACTTGATAGGTAAGGTGCGAAACAGATAAAGAATGCAAGGCAGTAGGAACATCTTGACCACGGCTATGCGGCCGCACCAAGAAAGGGGATAGCGTGAGTAAAGTTTAAGATCTGGAGCTAGTTGAGCAGATAGAGAAGAAAGATTAGAGGATACCAGCGCAGAGGGAGAGGGAGTGAGAAAGACCCCTAGGTAAGTAATACCAGTGGAAGCCCATTTGAAAGAAAACCCCTGTGAGAGGGATAGAATAGAAGAATGGCTCAGTTGAAGAGGAAGAACAGTCGATTTTGAGATGCTAAGTTTGTACAGGCTAGCTGCGCTAAAGTCGGCTATTAGAGACAGTACGCAGGGCAGGGAAAGGAGACGGTGGGTCAATGCGATGAGGACGTCATCGGCAAAAAGGCTTATCTTATGTACATCATTCCCCACCATAACACCCGTGATCTGGGGGTGACAACGTACTTGTTCAGCAAATGGCTCCATCGCAAGAGTGAAAAGGATGGGCGAGAGGGGACACCCCTGACGGGTGCCATTGGTGATAGTGAACGGAGAGGACAGGGACCCCGACGTAAAAACCCTCGCCGATGGGGAAGAGTAAAGGGCCATAATTGCGGTAATAACAGGAGTGGGGAAGCCAAATTTAGATAACACTGCCCTTAAATACCCCCAGTGAACCCGGTCGAACGCCTTCTCCGCATCCAGAGAGAGGAGCAGAGAAGGCGCTCGACTTTGATGAACAGCTGCCAGAATATTCAACACCCTCCCTGTACCATCAGAGGCCTGTCGGCCTCTCACAAAACCGACCTGGTCAGCATGTACCAGTGATGGAAGTATATCGGCCAAACGAATCGCCCACAACTTAGACTACAATTTGAGGTCTGTGTTAAGGAGCGAGATAGGGCGGAAATGAGCAGGCTCAGTAGGGGGCTTCCCAGGCTTGGGGAGAGTGACTATGGTGGCATCCAACATCTCCGATGGGATCATACCCGTTGAGGCTATATAGTTGAAGACAGTAGTAAGGTGGGGGTCAATCTCGAGGCTATGTGTTTTGTAAAATTCATTTATCAACCCATCAGGGCCTGGGGATTTAGTCCCCTTTAACGTCCCGGTCGCATTAAGCACCCCTGCTGTGGAGAAGGGGAGAGAAAGAGTAGTTAAAGCTGAGTCAGAGAGGGAAGGCAAAGATACTGAATCTAGAAAAGAAGAGATCGAGGCAGAAGTAGGAAGAGCATTAGGTTCAGAAGAGGAGAGATTATATAGAGTGTTGTAGTAAGAGGCAAAGGCGTCAGAGATACCCTGTGGGTCAAACACCCTATCACCCGAAGGCAATTGCAGATAAGCTATGCGGCTCTTTGCTTCCTGTACCTTGACCTGTCGGGCGAGAACTCTGCCTGGTTTGTTGGCACACCAATAAGAGTTAAGTCTAAGGCGGCGTAATGCTAAATCAAATTTATATAAGTCTAGCTTGTGTAGTTCAGCATTTAGAGCGTATATACGTGCAGTAACAACCGATGAGGAAGCAAGTTTATTTTGCCTATGCAGGTCTGCGAGCTCTAATTGTAAGGAAAAGCGTTTTTCCCTGGTCTGTCGCCTGTGGTGTGCCGTCTGACTCAGAAGAGTCCCCCTTATCGTGGCCTTAAACGCACACCACAAAGTGGCGGAGTTTGACACTGAAACCATGTTCGTAGCAAAAAATTATTTAATATCATCAGCCAATCTGGGTTGGTAAGTGATATAACATAGGGGCAAGCGCCACAGGGAGACGCAAGGGGAGGGGAACGCCTCCTGAACGGCAATGGAAATAGGGGCGTGATCGGACCAAGAGAGAGCGTGAATACGCGACTCAGTGACCGAGCCTTAAAGTGGGCGGCTGACCAGGAAAAAATCTATTCTGGTATAGACTAATTGTGGGTGGGAGAAATAGGTAAAGTCACGACTACTAGGGTTGTGGATCCGCCACACATCAAATAGATCTTTGCGGGACAGGGTAGTAAAAATGGGAGTGGGTTCAGGGTGTGGGACGAGGGAAGTGGAGTCCATGGACGGCCAAAGAGTAGAATTAAAGTCGCCCACCACAATCAGACGGGACGCAGAGTTAGAGCTCGCAACCTTGTTCAGGACATGTTTAATAAAAGCGTGTTTGCGTCTATTGGGAGCATACACTACCACCAGACTATACGGTACTGAATTAAGAGAGCAATGTACAATGAGGTATCTGCCGCCGCTGTCCGCCACCACCTCCACGTCAGCAACCGCAATAGTATTTTTAATGGCCAGGGCCACTCCCCTTTTTTTTTGGGCTGCGTGGGCGAAATAAATATGCGGGAAGCGCCTGTTATGCAACCTGGCGGAATCTAACTCTGACAGGTGTGTTTCTTGCAGACACAATATGTCTGCACCCAGTCTATGCGATTCGGCCCAAAGCAAGGAACGTTTAAAGGGTGAGTTGAGACCCCTCACATTGAGGGAAACGATTCATATAACCATTACAGAGGCGGAGGGGCGGACCGCAGCGGCAGCTGGACAACAAACATTAGCACAGCGATGTAGATACCATGACAATCACATATCATAGATACTAATGGCAGCTCAAGTGTACCTAAAGAGTATACAAAAGAAAAAGCATTAACAGGGGAGAACTGGGAAAAAACATAAAAATTAACAGCAGTAGAGAGTAACCATAGTGACCCCTGGAGAGGGTCAGCATCGGGGAGATATGGAGGAAAAAGCAGAACCATACCAATAACGTGTGCCTATCCGCCATTAAACTATATATCCTTACACAGGAGATCAATACATTACTTGGTTTTATGTTTACCATAGTGGACCACTGACCAGTCATCAGAGAACTTTTGAGTAGGGAGATTTGGGTTGGAGGTGCTCCCTTCATTTGGTGCAGGCGGAGAAAGATTCCAGGCATGGCAGCACTCAAGAAGTGCCTCCGGGGTGGAGGCCACATGTTTGGAACCACCATAGGTAATGATTACTTTCGTGGGGAAACCCCACCTATAGGGTACACCATGAGCCCTGAGAGGAGAGGTACCAGCAGCAAATTCCCAACGCTTCGCCAAGGTGGCAGCAGACAGGTCTGCGAAGACAGCCAATCCGGAAAACCTCCCAGGTAAGTTGGATGGGGCGTGGGCAGCCATCATCAGCCGTTCCTTGATGTGGAAGAAGTGCACCCTCAGAATGACATCCCTGGGAGAGGACGCAGGAATTTACTTCGGCTTGGGGAGGCGATGGACTCTGTCCAGTAGTAGGTCTAGTGTCGAAGCAGACGGAAGGAGAGCAGCGAAGAAGTCAGTGATAAATCCTGCAAGGTCTTCGGTCTTGACCTCCTCAGGGACCCCCCGTATGCCATCTTCCAAGGCATTAAAGGAATCCACTACCGTGTTGTGTGCAGAGGTGAGCTCACCCATTTTGTTCTCCACGTGAGAGGTGCGGTTCCCGAGCGCCTGGAGTTCTTGATGTATGCTATTCACCGCTGAGCGTATCTCGCTGCGAATGGTAGCGGAGAGGTTAGCAGCTACAGCCAGCAGGGCCGCCTCAGTCAGGGCGGGAGAGCTGCCTCCAGAAGCAGGACCGCTTTGCGCTCTGAGTTGCAGTGAGGAGGCGATCGTAGCCGGCAATGATGAGGCCAGAGGGGACGGCAGAGACGAGCCCGCCGGCACGGAGCCAGACGATTTTGGAGAGGACTGACCACCCGGGGAAGCGGATCCACTAGAAGCAGGAGAACT
Source organism: Hyla sarda (assembly GCF_029499605.1). NCBI lineage: Eukaryota > Metazoa > Chordata > Amphibia > Anura > Hylidae > Hyla > Hyla sarda. The sequence goes on from NC_079191.1 coordinate 220,600,007, forward strand.
TGGATGGCTGCAGGCTCCAAGCGCTCCAGCAGCAGGCAGGCCGCCGGCGCCATCTTGAGAATCAGCCGCAGGAAAGAAGTGGGTGAGTTTCAGCAGGCTTTTCTTGCTTTTCTTCGCCCTGGGCATCGCTCCCACCTTCAACAATAGTCAGCTACTCAGGAGAAACGAATTAGTGCAGGATTCAGCCGGTTTGTGCCGCTATAGAGCCGGAGACCGACGAAGCTCACTAATCAAGCGTCCTCCGCCATGCGCGTCCAGGCAACGCCCCCGACAAATACTGTTTTAAGCGTACTGGAGCGCATTGGACTCCCTTCATAAGTGCATACCACATACGTACATCTAAGTGGTGTACCATTGTGTTCCTGTTAAAGTCTCAAGGACCTAGTTACTGTAAAAGGCCAGCCAAAAGTACACACCTGCTGGTGTTGTAGACAAATACTGTTTTAAGTGTAATGGAGCGTATTGTACTCCCCTCATATACGTACTAAACATGTCAGGCAGAGAAGTGCCAGGACATGCACAGAGAAGTGGCAGAAGCCTAAATTCATCAGGCAGAGGTCGCAGCAGACTAGGGGGCGAGTGGCAGCAGGAGTTGCAGCGAGAGGCCTGAGCTCCCGGTATCAGCTAGCGGTCGTGTTTTGACCAGCAACCCATCTGCTGTCATCGATTGGTTAACACAGTCATCCAATTCATCACAAGTGACATCCAACACCCCCAGTCAACAGTTGGTGGGTTCCTCAGACACAACCCTTAGGTGGCATGGTCTGAGGACTGATTTTAACTGGGGTGCTGCGTGCAAGATCACGGGCATCCTTTGGATAAGGGATAATATGTCTAAGCGCGGGGGTACCCCTTTAAGGAGACTTTGTTGAGGAACCTGAGGAGGACATCAGTGACGTGCAGACACAACTCGATGATGATGAAGCCAATCGCACTAGGGAGCTGGGTGCAGAAGGGGCTTCATCATCATCAGGAGAAGAGGGTTGCAGGTTGCCCATGAGACAGCAGCTGAACCAGCAAGGTGGTAGCATGGTTGGCAATCAGCACGGTAGCAGAAGAGTAAAGTCTGGAGCCAAATGTGCCCGGGGTAGACCACCTGCTTCGGGGCAGCCTACCTTCCCAGGAGGTAGTGGAACAGGGGTTCCTGGAGTCAGCAGCAGTAGCAGTCAGTGCGGACTGTTGGGGTGTGGCAGTTTTTCATCAACCATCCAGAGGAGGTTCACATAGCCACATGCAAGATATGTTGGCAGAAGGTTAAGCGTGGCCAGGGTCACAATGTTGGCACCATGGCTCTGCATCCACATATGCAGCGTCACCATAAAGCGGCATGGGAGAACTGTGGCTCTGATGTGGTTGTCCAGCCTGCTGCATCACATTGGCAAGCTGCTCCCTGTTTCAGCCAGCCAAGGCTCCACCACCTCAGCCGAAAGGATATGTGTGTCTTATCCATCTTCTGTCGCTCCAGATGCTCCTGCTCCTCCTACTTCGAGTCAATCATTCCGCCAGCAATCCATCGGCGAAGTCATGTACAAGAAAAAACAGTATGCTTCCACTAATCCAACAGCACACAAGCTGAATGTGCTCCTGTCCAAGTGGCTGGTGCTGCAGTCCCTTCCTTTTCAAGTGGTGGACTCTGCACCTTTCAGAGAATTGATGGCTTGTGCAGAGCTGAGGTGGAGAGTGCCAAGCCGTCATTTGTTTTCGAAGAAGGCAGTACCAGCCCTGTACAATTTTGTGGAAGAGAAGGTGGGCCAGTCCTTGAGCCTGTCGGTGTGTACCAAAGTGCCCGGCAGCGCCAACGTGTGGAGCTGTAACTACGGTCAGGGACAATAGATGCCCTTTACGGCTCACTGGGTGAATGTGGCTGCTGCACAGCCACAACAGCAACTTGGACAGGTCATGCCGCTTCCGCCTCCACGCTCTCAGGCCGTTGGTCCTGTGACAGTGTGCGACTCCGCCTACTCATCCTCCACCATGTCCTCAGCCTCCACTGCATGGACAAGTCTCAGTGCTCCTCTAGCATACCATGTGTGCAGGGCACGGCGGCATCATGCTGTTCTTCACATGGTTTGCCCTGGCAAACGGTGTCACACAGGGGAGGAACTGCTAAAAGTCATTCATTAAGAAATCGAATCATGGCTTATGAAAACTGGAAATGGGAACCATGGTGACCGACAATGGGAAGAATATCTTGTCTGCGCTGCGACAAAGAAGCCTGAGCCATGCGCCCTGCATAGCACACATGTTCAGTCTGGTTGTCAAGCGGTTACTGAACTGTTCCCCCATCTGCAAAACATCCTCACAATGGGAATGAAACTTTGTATGCACTTCAGCCACTCGTAAACCACAAGTCACACCTTACTTGTGCAGCAGTGTCAGAACTGTATCCCCCAACATTGTCTGATTTGCGACGTTTCCACACGTTGGAATTCCACCCTCCACATGTTGGAGGATTACGGGATGAACAAAGTCATTCCACTGCTTCATTTACTGCACCATGTGTTGGAAATGATGGCTGGTAAGGGCACTGGAGACTTGGCGCCTACATCTCAGGGCCACATGAACCCTGTGGGGGCTGAACTGGAGGAAGAGGGGGTGGAGGAGCACAGTGGAGCACAGTTTAGGTTTCACGAGAGGGGCAGTTTTTCTAATCATCTGACAGGAGAGGAGGAGCAGGAGCAGCCAGAGGAGCTAGAGGGTTATGAGGAAGGTGATAAAGAGGACCTAGACACACAGTGGCAGTATGCAGTGGAGATGGAAACAGGGAAACAAATGGCATGATACATTCTCACTTGCTTGCGTAGTGACTGCCAAATTGTCACCATTCGGCAGCGGGATGAGTTCTGGCTCTCCACCTTATTGGACTCTCGCTACCAGCAAAAAATGGGGGCATTTTTTACACCCACTGAGAGGGAAGAAAAACTGACCTACTACAGAGACATCCTACGTAATCAGTTATCCAATGCCTATCTGTGCCATCGTCCATCCTCTCGCAGGTCTCACTCGGGGGGCCCTCTGCGCTCACCTTCCACTGCCATGGCTGGTGGGGAGGGTTGAGGTGGCAGGAGCAGTACCAGCTCCATCAGCAGCAGCCCGAGTCTACAGTCATTGATGAGTAGCTTTCTTCACCCGAAGAGTGAAGCAACTAATCAGCAGCAGGTAGACCTGAAGCAGGACCTGAACCAGCAGGTTGCGGCATACCTTGACATGACCATGCCGACACACCTTGAAGATCCGCTGGACTTCTGGGCTGCCAAACTTGATTTGTGGCCCTAACTTGCAGAGTTTGCCTTGGAAAAGCTGTCCTGCCCGGCCAGTAGTGTTCCATCAGAGTGGGTGTTTAGTGCGGCAGGGTCCATAGTAACCCCAAGGAGAACTCGTCTGTCCACGAAAAATGTGGAGACGGACCTTTGTGAAGATGAATCAGGCATGGATCAGCCAGGATTTCCACACACCAATGCCTGATGCATCAGAGTAGATTGACCATGGTGCCACACCAACACTTCACAAATATGGATAGCGCAAAACATTCCTACAGACATTCCTCCGCATCAGACCACAAATAAGTATTGAGGAAATGCAAGAAAAAGAGAAAATTAGCTAAAACTTAACTTTTCTAAGGATGAAAAGAAGGTGGGTCCAAGAAGGTGTATCCAAATTTGAAATCAAACAAAAGGAAAGGTGTACTAAAAACAACGTGTGCGACCCACACCACCAAGTACTGATCTGATGCAAAGGCCTCTCAAAGGTGGAAGGGAACAACATATGGCCCATTGGTATTGGTTAAAACTTCTTCTGTAAGGCCCTACTCTCGCATTATTAATTCCCTTCTTGGCAAGTGTTACTTGCCCTAAAAAGGGTAGCCCCATACAGGAATTTCTCACTATTTCCACCAACAAACACTGCCATTTCACAGGGTTTTTAGGTGAAAATAGGGAGAGTTTTTTGTGTGGGGCTGCCCTTTTTAGGGCGTATAACACTTGCCAAGAAGAAAATTAATAGGGCGAGAGTAGGGCCTTACAGGGGAAGTTTTGACTACCACCTGCTACAATGGACAATACGTTGTTCCCTTCCAGCTTTTCGAGGAAAGTGTTACTCGTCTTAAATAGGGCAGCCCCACAAAGGTACCACCCTTTTTAGGGCGAGTAACACTTGCCAAGAAGGGAATTAATAATGCGGGAAGTTTTTACCCCCACAGGTTACCATGAACCATACGTTGTTCCTGTCCACCTTTTAGAGATCTTTACATTACATCAATACTTGGGGGTGTAAGTGGCACATGGTATTTTTTGCACACCTTTTCTTTTATTTGATTTCAAAATATTTTTGGGTACATATATTTTATCCCAAGAGTATTATTAAAAGTTACGTTTTACGTAATGCATATCCTCAATACTTGTGCACACTAACACTTTTACAAAAAGACAATTTTCTTCTGTCTACCTGCCTCAGCTACTATTCTGATCCTGCCTCCCTCCTGATGCCACACATCTGATGCCAAGTTCTCCTTTTTTCACCCACCTTCGTCACCTGGTACTGGTATTGCCAGGACTCCTGATGCTGCTGATGCCACCTTCAGACTGTCTCATTCTGCCACCATATGTTCTCCTCATGCTGATGCCAGCTCCAGGCTGTCTCATACTGACACCATAGGTTCTCCTCATGCTGATGCCAACTCCAGGCTGTGTCATTCAGCGACTATATGGTCTCCTCACACTGCCACCAACTCTAGGCTGTGTCATTTAGCCACCATATGTTCTCCTCATGCTGTCGCCACCTCCAGGCTGTGCCATTCAGACACTATATGGTCTCCTCATGCTGCCGTCAACTCCAAGCTGTCTTTTAGGCACTATATGGGGTCCTCATGATGCCAGCTCCAGGCTGTCTCATACTGCCACCATAGGTTCTCCTCATGCTGATGCCAACTCCAGGCTGTGTCATTCAGCCACTATATGGTCTCCTCACACTGCCGCCAACTCTAGGCTGTGTCATTTAGCCACTATATGTTCTCCTCATGCTGTCGCCACCTCCAGGCTGTGCCATTCAGCCACTATATGGTCTCCTCATGCTGCCGCCAACTCCAAGCCGTGTCATTCAGCCACTATATGGGGTCCTCATGCTGCCGCCAACTTCCGGCTGTGTCTTTCAGCCACTTTATGGTCTCCTCATGCTGCCAACAACTCCAGGCTGTGTCATTCAGCCACTATATGGTCTCCTCATGCTGCCGCCAACTCCAGGCTGTGTCATTCAGCCACTATATGGTCTCCCCATACTGCCGCCAACTCCAGGCCATGTCATTCAGCCACTATATGGTCTCCTCATGCTTCCGCCATCTCCAGGCTGTGTCATTGAGCCACTATATGGTCTGCTCTAGCTGCCGCCAACTCCAGGCTGTGAGATTCAGCAACTATATGGTCTTCTCATGCTGTCGCCAATTCCAGGCTGTGTCATTCAGCCACTATATGTTCTCCTCATGCTGCCGCCAACTACAGGCTGTGTCATTCAGCCACTATATGGTCTCCTTTTGCTGCTGCCAACTACACGCTGTGTCATTCAGCCACTATATGGTCTCCTCATGCTGCTGCCTCCTCTATGGTGTGTCATTCAGCCACCATATGGTCTCCTCATGCTTCCGCCATCTCCAGGCTGTGTCATTCATTCATCCACTATATGGTCTCCTCATGCTGTTGCCAACTCCAGGCTGTGTCATTCAGTCTCTAAATGTTCTCCTCATGCTGCCACCAACTACAGGCTGTGTCATTCAGCCACTATATGGTCTCCTTTTGCTGCCGCCATCTACAGGCTGTGCCATTCAGCCACTATTTGGTCTCCTCATGCTTCCGCCATCTCAAGGCTGTGTCATTCAGCCACTATATGGTCTCCTCATGCTGCCGCCACCTCCACGCTGTGTCATTCAGCCACTATATGTTCTCCTCATACTGATGCCACCTCCAGGCTCTGTCATTGTACCGCTCTAATAGCGACACCTCTAATCTGCATGTCATACTGAATAACAGTATTATTTCACTAACCTAGCACACACCCTATGCATGTTACAGCAAGCCAAAGTGTTCTACACCCCTATTGAGGCTCTCTGTAGGCCAGAAATAGCCATTTTTAATACAAATTTGCCATAAATAAATTCGGACCGAAGCAAATTTTTGGGGAAAATTCGCTCATCTCTAATAAAGATGTATGTTTTCTTGTGGGTAGGGTCACTTTAGTGCATATGAAGCGTTTTTTTTAATGCTTTTCAAAATCAGTGACGTCGCTAGGGGGGGCCAGAGGGGGCCATGCCCCCCCCCCCCTAGATCAGGCCATGCCCCCCATTGTGCCCCCCCAATTTAAAATAAATAGGGATGTCCCGATACTAGTATCGAAGCCAGGGGCGGACTGACCGGCTGGGTAAAGAGCCCGCTGCAGCTGCTGGAGATATCCCTGCACTGCTCCTGGTCTGGGTATCATTAGCAGAGACAGGCAGAGCAGGGATGAAGGTACCTGATGATGGCTCCACCCCCAGCACAGGAGAGGACGGGGCCGAGAGCTGACAGGCCTCCGGAACACAGAGCAGATTCATGTGAGGTGAGTGATGTCCCATGTGCTCCCTCTCTCCCCCCTGATTAGCAGTATATCCTGGAGCTGGGTCATGTGTATAGTAGCAGTCCAGTGGGGTCACTTTCCCTCCTTCAGTGTCCACAGGTCACATTATCAGAACAATTTTTGGGAAAAATCGCAGCAAAATTGCACGGTTTTACCGCAATTTTTCGTAAATTGCGGTAAAACTGCACAATTTTTGCCGCGATTTTACCATAAATTGTTCTGGTAATGGGACCTGTTGGAGACCTGTGGACACTGGAGGAGGGAAAGTGACCCCTCTGGAAGGACAACATGTGAACACACTGCTAGTTTATCATTAACCCCTTAAGGGTACATTCACATGTACAGGATCAGCTGCATATTTTTGCAGCATATTTTGTGCAGCTGATTTTGCAACCCATTAGCTTCAATAGTTAGCAAAATCAGCTGCAGAAAATATACAGCAGATTCTGTACGTGTGAACGTACCCTAAGGGCTCATTCAGGGATGGATCCACAGTGTATTTTACGCTGCAGATCCACCGACAATGGACCCTACAGTGCTGCCTCCATCTGTGCCTGCTCATAACGGCAATCCGCCGCTACGAGCAGACACGCTTTTGATGTGTATACTCGCACACATCATGACCGCTCCTCCTGCTCTCTGAGCTAGGCCGAGAGCAGCCGCGATGTGTGCGAGTATACAAATCAAGGCGTGTCTGCTTGTAGCGGAGGATTGCAGTTTTGAGCAGGCACAGATGGAGGCAGCACTGTAGGGTCCATTGTCGGGGGATCCGCAGCGTAAAATATGCTGAGGATCCGTTCGTGTAAATGAGCCCTAAGGACACAAGGCGTATGTGTATGCACAGTGCCTGCTCCCACTGTGTTGTATAAATCATTAGCTAGAACCCTCGGCTAATGCCCGACATCACCAATCAGGCTGATGTCCGACATTAAGACTTTAGATGCTGCTATCAAAGTTGATGGTAGTGTCCAAAAGTTTTAACGCCTTAAGGACATAGCGTTTTTCTGTTTTTGCACATTTGTTTTTTCCTCACCTTTTAAAAATCATAATGCTTTCAATTTTGTACCTAAAAATCCATATGATGGCTTATTTTTTGCGCCACCAATTCTAATTTGTAGTGACATCAGTCATTTTACCCAAAAATCTACGGCAAAAACGGAAATAAAAAATCAATGTGCAACAAGAATGTATGAAGATTTTAAATGACATTTTTTTACATTTCTTTTTTCAAATTAAATATGTTCTGCAGTGTGTGTGTATTTATTTATGACATATATATATATATATATATATATATATATAAAGAAATATGTATGTATATATATATATATATATATATATATATATATATATATACACACATACACACACACACACGTTTTAAAATTGCCCCCCCCCCCCACTTTTGTCATTGGCCCCCCATGTGCCCCCCCTAATTATGAATGCTGGAGATGCCACTGCACAAAATCCTATGAGCAGACACCCAGGGCTACCCATTGCAGCCCTGTGTGGGTAGGGAGATTTATAGGTGGGCCTGCATGTCACAGTCACGTTGGCACGCTCGCACCACCACCAAATCTCACTGCATCCACAGGGCTGTGGCGGGTGGCCCTGACTGTTTGTTCTTAGAATACATTAACTGCCCTGTTTGTCTTTGACATTAAGGAATTCAGAGTCAGTTCAGACCTCAGCTTGTACTCAGACTACTCTCCTGTCTGATCTCCTGGTGCTTCGCACCACTGCCTTTTTAGCCTCTAGGCCAGCAGCCACCTATACCAGGACTACTCCAACCTGCAAGTCAAGGTGGATAACGCCAGTTAGTAGTAAATCGCAGGTGGAGCGATCGTTAATGCACATGTACGAGCACCATAAGTGTTATGTCCTGCGCTACAGCCAGACACGCTGGCCATGAGCGCTTTCCTATTCTGCCTGCGGGGCTTGGATTCACATCGCGGGTCGTGCCCACATGCGAATCCCGGCCCATCTCTCATCTCTGCTCTCTGCTGTTCCCTCTCTGCTCTCGCAGTCCCAGCGCGCGTGCCCCTGCCTCCTAGGGCACATGCGTGCCAGAGCTCTAAGATTAAAAAGGCCGTATGCCCTTAATTATTGTTTCCACCTGCACCTTAGTTTTAAGTTTCTGCACCTCCCATCATTCCCTGCCAGATCTTTGTTGCCTTGTGCCTTAGTGAAAGTATATTCTGTGTTGCTCTGCCTTGTCCTGACCCTAAACTCTGTGTCCTGAACCTGTTCCTATGCTGCCCGACAATTGACCTCCTGCTATGTTGGACAATTGACCTCCCCTGCTGCCAGCCCTGACCTCCTGCTATCCAGGCCAAGTCTTGCCTACTCCTCCTGTGCCTCTCATCACCTCTGCCGCCTGTGGGGTCGAGTCGTGCCAGGGGTAGCAACCTGGGTGTCGCCTGCCGCAGCAAGACCATCCTGCTTAACGGCGGCTCTGGTGAAAACCAGCGGCACCTTAGACTCCGCACCCTGGCACGGCCCACGTCATCTGCCACACAGGTCCATCAGATCCACTACCTCCGTGAGTGTTCTTCCAACCTCTGTGAATCTTTACAATAAGTAAATAGATATACAAATAATTCAAATTATTTTGAAATTAAACAATTTACAGGTCATAGATAAGAGCATTGGACATTAATAACAATGTAGATAAAGGGTTATTCACATAAGAAATATACCCACATATGCTCAATTATAATGTAACAATTTTCTCAAACTTTTAGCCATTTAAATATCCTTGCCTATTATGAATTTAATATACCCTCATACCCTAAAGACTAATTAAGTGATTCATTATGTAGTACTAGGAGAGTAAGCTTGACAGCACTTGGACCATCTGGGACTTACCTGCCATTGAGGATCAGCACAAAATGTCAGTTGATCATAAAATCAAGTTCATGTGGCTGTCAATTTCAGATTGAATTTCATTACATTCAGATGCCTGATGGTGTTTTCATTTGTTTTAGCATCTGTCCATATATTTTTAATAATTTCTAGGTAAATATTGATTGTGTTTTTTTATGTTTTAGGGGAATATTTTGCTGAATGTATTATACATTGTTGAATGCAATGTGCATAAAAGAAAAATTATAATTTTGAAAAAAGCATTGAAATGAGTCATAAGTACATATATTCTCCCAAAAAATACTATATATATATATACACACACAGTCATGGCCGTAAATGTGTTTTTCTCACAGAAAATGATTGCAGTAACACATGTTTTGCTATACACATGTTTATTCCCTTTGTGTGTATTGGAACTAATCCACAAAAGGGAGGAAAAAAAGCTAATTGGGCATAATGTCACATCAAACTCCAAAAATGGTCTGGACAAAATTATTGGCACCCTTTCAAAATTGTGGAAAAATAAGATTGTTTCAAGCATGTGATGCTCCTTTAAACTTACCTGGGGCAAGTAACAGGTGTGGGCAATATAAAAATCACACCTGAAAGCAGATAAAAAGGAGAGAAGTTCACTTAGTCTTTGCACTGTGTGTCTGTGTATGCCACACTAAGCATGGACAACAGAAAGAGGAGAAGAGAACTGTCTGAGGACTTGAGAACCAATATTGTGGAAAAATATCAACAATCTCAAGGTTACAAGTCCATCTCCAGAGATCTAGATTTGTCTTTGTCTACAGTGTGCAACATTATCAAGAAGTTTGCAACCCATTGCACTGTAGCTAATCTCCCTGGGCGTGGATGGAAGAGAAAAATTGATGAAAGGTGTCAATGCAGGATAGTCCGGATGGTGGATAAAGCAGCCCCAAACAAGTTCCAAAGATATTCAAGCTGTCCTGCAGGCTCAGGGAGCATCAATGTCAGCGCGAACTATCCGTCGACATTTAAATGAAATGAAACCATATGTCAGGAGATCCAGGAGGACCCCACTTCTGACACATACATATAAAAGCAAGACTACATTTTGCCAAAATAAACTTGAGTAAGCCAAAATCCTTCTTGGAAAATGTCTTGTGGACAGATGAGACCAAGATAGAGCTTTCTGGTAAAGCACCTCATTCTACTGTTTACCGAAAACGGAATGAGGCCTACAAAGAAAAGAACACAGTACCTACAGTGAAATATGGTAGAGGTTCAATTATGTTTTGGGGTTGTTTTGCTGCCTCTGGCACTGGGTGCCTTGAATGTGTGCAAGGCATCATGAAATCTGAGGATTACCAATGGACTTTGAGTCGCACTGTACAGCCCAGTGTCAGAAAGCTGGGTTTGCGTTTGAGATCTTGGGTATTCCAGGAGGACAATTACCCCAAACATACGTCAAAAAGCACCCAGAAATGGATGGCAACAAAGATTAAAATTGCTGTTGGGAAAAGGCACCCTTCCAATAAGAGAGACCTGGAGCAGTTTGCAAAGGAAGAGTGGTCCAACATTCCAGCTGAGAGGTGTAAGAAGCTTATTGATGGTTTTAGGAAGTGACTGATTTCAGTTATTTTTTCCAAAGGGTGTGCAACCAAATATTAAGTTAAGGGTGCCAATAATTTTGTTCAGCCCATTTTTGGAGTATAGTGTTATTATGTCACCTCCCTTTTTTAGTTCCAGTACACACAAAGGGAATAAACATGCGTATAGCAAAATGTGTCACTGCAATCCTTTTCTTTGATAAATTTATGGCCATGACTGTGTATGTATATATATACACTGCTCAAATGAATAAAGGAAACATGTAAACAACACAATGTAACTCAAAGTCAATCACACTTCTGTTAAATCCCACTGTCCACTCAGGAAGCAACACTGATTGACAATCAATTTCACATGCTGTTGTGCAAATAGAACAGAAAACAGGTGGAAATTATAGACAATTAGCAAGACACCCCAATAAAGGAGTAGTTCTGCAAGTGGTGATCACAGACCACTTCTCAGTTCCTATGCTTCTAGGCTGATGTTTTGGTCACTTTTGAATGCTGGCGGTGCTTTCACTCTAGTGGCAGCATGAGACGGAGTCTACAACCCACACAAGTGGCTCAGGTAGTGCAGCTTATCCATGCGAGCTGTGGCAAGAAGGTGTGCTGTGCCTGGCGCTACCAGGAGAGAGGACAGTACATCAGGAGACGTGGAGGAGGCCGTAAGATGGCAACAACCCAGCAGCAGGAAACCTAACTCCGGCTTTTGTGCAAGGAGGAGAAGGAGGAGCACTGCCAGAGCCCTGCAAAATCACCCCCACAAGCCACAACTGTGCATGTGTCCACTCAAACAGTCAAAAACAGACTCCATGAGGGTGGTATGAGGGCCGACGTCCACAGCAGATGGGGGTTGTGCTTACAGCCCTACACCTTGCAAGACATTTCGCATTTGCCAGAGAACACCAAGATTAGCAAATTCACCACTAGGGCCCTGTGCTCTTCAAAGATGAAAGCAGGTTCACACTGAGCACATGTGACATACGTGACAGAGTCTGGAGACACTGTGGAGAATGTTCTGCTGCCTGTAACATCCTCCAACATGACCGGTTTGGAGGTGGGGACAGTATGGTGTGGGGTGGCATTTAGAGATGAGCTAATTTTTGAAAAATGTATGCCCCCATGCATATTTAAAATAATTAATTGGCCCTAGTGTGTTAATAATAATTCATTGGCCCCAGTGTGTTTATAATAATTCATTGGCCTCAGTGTGCTTATCCGTATCCCCCCACCCCTGTGTCCTTATTTCCTCTCCCGCTGCCTGCTCCTCATCTTCTTGAATCAGGGACATGTTGTGATTCGCCGGCGGTGAATAAATGAATTAAGCCGACATGTCCCATATGTAGGCTTCATTCATTCACCGCCGCCCAACATGTCCCCGCTGCTGCCCTGCTCCTGCCCTGGGACATGTCTATTCTCTGCTGCTCATCTCCGTATGGAGATGTAGTTCCCCAGCTGCGGGAGTCTGCCGGTGGCTGGGGAGGCTACACTAGCGTTTGTACTACTACCTCCATCATAGAACAGACTCTGTTCCATGATAAGTGTTGTAGTACATGGGCTGAGGGATTGATTGCACCAGGTCTCACTTCTGAGTATGGAGATGAGCAGTAGAGAATAGACATGTCCCGGCTGTGCGCTGATTGCGCTAGGAGCAGGGCAGCAGCGGGGACATGTAGAGCGGCAGTGGTGAATGAACGAATCCTACATGCAAGACATGTCAGCTTAATTCATTCATTCACCGCTGCCAGTTCCCGACATGTCCCGCTGCTGCCCTGCTCCAAGAAGATGAGGAGCAGGCAGCGGGAGGGGAAATAAGGACACTGGGATGGGGGGAGTCTGGGAATAAGGATAAGCACACTGGGGCCAATGAATTATTATAAACACACTGGGGCCAATGAATCATTCTAAATATGCATGGAGGGCATACATTTGGGAGTCAAATTAGTAGTTAAAAAGTGGAAGTAAAAATACACCGTAGATCGCAGGAGAGAGGAGCATGCCTCCCGCTCTCCTGTTTAATAACTTCTGATCCCATCGGGTCACAGAAGTGAGACCCGGTGTGATCAATCCCTCAGCCCATGTACTACAACCCCCATCATGGAACAGAGTCTGTTCCATGATGGGGGTAGTAGTACAAACACCTTCCCAGCCACCAGAAGAATCCCGCAGCCGGGGAACTACTACTCCCATAATGGAAACAAGTCTCTTCCATGATGGGAGTAGTAGTAGTCCCGGCTCTGGGAGTCTGTAGGCATGTCTGGAGGTGTTAAAATGGCCATAAAATAACGGTACATGACAGATGTTATAATGGGTTTTAACAGATTAATATGCCCGTTATTTTGATGGACATTATTCAGCCGTTAGCACACTTTATTTCATCCGTTATTATACATCTGTTTTTTAATGATACAATACAAAAAACAGATGTTTAATAACGGATGAATACGCATAGTGTGAAAGCAGCCTAAATTGTAGACTCCATTCTTGGGTGTATAAAAAAATTATAAAAACACCCAAAAAAAAAAAAGGTTAATGTACATTTTTAAACAGGGATCAATTTATGTAGGCGGGTAAGGACCTAAAAATGTATCTGACAATAATAAAAATTTATAAAGGGGCCATTTAACCCCTTAACGACATGCGCCGTAAATGTATGGTGCTGCATAGTGTCACTTAGCGCACAGCGCCGTACACATATGGCGCAGCTGTGATGTGAGCGCAGGAGATGCGCTCGCTTCATACCCGTCGGGTTCTGGTGGCTGTCAGCAGCCGCGGACCCACCGGTAATGGCGATCACGCTGATGTCTGCCATTAACCCCTCAGATGCCGTGATCAATACAGATCGCGGCATCTGCGGCAGTGTGGCATTTATAATGGCTAATCTGATCGCCTGCGGCACTGCCGCGGGGATCAGATCAGCCAAGATGTTGGACGGAGGTCCCCTCACCTGCCTCCGTCCATTTCCCGGGGTCTTCTGCACTGATCTGTTTTTCAGCAGACCAGAGCAGAAGATCACTGATAATACTGATCAGTGCTATGCCCAATACATAGCACTGAACAGTATTAGCAATCTAATGATTGCTATAAGTAGTCCCCCATGGGGACTAAAAAAGTGTAAAATAAATGTAAAAGAAAGTTAAAAAAAAAGGTAAAACAAAATGTGAAAAATCCCTTCCCCCAATACAGTTTCAAATCACCCCTTTTCCCCATATTAACCTGTTAAGGACCAAGGGCGTAAACTTACGCCCCTAGTCCCGCTCCCGTGATATAAAGCGGGGTTACACGGTAATCCCGCATCATATCACGGCGGGCCTGGCATCATAGTGAAGCCGGGACCCGCCGCTAATAGCACGCGGCACTGATCACGGTGCCGCACCCTATTAACCCTTTAGCCGCGCACTCAAAGCTGAGCCGCGCGGCTAAAAGTGAAAGTAAAATGTGCCGGTTAGCTGAGGGAGCTGTTTGGGATCGCCGCGGTATAATCACGGCATCCCGAACAGCTGTACTTCAGGCGGCCACTAGTATACTTCCTACAGAAAACATTCAATCAGGACTACAGTAAGTTCAGACTACAACGCCTGATTGGTAATGCAAAAGGCAATTCAGACATATAATCAGATTGCGATTATAAAGGGTGGCCCAGACTATACCATCGTACAAATTACAGGGCAAAAATAATAGAAATATTTATTATATACAAATCACAAGATAAAAGCCGTGCATGGTTAAAATTGGGAGGAAAATGACACAGAATAGGCGGCAAACTTGGGATGTATCATTGTGTCAGAGCATAAATGGCAAACATTACGGTGCTGGTATGTAAATGGATGGTAAAAGTAACTTCTGGAGTGACTCAAATATAGTAAACACAGTGTAAATGAAAGACTGGGGAACTTAATAAAGTGCAAGTGCAAAAACTAGATGCATATAAGGTGTGAATACAGCAGTACCTTTGTGCAGATACAGGGATACACAGGGCACACGGCTTGATACATATCACAAGGATATCAAGCTGCTACAAGTACCAGGATGCAACCCCCTGAGAATAAAAATAAAGATAATAAAATAGAAATAAATCTGAAGATAAAAGTAAGAATAATAAAAATAAAATTAAAAGTGAAATTGAAATGAAAAAAAAAAGTTGTTTGAGTTTTCTGTAGAAATTCCCGTATATCCATTGTTTTCTATCTTTACTTTTATTTATTTGTATTATTTTTTATTTAATAATTTATTTTATTTTAATTTTTTATCTTTATTTCATTTACATTTTTTTATCTTTATGTATTTATTTATTCATTTTTTTTATTTCAATTTCATTTTCACTTTTATTTTTTTGTTATTATTCTTATTTCTATATTCAGCTTTATTTATATTTTATTATCTTTATTTTTATTCTCTTCATTCTTATTTTTACTAATCTTTATTTTATTTTAGTATCTGCATCCTGCTCATCATTATTGTATATTTATGAAATTAACAACTTTATATTTTTATTTTCATCTATATTTATATTCATATTTATTCCTACATTCCTATATATCCTATGCTGGTCTATCCCATACAACCCATATTCATACCAGTCCGTAATATATATATATATATATATATATATATATATATATATATATATATATATATATATATATTGTGGTAAAGTGTACAGGAAAGTGGTGGATGGGGTATATATTTCACCTGGTTTCCAGGCACAATAAAGGAAATCCAGAAGGATATGCTGCTTTAGCAGAGCTAGTCTGCTAGGCCTCTTTTGTTTAAACTTCATGGGCTGGATTTCCTGGACTGGAGGACAGGTTGGATGGGGGAGTGCTCCAGTCCACACCTCTAGTCCACTATGGGTTTCCCTATTTCAAGGTGTCCTCTGGTGAGGTTGGGTGGCTGCCGATTGCTGGAGAGACAGAGGAGAAACAGCCACAGCCAGAGCTGCAGCTGAAAACCTACCAGGTCTGAACCTTCCTCTATGGACATTTGTGTGAGTTTGCTTGGAGCCAGACATTAGGCCCACAGTAGGATAGAGATGTATCATGATGTTTAGTTAGAGCCGGACAGGCTTAGGTTTTGTTGTTTTGTTTGCACTATGCTTTGTGCTCAAAATTCATTTAAATAAACATCCTCTTGGACGTTTCAAACCTACTGCCTGTGTGAATACTGTCATTGCCGACCCCACCGTGTGAGCTGTTCCCTACAATTGGTGGGCAAACCCTGTTGCTAGGGGCAACAACATGACAAAAGTCTGCATTTGAATTTTGTGGACATTTAAAGGGCCAGAAGCATACGTCCTGAGTGAAAGTTGCTGCTGCATTGCAAGGCCCATCCAGAACGAGGTGATAAAGCTGTTGACACAGACTAATCTGAGACATGAGCATCCCATGGCACAACATAAGCAGACCATGGCACAACAAAAGCAGACCATGCCACAACAAAAGCAGACCATGGCACAACAACAGGAAACAAATCATATGTTAATGGACCAGATTTCTATGCTCAGAGATACTGTTGTGGCTAAGACCTCACAAGTGGAGAGAAGCCCCCCTGAGACTGTGAATGTAAGGAGGGCCATTCAGCGGGTCTTACAAAAAATGACACCTGATAATGATGTCGAGGCCTACCTCACCATATTTGAGAGAAAGGCGGAGAGAGAGAAACTGCCAGTTGCAGAGTGGGCAGAAGTGATTGCACTCTTTCTGACAGGTGAACCGCATAAGCCCTACTATGACCTCAGGGAGCAGAATGTGAGGGACTATACTAAACTAAAAGTGGAGATCCTTGCTCACCTTGGTGTTACGCAAGCTGTTCATGCTAGGAGAGTCCACAGTATGAGCTATGCCAAGGACAAACCCGCCCGATCACAAATGTATGTCTTATTCATCTGGTACAAAAGTGGTTGGAACCAGAATTTTCTCCACCCGCCCATATTGTGGAAAAGATCTTAGTGGACCATTACTTCAGGACCCTCCCAGCAGAGTTACAACGGTGGGATGCTCAAGGAGAACCCCAGACTGCTGAGCAACATGTCAACATGATGGAAAGGTTCATAGTGACGGAGGACTACCTCCGTGATGTCCCTGCAGCACAAACACCTCCCATATCCGTCAAACCCGTGACATCTGTGCGTGAAGGTGCGTGGAAAAGTGTGAAAGGGAACAGGGCTCTAGAGTTTGGGGAGGGCAAAAGACTGATCATGAACCCCCAGGGGCTTCCCAAACCTAGAAAGGACTTCATGCTAAAAAGGCCAGGGGCCCACAGTGCTGGAGGTGTCATGAGTGGGGGCACATAGCCGCCTATTGCCCTCTTACCTCAGAGCCCATGGAGTATGACGCTAGCCGGTGACAGTCGCTATTTTCAGAACCTGCATGCGGGCTGTTACAGGGTCAGAGACTGAGCCACATATATGTATGATAAAGATAAATGACTGCCCTTTTGGACTCGGGTAGCTCGGTAACTTTGGTTGGGGCCAGCCTTGTGACTAGGGACGTTGTGACAAAGGTATAAAAGTGCTATGAATCCATGGAGATATTGTAGCCTACCCTGTGGCCCCTGTTGAGTTGGTGACTCCATCTGGAACTGGCACAGCCTGGAGTTGGCTGAAGTATGAGGAGACCATATAGTGGCTGAATGGCACAGCTTGGAGTTGGCTGAAGCATGAAGAGACCATATAGTGTCTGAATGGCACAGCCTGGAGTTGGCTGAAGCACGAGGATACCATATAGTGGCTGAATGGCACAGCCTGGAGTTGACTGAAGCATGAGGAGACCATATAGTGTCTGAATGGCACAGCCTGGAGTTGGCTGAACCATGAGGATACCACATAGTGACTGAATGGCACAACCTGGAGTTGGCTGAGGCATGAGGAGAACATATAGTGGCTGAATGAGAAAGCCTGGGTGTGGCAGCATCAGCATCAGGAGTCCTGAAAGTGTCCAGGTGACAGAGTGGTGCGGTGGGTATCAATACCAGTACCTGGTGATGAAGGTGGGTGAACAAGGTCTGATGCGGAGGAATGTTTGTAACTGGGTAGCAGCACCTTAAATCTGTTTGGCGCTATCCATATTTGTGAAGTGTTGGTGTGGCAGCATGGTCAATCTACTCTGATGCATCAGGCATTGGTGGGTGAAAATCCTGACTGATCCATGCCTCACCTTCACAAATGTCAGTCTCTCCACATTTTTCGTGGACAGATGAGTTCTCATGGGGGTGACTATGGCCCCCGCCACACTAAACACCCTCTCAGTGGGTGTAAAAAAGGCCCCTATTTTGTGACAGTAGAGAGGGTCAAAAAAGGTGGAGATTCAGAAGTCATCCCGCTGCCGAATGGTGACAATTCAGCTGTTACTACGCAAGCAAGTGAGCATGCATCGTGCCATTTGTGCAAGTGACTCGGAGGGACTCCCTGCTTCCATCTCCACTGCATACTGCCGCGGTGTCTCTGGGTCCTCTGTCTTTCCTTCCTCATAACCCTCTAGCTCCGTTGGCTGCTCCTGCTCCTCCTCTCCTGTCAGATTACTAGAAAAACTGCCCATTTGGCAAAACCTAAACTGTGCTCCACTGTGCCCCTCTCCTTCCTCCTCCTCCTCCAGTTCAGCCCCCACAGGACTCATGTGGCCATGAGATGTAGGCGCCACGTCTCCAGTGCCCTGACCAGCCATCAATTCCAACACGTGTTGTAAGAAATGAAGCAGTGGAAGGACGTCGTTCATACCGCAATCCTAATAATGTGGCTTCCTCAAAGGGCCTGAGCAAATGGCAGGTGTCACGTATAAGCTACCACTGGTTCACATTGAAGTTACACAGGGGAGTCCCCCTATCCACTTGGATCATCAAGAAATCGGTAATTTCTTTTCTCTGTTTGTACAGTCGGACTAACACATGGAGGGTGGAATTCCAACATGTGGCAACGTTACAAATCAGACTATGATGGGGGATAGCGTTCTGACGCTGCAGCTCAAGGAGGGTGTGCTTTGCAGTTTACGAGTGGCTGAAGTGCATGCAAAGTTTCCTTCCCTTTGTTTGGATGTCTTGCAAATGGGGGGAACACTTCAGGAACCCCTTCACAACCAGATTGAACATGTGTGTCATGCAGAGGGCATGGCTCAGCCTTCCCAGTCTCAGCGTGCAAGATGTTCTTCTTGTTGTCAGTCACCATTAGTGTTGCTCGCGAATATTCGCAATTAGAATATTATTCGCGAATATCGCATATTCGCGAATTCGCGAATTTCGCGAATATAGCGCTATATATTCGTAATTACGAATATTCGTTTTTTTTTTTTTTTTCTTCACAGTACACATCACAGTGATCACCCCTCTCTGCTTCCAGCTTGTGTGGTGTAAAGAAGGCTGTAATACTACTGTGTGAGACTGGCGCGCAAACATTCGCATATGCGAAAATTAGCATATGCTAATTTTCGTATATGCGAATTTCCACATATGCGAATTTTCGCATATGCGAATTTTCACATATGCGAAAATAAAAACGAGAGTATAGCGAATATTCGCGAATATATGACGAATATTCGTCCATATATTCGCGAATATTCGCGAATTCGAATATGGCCTATGCCGCTCAACACTAGTCACCATGGTTCCCACTTCCAGTTTTCGTGGAGTAAGCCATGCTCCAATTTCTTTATGAATGACTTTTAGCAGTTCCTCCCCTGTGTCACTCAGTTCGCCAAAGCAAACCATGTGCAGAACAGCGAGACACCTCCATGCCCTGCACACATGGTATGCTGAAGGGCCCACTGAGACTTTTCTGGGCAATGGAGGACATGGTGGAGGATGAGGAGGCGGAGTCGCACACTGTCACAGGACCAACGGCCTGAAAGCGTGGAGGAGGAAGCGGCATGACCTGTCCAAGTTGGTGTTGTTGCTGTGCAGGAACCACATTCACCCAGTGAGCCGTAAAGGACATGTATTGTACCTGACCGTAGTTACGGCTCCAGACGTCGGCGCTGCCGTGCACTTTTGTACACACCGACAGGCTCAAGGACTGGCCCACCTTCTCTTCCACAAAACTGTGCAGGGCTGTTGCTGGTTTCTTCGCAAAGAAATAACGACTTGGCACTCTCCACCTCAACTCGGCACAAGCCATCAGTTCTCTGAAAGGTGCAGAGTCCACCACTTGAAAAGGGAGGGACTGCAGCACCAGTAGCTTAGCCAGGAGAACATTCAGCTTCTGCACCATTAAATGAGTGGGCGCATACTGTTGTCTATTGGACATGGCTTTGCCGATGGATTGTTGGTGGAATGGCTGACTAAAAGTAGGAGGAGCAGGAGCATCTGGAGCGACAGAAGGAGGGTATGACACACAGCTCCCTTCGGCTGAGGTGGTGGAGCCTTGGCTGGCTGAAAGAGGGAGCGGCTTGTTACTGGGTGATGCCGCAGGCTGGAAATTTACATCGGAGCTGTGGTTCTCCCAGGCTGCTTTATGGTGGTTAAGCATATGTTGACGCAGGTCAGTGGTGCCAACATTGGGACCCTGGCCACACTTCCCCTTCTGTCGACATATCTTGCATGTGGGTATGTGAACCTCCTCTGCATGCTTGATGAAAAACTGCCACATCACCAAGTAAGTGATTTTCCCACCAACTGTCCGCACTTATTGACTGCTACTGCCGCCATCTCCAGGAACCCCTGTTCCACAACCTCCCAGGAAGGTAGGCTGCCGCGAAACAGGTGGTCTCCCCCGGGCATGTTTGGCTCCAGAATTTCTACTTCTGCCACCACGCTGACTGCCAACCATGCTACCACCTTGCTGGATCAGCTGCTGCATCACGGGCAACCTGCAACTCTCTTCTCCTGATTATGATGATGAAGCCTTTTCTGCACCCTGCTCCCAATTGCGATCGGCTTCATCATCATCAGCAAGTGTCTGCATGTCAATGATGTCCTCCTCAGGTTCCTCAACAGTGTCTGCTTCAGGACCCTGAATGCTGTCAACACAGCCTCCCACATCACTCTCTCTTAATCACTCCTTGTACGCCTAGTGGGGGAAACAGCAGATGTCTCCTCCACTTCTTGGCTGGGCAGTAGCTGCTGACTGTCCTCTATTAGATTGTCCTCACTGAATAGTGGAGCTGAACCCACAGCATAAGATACTTCTTTAGGGCAGGGAACAGCAAAGGACATATGCAATGGAAGGACAGGGACTGCTTCCCGCTCATGCCAACTGAGGGTTGTGTCTGAGGAACCCACTGACTGTTGACTAGGGGTATCAGATGTCACTTGTGAAGAAGTGAAACCGGTTTTATTAACCAACAGAGTATAATGGCCAGAGAATGATGTTAACAGAAATAACAGTTTACATAGATTTACAGCAAAGTTAACTGCAACGTGATACATAAAATGGCGCTCCCGCCAACACACACACACAGAAATAAAGGCTACTCTGCTATATGATCCTATCTGATTCCCGATAACTGGGACACGTTGCTGCAACATACTGTCCAAGGGAACCTGCTCTATGCCCAACCACAGGTCAGCACCGGTGCACACTCACAGTTCTGTAGGCCACAGGTTCTTTATCTCAGTCTCTGTGATGGTGGTTGCAGTCAGGTCTGTGGATCTCTCCCTTGCTGTCTACAGCTGCAGTCTCTTATGCACTGGTCTGGGTTTCTTTGCAGGTTGCTTATCTTGTTCTGTCACTTGGAGGTCACTGCAGCCTGGTCCCTTGCTCTGTAACTTGCTTGCTGTTCTCTGGTTCTCAGCTGCAGCCTGTAGCATCACAGTTCAGCTCTGTCTCCTCTGGCAGGATCCTTTTGCTCAGTCCCTGGATTACACAGTCTATGTGACCTTTCAAGGCCACTTTATACAGACTCTTTCCTCAGCTCTGCACAGCCATAGAGAGCCAAACCCCACACAGTCCCAGGGACTTCCTGCTCCTCCTCCTCTCCAGAAAGATCTCTTCTCTTACAACAACAACAACAAGTGTGTCTTATTCTCACTTACAAAAACAGTGACATCTTGCGGCTGAAAGATACATGACAGTCTGGGGGACTTTCTCAATAGAGGTACAGTGTAATGGAGTTTAGTCATTCAAGGGGCTGACCCCCTACACACACACACACACACAGCGATTTAGGAGTGACTGGCTGTTGATACGCTGCATCCTGAATGTGATTCAGTGTAAACCCGCCTACCTGCCTTCATGCCTTGCCTTCTCAGCATTCCTTGCCCCATGTACTGACATGTGCATCCGCCATTTTAGATGTCCTGGAGCCTGGACCGCAGTAAATGGAGTTTAATTAAGCAATTTACGCAATAGAATTGCGGCGATATTCGCATTAGTTGTGAATCGAATATTTCATGAAATTCGTAAACAAAAATTTGGGTTCGCTAGCTTCGATTCGCTCATCTCTACTGCTAAGGTTTGGAGCCTATAAATACACTGAGATGGATGAATGACCATATACTATTCTTTACTTGTTAACCTCACTGAGGAAGGTCCCTAAGGCGGGACCGAAACACGTTTGAAATCAGCCATACTACCACGAGGCTGACTTCCTTTCCATTCTACTCCCATTTTCCACAAGCCACCCGGATCAAAGGTCAGCAGGAACCCCACAATTCATCAACGCTACCACCCCCTCTGCTATTCATCATCGTTATCCATCACCACTGCTACCTCCAAGAACATCCAGTTCAGCACCGCACCTAGGATCCACTTGCAAGAACCAGGAGGTTTGCAGAAACACAGGAGAAGAACAGTGTTATCAGTGCTGCAGCGCTCCATGCCACTGTGAGTAATAGGTCTGCTCCAGCGCGTTGTTCTCAACACATCCGGCGGCAAGAACCAGGGAAGCAACATAGGATCGGGTGAGCGATATCATCTTACTATACTACGAGCTGTAGTGAGTTGTGACTTGTTACTAATCGTGTTATATGCATACAAGGAGAACTTTATCATCTTATAACTTTATCATTTTGCCATCAATCTTGACTTTGAATCAGATCTTATGATTTTATTGTTTTATATTTTTTACTGAGGAAATTTGGATTTTATTCTATTTTACACATGGACGTTTTTTGAATATTTGATCACTGCATTTTTATTTCACTCTCTGACAAAGGGACTGTCAGTTTAGATAGCATATGCATTTTTATACATACACCAATTATTTATCTAATAAATTTCATCTTGTTTCAATATTACATGTGCCTTATAGTTATAGACCTTGAGTTTGTTAGTTCGTTTGTGTTTCTTATAAGTAAAATAAATAAAACCTAAATAAATAGGTATCCCTGTAACCAGATGGACCTACAGAATAAAGATAAGGTGTCATTTTTACTGGAAAGTGCACTCATAGAAACGAAAGCCCCAAAAAGTTGCAAAATGGTGTGTTTTTTTCCCATTTCACCCCACAAATAATTTTTGTTTGTTTTGCAGCAGATTATGTTATAAAATAAGTGATTCAATTGGTGACACAAAAAACAAGCCCTGATATGGGTCTGTAGGTGCAAAATTGAACGCATTATGATTTTTAGAAGGTGAGGAGGAAAAAACAAAAGTGCAAAAACAAAACTTGTTTTGATTCCTTAAACCCTTAAGGACAAGGCCATTTTACACCTTAAGGACAAGAGCATTTTTTGCAATTCTGACCACTGTCACTTTAAACATTAATAACTCTGGAATGCTTTTACTTATCATTCTGATTCTGAGATAGTTTTTTCGTGACATATTCTACTTTAACATAGTGGTAAATTTTTTGTGGTACCTTGCATCCTTTCTTGGTGAAAAATCCCCAAATTTGATGAAAAAAATGAAAATTTAGCATTTTTCTAACTTTGAAGCTTGTAAGGAAAATGGATATTCAAAATAAATTATTTCTTGGTTCACATATACAATGTGTTTACTTTATGGTTGCATCATACAATGTTTGAGTTTTTACTTTTTGAAGACACCAGAGGGCTTCAAAGTTCAGCAGCAATTTTTAAATTTTTCACAAAATTTTCAAACTCACTATTTTTCAGGGACCAGTTCAGTTTTGAAGTGGATTTGAAGGGTCTTCATCTTAGAAATACCCCACAAATGACCCCATTATAAAAACTGAACCCCCCAAAGTATTCAAAATGACATTCAGTAAGTGTTTTAACCCTTTGGGTGTTTCACAGGAATAGCAGCAAAGTGAAGGAGAAAATTCAAAATCTTCAATTTTTTTTACACTCTCAGGATGGTTGTAGAACCAATTTTTGCATTTTTACAAGGGGTAAACAGCAGAAAATTTTCACTTGTATTTGAAACCCAATTTCTCCCGAGTAAGGACATACCTCATATGTCTATGTAAATTGTTCGGCGGGCGCAGTAGAGGGCTCAGAAGGGAAGGAGCGACAAATGGTATGTCACCTTTAGGAAGCCCCTATGGTGCCAGAACAGCAAAAAAAAAAACACATGGCATACCATTTTGTAAACTAGACCCCTCGAGGAATATAACAAGAGGTAAAGTGAACCTTAATACCCCACAGGTGATTCACGACTTTTGCATATGTGAAAAAAAAATGTTTTTTACCTAAAATGCTTGGTTTCCCCAAAATTTTAAATTTTTAAAAAGGGTAATAGCAGAAAATACCCCCCAAAATTTGAAGCCCAATTTCTCCCTATTCAGAAAACACCCCATATGGGGGTGAAAAGGGCTCTGCTGGAGCACTACAGGTCTCAGAAGAGAAGGAGTCACATTTGGCTTTTTGAAAGCAAATTTTGCTCTGGGGGCATACCGCATTTAGGAAGCCCCTATGGTGCCAGAACAGCAAAAAAAAAAAAAAAACACATGGCATACTATTTTGGAAACTAGACCCCTTGGGGAACGTAACAAGGGGTAATGTGAACATTTATATCCCACAGGTGTTTCACAACTTTTGCATATGTAAAAAAAAAAAAAATTACCTAAAATGCTTGGTTTCCCAAAATTTTACATTTTAAAAAGGGTAATAGCAGAAACATTTTGATCAAAAAGTGCGCTAAGAGCCTCCATTTTTTTGACCAAGAGTGCTGTTGCAGCTTTCTTTTTTATACATTTTGTATTTGCCACAGCAGCGGGCACCTGTGTATTAGGTTGTTGTGCTGGCTATTTTTCCTTTTGTTTTTCCTTTGTAAGTCGGGCGGTGTGGCACCCACTTTAGCCATGCACCCCACCCCTCTCAGACTGGAGGTGGTTTAGTCAATGGCTGATCCAACATGTCACACAGTCTGAGGCTATATGCACAGCAGAGGTGAGTTATCATGTTAGGGTCCCATCCGATATGAGGCCAGCTCCGCATGGTGGATGGGGGGACACATTTTGATCAAAAAGTGCGCTAAGAGCCTCCATTTTCTTTGACCAAGAGTGCTGTTGCAACTTTCTTTTTTGTACATTTTGTATTTGCCACAGCAGCGGGCACCTGTGTTTTAGGTTGTTGTGCTGGCTATTTTTCCTTTTGTTTTTAAATAGAAGAAAATACCCCCAGAAATTTGTAACACAATTTCTCCCGAGTACGGCGATACCCCATATGTGACCCTAAACTGTTGCCTTGAAATACGACAGGGCTCCAAAGCAAAAGAGCGCCATGCGCATTTGAGGCCTAAATTAGGGACTTGCATAGGGGTGGACATAGAGGTATTCTACGCCAGTGATTCCCAAACAGGGTGCCTCCAGCTGTTGTAAAACTCCCAGCATGCCTGGACAGTCAGTGGCTATCTGGCAATACTGGGAGTAGTTGTTTTGCAACAGCTGGAGGCTCCATTTTGGAAACAGAGGAGTACCAGACGTTTGTCATTTTTATTGGGGAGGGGGGCTGTGTGGGGGTATGTGTATATGTAGTGTTTCTTACTTTTTCTTTTATTGTGTGTTAGTGTAGTGTAGTATTTTTAGGGTACAGTCACACGGGCAGGGGTTCACAGTAGTTTCTCGCTGGCAGTTTGAGCTGCGACAGAAAATTTGCCGCAACTCAAACTTGCAGCCGGATACTTACTGTAAACCTCCGCCCATGTGAGTGTACCCTGTACATTCACATGGGGGGGGGGGGGAGAAACATCCAGCTGTTGCAAAATTACAACTCCCAGCATGTACGGTCTATCAGTGCATGCTGGGAGTTGTAGTTTTGCAACAGCTGGAGACACACTGGTTGTGAAACACCGAGTTTGGTAACAAACTCAGTGTTTTGCAACCAGTGTGCCTTCAGCTGTTGCAAAAGCTACAACCCCCAGCATGTACAGACAGTGGAAGGGCATGCTGGGACTTGTAGTTATGCAACAGCTGGAGGCATACTACTTTGGCTGGGGATTGTAGTTATGCAACAGCTGGAGACACACTGGTTTGCTACTTAACTCAGTGTTTCACAACCAGTGTGCCTCCAGCTGTTGCAAAACTACAACTCTCAGCAGTCACTGACAGCCAACGGGCAAGCTGGGAGTTGTAGTTATACAACAGCTGAAGGTACACTTTTCCATAGAAAAAATGTGCCTCCAGCTGTTGCAAAACTATAAGTCCCAGCATGCCCATAAGGGAATGCTTGGAGTTGTGGTGGTCTGCCTACTGCTG
The DNA here is from genome assembly GCF_029499605.1 of Hyla sarda. Classification (NCBI taxonomy): domain Eukaryota; kingdom Metazoa; phylum Chordata; class Amphibia; order Anura; family Hylidae; genus Hyla; species Hyla sarda. The sequence continues at coordinate 220,626,576 of NC_079191.1, forward strand.
TTGCATAACTACAGCTCCCAGCATGCCCTTTTTGCATGCTGGGTGCTGTTGCTAAGCAACAGCAGGAGGCTGCAGGTCAGTCCCTCGCCGCCGCTGCCGCTCCTGGGGCCCCAACAGGGATGCCTGGAATCGGGGTCCCCAGCTGCCGGGGTCCTCTTCCCGCACCCGATCACGTCCTCCGGAAGAGGGGCGGATTGGGTTGCGGGAGTGACACCCGCAGCAGGTGCCCTGATTGGTCGGCCGGTAAACCGGCCAATGAATCAGGGCGATCGTGAGGTGGCAGCAGTGCCACCTCACCCCTGCTGGCTATGGCTGTTCGGGGCCGTCAGATCAGCCAGTAATTCCGGGTCACCGGGTCACTGGAGACCCGATTGACCCGGAATCCGCCGCAGATCGCTGGGCTGAATTGTTCAGTGATCTGTGGCCATCGCCGACATGGGGGGTCATCATGACCCCCTGGGCGATATGCCGTGATGCCTGCTGATCGATATCAGCAGGTATCGGGCACCGGCTCCGCTCCAGCAGGCTGCGGGGGTCGGGAATGGAAAGGACGTACTCCTACATCCTCGATCCTTAAGGACTCGGAAACGGGGGCGTAGGAGTACGTCCATTGTCCTTAAGGGGTTAAAGGGGTACTCCGGAGGAAACCTTTTTTTTTTTTAAATCAACTGGTGCCAGAAAGTTAAACAGATTTGTAAATTACTTCTATTAAAAAATCTTAATCCTTCTAGTACTTATTAGCTGCTGAATGCTATAGAGGAAATTATTTTCTTTTTTGAACACAGTGCTCTCTACTGACATTACAACTACAGTGCTCTCTGCTGACACCACAGTCCATTTTAGGAACTGTCCAGAACAGCATATGTTTGCTATAGGGATTTTCTTCTACTCTGGACAGTTCTTAAAATGGACAGAGATGTCAGCAGAGAGCACTGTGGTCATAATGTCAGTAAAGAGCTCTGTGTTCCAAAAAGAAAATAATTTCCTCTGTAGTATTCAGCAACTAATAAGTACTAGAAGGATTAAGATTTTTTAATAGAAGTCATTTACAAATCTATTTAACTTTCTGGCACCAGTTGAAAAAAAAGTTTTACACCTTTCAGGTGAAAATGGTCTAAGTCCTTAAGGGGTTAAGCAAAGATTTCCTTATGAACAACATTTGTTCAAATTGGGGAACAGTAAATATATTGTTTTGTTGTTATTGTTTTGGTTTCTCACCTTCTTTTGGTCCAAGTGTTTATAATCAGCAACATCTTTAGCCCTTAAATGTGTTTCCTCATAAAACAACCCTCTCCATTTGCCCTATCAGGGTGTATGTACATCATATATAGTGTCCTTCACTTGGGACCTCATACATGAGCCAGAAAGAAGTACCACTGATAAACACTAAGTTTTGGCCTGGACATTTATCATTCCACTCCCCTACTGTAGCCATGGCTGTACCGTTTTAATGCCTGGAGAGATCATTGGCCTTAAGTAAAGGGCACCTCATCGCCACAAAACTATGGCACTGGTGATCAGCAAAATTTTAACTAATATCCCTAAATTGCACAGCAAATTCTGGCTATGTTTCTTTTAGTTTTTGCTGTGCAATTTAGGGGGAGTGGCACCCTCTCTAGCCATGCACCCCTCCCATTTTTCACAGGAGGTTTTTAAATTGATAGTGGATCCAGCATGTCAACCAGTCAGAGGCCATATACCCAGCAGAGGTAAGTGAAATGAGTGTTAGGGTCCCATTCGAAATGAGGCCACCTCCACGTAATGGATGGGGGACATGTTTTGATCAAAAAATGCACTAAGAGACTCCATTTTTTGACCAAGAGTGCTGCTGCAACCTTCTTTTTTTCAGCGTGCACCCATGTATTAGGTAGTTGTGCTGGCTATGTTTCTTTTTGTATAACAGGTGACGTATTTTCTAAATGAATTACAGGTGATGTCTTCTTTGTTTGGAGTTGTTCCCTTTTCCGCTTCAGCCCCATCCTCACCCCTATACAAACTTCCCATGTATATTGCCACACAAAGTAGTAGTGCCCACTTTGTCCCCCAATATCGTAGTTAGGTCCCCTCAGTGCTTCCACACAGTAATAGGCCCCTCTGTGCTCCCATATAGCAGAAAGGTCCCCTCTGTGCCCCCATATAGTAGTTAAGTCCCCTCTGTGCTTCTATATTGTATTAGGCCCCTTTGTGCTCCCATATAATAGTTAAGCCACCTCTGTGTTCCTATATATAGTATTAGAACTTTTTTTTGTTTCCATATAGTAATTAGGTCTCCCACACTGTGACCTCATAGCTTAAAGGGATTATCCAGGAAAAAACATTTTTTTATATATATCAACTGGCTCCAGAAAGTTAAACAGATTTGTAAATGACTTCTATTAAAAAATCTTAATCCTTTCAGTACTTATGAGCTTCTGAAGTTAAGGTTGTTCTTTTCTGTCTAAGTGTTTTCTGATGACACGTGTCTCGGGAACCGCCCAGTTTAGAAGAGGTTTGCTATGGGGATTTGCTTCTAAACTGGGCGGTTCCCGAGACACGTGTCATCAGAGAGCACATAAGCACCTGCTATTCTGGGGAAGTCAACCAGCTGCACACTAAACTGCTGCCTTGTTTACCCAGAGGCAGCATTGGCCCCACTCTTCGGTTAAATTTTATTTTATTTTTTTTTTACTTTTTCAAATGTCCCCTACTATACGTATGTGTTAAGACTGTACTTAGATGTATATGCAGAAAGCATAGCATTATATTCATATATGATGATCATTTTCTGTAAAATGGGTAAGATTGTTTCTTCAGAATTTGACTAATCAATTTCTTAATTTTCTTAGGTTAAGTTCCCTGCATTCTTTATAATTATCTTCAGCACATGGAACAATAGTCCCTTGATTCTCAACTTCATTATCATAAGCCAGTGGTGGCATTTGCAATTTAAAACTAGATTTATTTTTCCCTTTAACATTTTAAGGATACTATATGACCTTCACATTCCTTGTAACTTAATATTGAAAGCTAGCTGCTTTAATCTTTCCCTCGTTATATTCACATCAAAATTAGTCGTACAGTAATTCAGCTGTAAAATTCCATTTTGCACTGAACTTGAAAAGTTTTTTAGTTTTTTGTCATTTTATAAGTATTAAAGGCAGAATACAGATTTTAAATAGATTGTAAATCATTGTGATCTTTACAAATAAAAAAAAATATTTATTAAAGTAGTATTTAAAAACTTATATAGCAGGGTAAGGTAAACAAACAGATTGAAAAAGAAACAGACTATATAGTATATTAGACTACTGACTACTGTGTGTCCCAAATCTATGCTATTCTACCAAAGATAAAAAGAGTTATCCCAGCAAAAATTTGTATCATTTATCTACAAGATAAGTCATTGATATTTGCTTGTTGACTGTCCCATTGCTGGAACCCCACAATTACTAGAACAATGGGTTCTGAGTCCTATGTTTTGGAGGGCTTTTAACCCCTTAAGGACGCAGGACATAAATGTACGTCCTGGTGCGGTGGTACTTAACGCACCAGGACGTACATTTACGTCCTGTGCATAACCGCGGGCATCGGAGCGATGCCCGTGTCATGCGCGGCTGATCCCGGCTGCTGATCGCAGCCAGGGACCCGCCGGCAACCCCTCAATACAGATCCCGGCATCTGCGGCATTGCGCGATTTGAATGAATGATCGGATCGCCCGCAGCGCTGCTGCGGGGATCCGATCATTCAGAACGCCGCACGGAGGTCCCCTCTCCTTCCTCCATCTGGCTCCCGGCGTCTCCTGCTCTGGTCTGTGATCGAGCAGACCAGAGCAGAAGATAGCCGATAACACTGATCTGTTCTATGTCCTATACATAGAACAGATCAGTATTAGCAATCATGGTATTGCTATGAATAGTCCCCTATGGGGACTATTCAAGTGTAAAAAAAAATGTAAACGTAAAAGTAAAAAAAAAGTGAAAAATCCCTTCCCCCAATAAAAAAATAAAACGTCCGTTTTTTCCTATTTTACCCCAAAAATGCGTAAATTTTTTTTAGAGACATATTTGGTATCGCCGCGTGCATAAATGTCCGAACTATTAAAATAAAATGTTAATGATCCCGTACGGTGAACGGCGTGAACGAAAAAAAAAAAAGGCCAAAATTCCTACTTTTTTAATACATTTTATTAAAAAAAAAATTATAAAAAATGTATTAAAAGTTTTTTATATGCAAATGTAGTATCAAAAAAAGTACAGATCATGGCACAAAAAATGAGCCCTCATACCGCCGCTTATATGGAAAAATAAAAAGTTAGAGGTCATCAAAATAAAAGGATTATAAACGTACTAATTTGGTTAAAAAGTTTGTGATTTTTTTTTAAGCGCAACAATAATATAAAAGTATGTAATAATGGGTATCATTTTAATCGTATTGACCCTCAGAATAAAGAACACACGTCATTTTTACCATAAATTGTACGGCGTGAAAACGAAACCTTCCAAAATTAGCAAAATTGCGTTTTTCATTTTAATTTCCCCAAAAAAATAGTGTTTTTTGGTTGCGCCATACATTTTATGATATAATGAGTCATGTTATTACAAAGGACAACTGGTCACGCAAAAACAAGCCCTCATACTAGTCTGTGGATGAAAATATAAAAGAGTTATGATTTTTAGAAGGCGAGGAGGAAAAAATGAAAACGTAAAAATTAAATTGTCTGAGTCCTTAACCCCTTAAGGACACATGACGTTCTCATACGTCTCCATTTCCGAGTCCTTAAGGACACATGACGTATGAGAAAGTATTGCCCGATGCCTGCTGAAATCGTTCAGCAGGCATCGGGGCATATCGCCCAGGGGGGTCATTATGACCCCCTCATGTCGGCGATGGCCGCAGATCGCTGGACAATTCAGTCCAGCGATCTGCGGTGGATTCCGGGTCAATCGGGTCTCCAGTGACCCGATGACGCGGAATTACTGGCTGATAGGGGCCATCAGAGACAGCACTGGTGCCACCTCACGATCGCCCTGATTCGTCGGCTGGATTACCGGCCGACCAATCAGGGCGCCTGCTGCGGGTGTCACTCCCGCAACCCACTCCGCCCCTCTTCTGGAGGACGTGAGCGGGTGCGGGACGTGCACCCCGGGTGCTGGGGACCCCGATCCCCGGCGTCAATGTTGGGATCGGGGCCCCAGGAGCAGCGGCGGCGGCGATGACAAGGGACTGACCTGTGCGGCGAGGATCGTTGGAGGTGAGTAACAGCCTCCTGCTGTTGCTTAGCAACAGCTCCCAGCATGCAAAAAGGGCATGCTGGGAGCTGTAGTTATGCAACAGCAGGAGGCAGACCACCACAACTCCCAGCATTCCCTTATGGGCATGCTGGGACTTGTAGTTTTGCAACAGCTGGAGGCACATTCTTTCTATGGAAAAGTGTACCTTCAGCTGTTGTATAACTACAACTCCCAGCTTGCACAATCAGCTAAAGTGCATGCTGGGAGTTGTAGTGGTGCATCTGGTGGTTGCATAACTACAACTCCCAGCATGCCCGTTGGCTGTCGGTGACTGCTGAGAGTTGTAGTGTTGCAACAGCTGAAGGCACACTGAGTTAAGTAGCAAACTAGTGTGTCTCCAGCTGTTGCATGACTACAATCCCCAGCATCCCCAGCCAAAGTAGTATGTCTCCAGCTGTTGCATAACTACAACACCCAGCATGCCCTTCCGCTGTCCGTACATGCTGGGGGTTGTAGCTTTTGCAACAGCTGAAGGCACACTGGTTGCAAAACACTGAGTTTGTTACCAAACTCGGTGTTTCACAACCAGTGTGCCTCCAGCTGTTGCAAAACTACAACTCCCAGAATGCACTGATAGACCGTACATGCTGGGAGTTGTAGTTTTGCAACAGCTGGATGTTCCCCCCCCCAATGTGAATGTACAGGGTACACTCACATGGGCGGAGGATTACAGTAAGTATCCGGCTGCAAGTTTGAGGTGCGGCAAAATTTCTGCCGCAGCTCAAACTGCCAGCGAGAAACTACTGTGAACCCCCCGCCCGTGCGACTGTACCCTAAAAACACTACACTAACACACAATAAAATAAAAAGTAAAAAACACTACATATACACATACCCCTACACAGCCCCCCTCCCCAATAAAAATGAAAAACGTCTGGTACGCCACTGTTTCCAAAACGGAGCCTCCAGCTGTTGCAAAACAACTACTCCCAGTATTGCCAGATAGCCATTGACTGTCTAGGCATGCTGGGAGTTTTACAACAGCTGGAGGCACCCTGTTTGGGAATCACTGGCGTAGAATACCCCTATGTCCACCCCTATGCAAGTCCCTAATTTAGGCCTCAAATGCGCATGGCGCTCTCACTTTGGAGCCCTGTCGTATTTCAAGGCAACAGTTTAGGGCCACATATGGGGTATCGCCGTACTCGGGAGAAATTGCCTAACAAATTTTGGGGGGTATTTTCTGCTATTACCCTTTTTAAAATTGTAAAAATTTTGGGAAACCATGCATTTTAGGTAAAAAAAATATATTTTTTTACATATGCAAAAGTCGTGAAACACCTGTAGGATATTAAGGTTCACTTTACCCCTTGTTACGTTCCCCAAGGGGTCTAGTTTCCAAAATGGTATGCCATGTGTTTTTTTTTTTGCTGTTCTGGCACCATAGGGGCTTCCTAAATGCGGCATGCCCCCAGAGCAAAATTTGCTTTCAAAAAGCCAAATTTTACTCCTTCTCTTCTGAGACCTGTAGTGCGCCAGCAGAGCACTTTTCACCCCCATATGGGGTGTTTTCTGAATCGGGGGAAATTATGCTTCAAATTTTGGGGGGTATTTTCCGCTATTACCCTTTTTAAAAATGTAAAATTTTTGGGAAACCAAGCATTTTAGGTAAAAAAATATATATATTTTTTTACATATGCAAAAGTCGTGAATCACCTGTAGGGTATTAAGGTTCACTTTACCCCTTGTTACGTTCCCTGAGGGGTCTAGTTTCCAAAATGGTATGCCATGTGTTTTTTTTTTTTTTTTGCTGTCCTGGCACCATAGGGGCTTCCTAAATGCGGCATGCCCCCCAAAAACCATTTGTCGCTCCTTCCCTTCTGAGCCCTCTACTGCGCCCGCCGAACAATTAACATAGACATATGAGGTATGTGCTTACTCGAGAGAAATTGGGTTTCAAATACAAGTAAAAATGTTCTCCTTTTTACCCCAATTCAAAAATTGGGTCTACAAGAACATGCGAGTGTAAAAAATTAAGATTTTGAATTTTCTCCTTCACTTTGCTGCTATTCCTGTGAAACACCTAAAGGGTTAATACACTTACTGAATGTCATTTTGAATACTTTGGGGGGTGTAGTGTTCATAATGGGGACTTTTATGGGGTATTTCTAATATGAAGACCCTTCAAATCCACTTCAAAACTGAACTGGTCCCTGAAAAATAGTGAGTTTGAAAATTTTGTGAAAAATTTCAAAATTGCTGCTGAACTTTGAAGCCCTCTGGTGTCTTCCAAAAGTAAAAACTCATAAATTTTATGATGCAAACATAAAGTAGACATATTGTATATGTGAACCCAAAAAATATATATTTTGAATATCCATTTTCCTTACAAGCAGAGAGCTTCAAAGTTAGAAAAATGCAAAATTTTCATTTTTTTCATCAAATTTTGGGATTTTTTACCAAGAAAGGATGCAAGTTACCATAAAATTTTACCACTATGTTAAAGTAGAATATGTCACGAATAAACAATCTCGGAATCAGAATGATAACTAAAAGCATTCCAGAGTTATTAATGTTTAAAGTGACAGTGGTCAGAATTGCAAAAAACGCTCCGGTCCTTAAGGTATAAAATGGCCTGGTCCTTAAGGGGTTAAGGCCAAAATGGGCTGAGTCCTTAAGGGGTTAATGATGCGGTCATCATACATGACATACTGCCACTCCATTAAGTCAGTAAAATCCATAAACGATGTGGCAAGGTAATTTAGAAATCTATTGCCCTTGTTACATTCTGCACTTTACCCAGCCTATATCTCAGGACAGGGTCACCTACTTTAACCCCCTAACGACCACGGACATAAATGTACGTCCCGGTTTAGCGGTACTTCGCGCACCAGGACGTACATCAGTAATGGCGGATGGAGGTCCCCTCACCTGCCATAGTCCGTCTCACCGGCATCTCCTGCTCAGGTTTGAGATCAAGCAGACCAGAGCAGAAGATCACCATTAATAGTGATTAGTGCTATGTCCTATGTATAGTACAGAACAGTATTAGCAATTAAATGATTGCTATAGATAGTCCCCTATGGGGACATAAAAAGTCTAAAAAAAAAAAAAGTTGAAAGATTCATAAATAAAAAGTAAAATAAGTGAAAAATCCCCTCCCCCAATAAAAATGAAAATTGTCAGTTTTTTCCATTTTACCCCAAAAAGCGTAATTTTTTTAAATAAACATATTTAGTATCAATATGTGGTATTGATAAAAAGTACAGATGACAGCACAAAAAATGAGCCCTCATACTGCCCTATATACCAAAAAATTAAAAAGTTATAGGTGGTCAAAATAGGGCAATTTTAGATTACTGATTTTGTACAAAAAGTTTTAGATTTTTTTTAGTGGTGCAAAAATATAAAAGTATCTAGCCATGGGTATAATTTTAATCATATTGACCCACAGAATAAAGAACACACATCATTTTTACCGTAAATTGTACAGTGTGAAAACAAAACCCTCCAAAATGTGCAAAATTGTGGTTTTTATTTAAATTTCCTCCCTAAAAAAATATTTTTTTGGGTTCGTCATATATTTTTTGGTAAAATTAGAGGTTTCATTACAAAGTAAAATTGGTCATACAAAAAACAAGCCCTTATATGGGTCTGTAGATGGAAATATAAAAGAGTTATGGATTTTAGAAGGCAAGGAGGAAAAAACGAAAACGCATAAATAAAATTGGCCTGGTCCTTAAGGTTAAAATGGGCTTGGTCCTTAAGGGGTTAATACACAGGGTGAATTTCCAGTCCTAAGTAAAATGCTGCCCCTCACATGCCTTTAAATAAATACAGCACATCTGACGCTGAAATACCTCAGCCCGGAAATCTACACCAGCTCTGAGCTGAGATAGATTTTTACTACAATTTATACTTGGTTGCAGGCATAAGTTGTAGTAACTTAGTGCACTTAGGGGGAAGCCACTTGGCTAACATAGCCTAAACCTGTTGTTTGTGCAAACATTGGGACTTTTTGCCTACTCTGAACGTGGCACATAAATCTGGACCACAATTTCTGTATGAGAGAAATGATTGATCATTGTGCACAGTGTACATGTATGCCTTGCTGTTTCAGCTATTGCGTAGGGTCACCTGGATTTTGAAATATTTTAGTAAAACAGAAAAAAAGGAGACTATAAATAAAAAAAAAATAATACAGATTTTATTTCTCTCATCCTTTTAGTGGCTCAGAAGTTTAAATACACATGGTTAATATTTGGTAGATGTGTCTTGCACACAGTTTTTCAGTTCTGCCCATATATTTTCTATGGAAATGAGATCACGGCTTTGTGTTGGCCACTCCATTAACTTCAGAACTTTTGCCATGATTTTGTAAATATACTTCATTGTCCAAAAAATTGAAAGAGGGCAGAGATGGCACACTCACCACGTAAATATTCTTTTAGTAGTCTTTATTCGTTGCACTTTAACAGACACAGATAAATATGGGGTGGGTGCAGGGGAGTGGGTCACAGACGGGAGGCAGGGGAGGACACAGGTGAAGAGTGACAATTGTTTCATGTTATCAGCGCTTCTTCTGGCCCAGACTGATGTATGTCCGTCAGAGCACTTTTTAATACACTCCACGTCACTACTAATTTGCATTAAATAGAAGTGAAAAATCTGTACAGCAAAATGTTAAAATCAACATACATGTGCATTTAAAAACAATTAACAGCCAGGAGAGTACCATAAGAAAACACTTAGTTCATTTTTGTTATTGAAGCCGAGTGGCCCCATAGCGTTTAAGCGTATTATCCAGCGGGATTCAAATTCCATCAGCAACCAATGTCTATCCCCGCCTCTTTCTGGGATATCTACCTTCACTATAACAGCGAACCCTAGCATGGATGAGTCACCTGCATGTTCATTCTTAACATGTTCGATCAGTCTGGTGGCTCCAATACCGGTACAAATTGAGCATAAATGTTCTTTGATTTGAGTGGCTAGCTGTCTTTTTGTCTTGCCAATATAGGAAAAGCCACAAGGGCATGTGTTAAGGTTCGCGGCTCTGGGGTAGAATTGGATTTGGCTCCAAAGGTTAGCAGTATTACTGGACACCAAATGCATTCATAGCACCCCACAGACCAACCTATTTGTTTTTTGTAAGGAATTTTGTAAGAGTTATATCCTAATATCCAATGCACAAATTAACACCACACAGCCAAATACTGGCAGAAATAAAGATGTTTAATATACAACAAACTAAACACCCTATAACTAAGAGAGAGAAAGTATAGTAACCAGTACTTCACCTTCTTTTATATTTTTAGCTGTTGTATAATTTTTATTTCTTTTTCATTTGCAAAAAAAAAATTAAGTATAATTTACGGACCACTCTGAAAAAATCTGTGTCAAAGTCCTCTATACGAAACAATTCTGTAAGACCGAAATTTAAACCCTTATTCAGGGCTGACAGACAAGTCTGATTCAGAGTAATGTCTGTTAAATTAGTAACCAAAGAAAAAATCTCTAACAGTTCCATGTCACTTGTCTTCTTTTTTCTTTTTACATTCCTCTGCGGTTGAATTCTTTGCTTTTTTTCTCCTTCCACCCCGCCTGGTCCTCTTCCTAAAGGGGGTGGACTGGGGGTAATAGGTCCCTGTTCAGAAACAGCATTTTCTATTCTTGCTTCCGAAAAACTAGTCTCGGATTCTGTGGTCAGAAAGTCAGAGGTAGGTTTTTTCTTTTGTGTTTTTTTCGCATATTTTTTGTTGTTATTTCAGCCTTTATACTCCTGGCTGGCTTTATTTCTAGACCAAGAGAACTCTGTGTGGGATTCGAGATCCCTTTTGTCTCTCATGTATTTATACCGTTTGATGTCTTTTAGGGATATTTGTAACTGTAGCAGTCTTTTTTCTAGGTTCTGGAGATAAGATGCATATTGAGTGTCGGACAGTCTTGTTCGTAATTCCTTTTTTTCTCTGCACAATTCCACAGTTGTTTTCTCATATTCCTGTTGGTTTTTATTCAACACCAATCTTTGAAGATTCAGTGAATGCACAATATGTGCTTTGTTCCAGACAGCCAGAAAATTGGGGTCTTCACCATATTGAAATGGGGATTTATACATTCTCAAGCCCCTTGGGGTTCAAAAACAATCCATATAAGCTTTTAATGACTGAACTGTGCAAAAAAGATGAGTTTCTTTTTCAGCCAGTGTACTAAACTCGAGAGTCTTCGTACTTAACACTTGGAACTCGTCTTTCTGCTCACAGGTTGTAAAGAATAGTGTTGCTCGCGAATATTCGCAATTCGAATATTATTCGCGAATATCGTATATTCGCGAATTCGTAATTACGAATATTCGTTTTTTTTTTGTTTTTTTTTCTTCACAGTACACATCACAGTGATCACCCCTCTCTGCCTCCAGCTTGTGTGGTGTAAAGAAGGCTGTAATACTACTGTGTGAGACTGGCGTGCGAACATTCGCATATGCGAAAATTAACATATGCTAATTTTCGCATATGCGAATTTCCACATATGTTAATTTTCGCATGCGCGTATTTTCGCATACGCGAAAATAAAACGAGAATATAACGAATATGCGAATATTCGCGAATATATGACGAATATTCGTCCATATATTCGCGAATATTCGCGAATTCGAATATGGCCTATGCCGCTCAACACTAGTAAAGAACGCCATTGAAAATGTTATTTGATTTGATTTGAATAAGAGTTCCTTGACGTGAAGGTGGAATCTAGAGGAGATAGGCTAGTGACCTCATCTTACAGAAAACCAACCTCCAAGAATGCTCCTCTACATTTTGACAGTGCACATCCATTGCACGTCAAAAAAGTATACCCTACAGTCAGTTTGTCCGCAATAAAAGGATTAATAATGACGACGCTGTATATTTACAGCAGGCAGACGAGCCGACTGTGAGACTACTTGAAAGAGGTTATACCGAAAAAATTGTGGCAGAAGCCTTTAGAAAAGTAGAACAAAACACCAGAGAACAACTACTACAGAACAATAATAAGAAATAAGAATAAATAGGACAGATTCACTTTTTCCCTTAAAAACACTGCTATGAACAATGTGATAAAAAGTGTGATTAATCGCAATTGGTTCCCATTACAAGACAGTGACCTAGAAAATCACAAATATGAGACCTATTGTTGCATACCTCAGAAATAAAACTCTACACAATTGCATCAAGGATGTAAAGAAAAAAAGTGAAAAAAGTAAAAATGAAATTGGTTAACCAGTGCTTCCCCAGTAGGTAACCATAAATGATTGTTCCATCTGCCAACTGAACCTGGCATGGAGATTCCTAAATTTAGGTGGACACTATGTGACAGTCAAACAGCTTATCACTTGCAAATCATTATTTGTAGTTTATTCTATAAACTACATACATATTGTATTGTGTATTGGCAAGACAAAAGGACAACTAGCCACTTGAATTAAAGAACAGACTGATGGAACATGTTATGACTATGCATGTGACTCATCCGTGCTAAGGTTCACTGGTATAGGGAAGGTAGATATCCCAGAAGAAGAGGCGGGGATAGACATCGGATGCTGATGGAATGTGAAGCCCGCTAGATAATGCGCTTAAACGCTATGGGGCCACTCGGCTTCAATGACAAAAATGTGTTTTCTTATGATACTCTCATGGCTGTAAATTGTTTTTAAATGCACTTGTGTGTTGATTTTAACATTTTGCTGTATAGATGTTTCACTTCTATTTTATGCAAATTAGTAGTGTTGCGGAGTATATTTAAATGTGCTCTGACTGACATACATCAGTCTGGGCCGGAAGAAGCGTATATAGCATGAAACAATTGTCGTCCTTCAACTGTGTCCTCCCCCCACCTCCCGTCCATGACCCACTCCCCTGCACCAACAACGTGTTTGTCTGTGTAAGTTGAAGTGCAATGAATAAAGACTACTAAAAGAAGATTTACATTGTGAGTGCTCCATCTCTGCCCTCCTTTTCTAATTATTGTACAATATACTGTAGCACTTTGTGTAGAGCACCTCACACCTTTTATGTGCAATTTTTTGCCTTGCAATTAGTACTGTTCCATGACACTGCAGTGACGGTACTTCCACATCTTTACAGTGTCCAATTGGAAGACCCATATATGCCTAATTTTTAACTTCTTTGTTGATGTCTTGACATGTTGTTTCATTCTGTCTAAATAATTTTCCTTTCTCATAAAGACATCTAGTTTGTTAAATGTATCAGTCCCTCTTGCAAGTAATAGTCCTATATGGGGACTCCTTACCTCCTTACCTTTTAAAAATCATAACCCTTTCAATTTTCCACCTAAAAATCCATATCCTTATTTTTTGCGTCACCAATTCTACTTTGAAGTAACATTAGTCATTTTACCCAAAATCTCACGGCGAAACGGAAAAAAAAATCATTGTGCGACAAAAAGAAAAAACGCCATTTTGTAACTTTTGGGGCTTCCGTTTCTACGCAGTGCATATGTCGGTAAAAATTACACCTTATCATTATTCTGTAGGTCCATACGGTTAACATGATACCCTACGTATATAGGTTTGATTTTGTCGTACTTTTGGAAAAAATCATAACTACATGCAGGAAAATTTATACGTTTAAAAATGTCATCTTCTGACCCCTGTAACTTTTTTATTTTTCCACGTACAGGGCGTTATGAGGACTCATTTTTTGCACCGTGATCTGAAGTTTTTATCGGTACCATTTTTGTTTTGATCGGACTTTTTGATCACTTTTTAATCATTTTTTAATGGTATAAAAATGTACCAAAAATACGCTTTTTTGGACTTTGGAATTTTTTTGGCGCATACGCCATTGACCATGCGGTTTAATTAACGATATATTTTTTATAGTTCGGACATTTACGCATGCAGCGATACCACATATGTTTATTTTTATTTACACAGTTTTATTTTTTTATGGGAAAAGGGAGGTGAATCCAAATTTTATTAGGGAAAGGGTTAAATGACCTTTATTAACACCTTTTTTCACTTTTTTTTTGCAGTGTTATAGTTCCCATAGGGACCTATAACACTGCACACTGATCTTTTACAAAGATCACTGGCTTGTATTAACACGCTTTTGATCAGTGTTATCGGCGCTTGACTGCTCCTGCCTGGATCTCAGGCACGGAGCAGTCATTTGTCGATCGGACACCGAGGAGGCAGGTAAGGGCCCTCCCGGTGTCCTGAAAGCAGTTGAGCAGCCGGGTTACATTCACTTCAGACACGGCGGTCAGTTTTGATCGCCGCGTCTGAAGGGTTAATACATGGCATCACCGCGATCGGTGATGTCCTGTATCAGCCGCTGGTCCCGGCCTTTGATAGCCGCCGGGACCGACCCGATATGACATGGGGACACTGCGTGACCCCGCGGCATATCGCGGGAGCCGGCGGAGGACATAAATATACGTCCTTCATCGTTAAGGGGTTAATATATAACATTAATTAAACCACAAGTTCAATAGTGTATGTGTAAAAAAAAAAAATCAAGGTTCATAATTGAATATTATTAAAAGAAAAAAAAAATTAAAAGAAAGTGATCAAAAAGTCCCACAAAAAAAAAAATCACAACGCAAAATGACAAAAAAAATAGCCAGCACTCACCATTCAGGGGTCACTTATTGCAGGAATCGGTACATGTACACAATTTCGGCGTGCAAGGTATGGGGAGCAGGGGTCTCGGGACAGCACTGTTTCGCGCACCTCTTACGCTTCCACAAGCTGATCTGGTATTGGCTTGTGGAAGCGCAAGAGGTGCACAAAACAGACCCCTGCAAGAGGTGCACAAAACAGACCCCTGATCTCCACACCTTCACCGCCAAAGTTGTGTACATGCACCGTTTTCTGCAATAAAGTAGTGCTGGCTACTGTTTTTTTCCTATTTTTTGCAATTTCCCTCCTTGATCAGCAATGTGCACCACCACAATCAGGGGAGGTGCTTGAAGTTTGGCATTCAATCCTGGTGATCTCTGAGACTACTAGTGGTGTACATGCCGATGTATTTGCTTCTCATAGAACAATGCAAAATGAGCCTGCATACAGCCCCATTTATGGAAAAATAAATATGTTATAGGGGTCTGAAGAGGACAGTTTTAAAAATACTAATTTGAATACAAAAATATATAATTTTAAAAAAATTGTAAAACTAAATAAAACCTATACATATCGGATATTGTTGCAATCATATACCGTATATACTCGAGTATAAGCTGACCCGAATATAAGCCGAGGCCCATAATTTTAACCCAAAAACCCAGGAAAGTTATTGACTCGACTATAAGCCTAGGGTGGGAAATACATCATCCCCCCATGTAATCATCCAGACCCCCTTCATCATCACTGCCTGTCAATCCCTTCATCAGTGGTCTTCAACCTGCGGACCTCCAGATGTTGCACAACTACAACTGCCAGCATGCTCTGGAGGTCCGCAGGTTGAAGACCACTGCGGCCTTCGTCATCATCCAGCCCCCCCCCCCTTTGTTTTGTACTCACCTCCCCTCGGCGGGAAGTTAGGGTGAGCTGGTCCAGGCCATCTATGCTGCAGGGACCGTCTGGTGGGGAGGATTAGTTGTTGCGGGCTGTCCATTTTCACCGGACAGCCCGCAACGACTAACAGGGACATTGCGCATGAACGTCCCTGTGCGTCGTCGTCAAGGCAAATATGGACGAAAATTTTTGTCCTATATTCGCGAAATTTGCATATTCAATATGTTCCTTTTTTTCATGCGGAAATTTGCATAGTGCGCATGCACAATTACATCTCACCTAAATGAAGGAAGGGAGCAGTGTCCTCTGACTGGAAGTGCCAATATTTTGCGAATATTCTCATATTCGGATATATTCGCATATTCCATATTTTTGCAAAGGAAAAAAAATGAATATTCGTCAAATAAAACTTGGATATGAAACCTGCAGTGCTCAAAAGAAACAGATGAAATACAAATTCTGATTTCTTACATCTGTAAAAAGTAATGACATGCATGACACAGGTGCTTATACTGTACATGTGGTGACACTGACGTTGATTAGGATTTTATGATAATTTAATTATTACCGAATACATGTTACCTGAGCCAGTTGGGAGCCAGGTGCAGGGAAATAGTTTGCAAAATGATTCTGTAATAAATAAGTCAGTATTTTTAGCTAAGAAAAAGTATAAGTATCTGTAAAATTTGCAAATATATACAAGCTTAGCAACACTATTTGTAGGAAAATAAGATTTGCATACACATACAGCCCCTGCTAATGCTTCAAAAGACAACCAGTAAAATTTCTTATAAGACCTTTAAATTGTTATCTAATTTTTATTCTTATATTTGCATCTTACAGATTAAAGGGGTACTCCAGAGGAAAATAAAATGCTTTTAAATCAACAGAGACAGAAAGTTAGACAGATTTGTAAAATATCTCTAGTACTTATCAGCTGCTGTATGCCCCACACGAAGTTGTGTAGTTCTTTCCGGTCTAACTACAGTGCTTTCTGCTGACACCTCTGTTCCATGCCAGGAACTGTCTTGAGCAGGAGCAAATTCCTATAGTAAACCTCTCCTGCTCATGACATTTCCTGATATGGACAGAGGTGTCAGCAGAGAGCACTATGTCTGACTGGAAAGAACTACACAACTTACTGTGAAGCAAGTTCTTAAATAGAAGTCATTTAGAAATCTGCATAACTGTTTGGCACCAGTTGATCTGAAAGCAAATCTCCATACAGGGCCCTCATCATTAAAGGGGTACCTTTTTTCTTTTAGATCAATTGGTGGCAGAAAGTTAAACATATTTGTAAATTACTTCTATTAAAAATCTTAATCCTTCCAGTACTTATTAGCTGCTGAATGCTACAGAGGAAATTCCTTTCTTTTTGGAACACTGATGACATCACGAGCACAGTGCTCTCTGCTGACATCTCTCTCCAATTTAGCAACCATGCATAGCAGTTGTATGCTAAGGGCAGCATGGTGGCTCAGTGGTTAGCACTGCTGCCTTGCAGTGCTGGGGACTTGCTGGGGACTTGGGTTCAAATCCCACTATTATTATTATAATAACGTCAGCAGAGAGAACTGTGCTCGTGATGTCATCAGAGAGCATTCCAAAAAGAAAAGAATTTCCTCTGTAGTTTTCAGCAGCTAATAAGTACAGGAAGGATTACGATTTTTTAATAGAAGTAATTTACAAATATGTTTAACTTTCTGCCACCAGTTGATTTAAAAGAAAAAAGGTTTTCACCGGAGTACCCCTTTAAGGCATTGTGCCCATATAAAGCAATTGGTTGCTTCTAGTAATACTTGGTTATGTTAGAACCTCCTGAGATTCAGACACCCTTTGTGGTTGCTCTTTTCTCTGGCTAATTTATGATGGCCCAGAGGAAATGGCCTTCTCTGTTAGCTCAGAAATCTTTTAGGTATTTAATATAGATTTACAAAACCAATGTTAAGGACAATTTCCCATAAGGTTAACACATGTGCTGTGGAGAAAGGACATCTACTGCTATTTTATCACAAATGTTTCCTTTAAAAAGCCATAGGGAAACCTTATGCTTGTATCAGGAAATTACATTTCCTATCAATGTGTGCTATAGTTTTATTATCAGAATCATACCCTTTATGACCTGAGTAATAATAGGGCAGTGAAGCCTTGGGAAACTCGAATTATCCAGAGCTTCCTTATCAGTCTGTCAGCAGACACAGGTTGCTTGTATGCCAACCATTCCACCAAAGGAAGAATACGGGTTGCTATAAGTTTAATTTCTCCGCCTTGGTCTATTATTAGATCACGTATGCAGGCAGCAATTCCAACAATACAATAACATTATAAAGTTACTGATAATACAAATAGCAAAGTCTAGAACTCATAGAAATATTTACTAGAGGAACACAGGTTTTTAGTAGGGATGTCCCGATACCGGTATCGGTATCAGGGCAGATACTAGCCATTTGCATGGTATCGGGGACTCGTTTAATGTCCCCGATACCTGCTGCCACTCTGCTGACCCATTCTCCTGTCCTCCCGTCCGCATCATAGTGTTCCATGGAGGAGCATGTGACACACACGTCACTCCGCCTCCTCACCTGCGCCCAGCGTAACGCTACAGAGGAAGCAGAGTGATGTATATGTCACATGCTCCTCCATAGGACCCCATGATGCGGACCGGAGGACGGGAGAATGGGGCAGTGGAGGTGAGCTGCCTGCAAGGAGGGGGGGCTGCTACTAATGTCTACAGGGGGGACTGCTGCTGTCTAAACGGGGGGCCCTGCTGCTGTCTAAATGTGGGGCCCTGCTGCTGTCTAAATGGGGGGGCCCTGATGCTGTCTAAACGGAGGGACCCTGCTGCTGTCTAAATGGGGGGCCCTGCTGCTCTCTAAATGGGGGGCCCTTCTGCTGTCTAAAGGGGGGGCCTGCTGCTGTTTAAATGGGGGCCCACTGCAAATTCCGTGTTCTGTCCAATGGAGAAGAGAGAAATCTTTGCTCATACTACAACAGCAGCCTCCATTGTACACAACAAGGAACCCACATATCAGCATGGTAAGCAATGCCAGAAACCGGGTCACCCTGGTGTCAGATTCCCTTTAAAATAAAAGTACTCGATCGGCGAGTACTAGAATTAAAGTATCGGTACTCGTACTCGGTCTTAAAAAAATGGTATTGGGACATCCCTAGTTTTTAGTATATTAACCACTTAAGGACACAGGGCATACAGGTACGCCCTGGCTCCCTGGGACTTAAGGACCCTTGGCGTACCTGTATGCCCATGGGAATTCCGGTCCCCACCGCTTGCCGGGGACCGGACCGGGATACCTGCTGAAATCGTTCAGAAGGCATCCCGTGACAACACCTGGGGGGTCCTGAGACCCCCCTATGTCGGCAATTCAGAACACCAGCGATCTGCGGCTATTACGGTTATACGGGTCACGTGTGACCCAGTGACCCGGAATTAAAAGGTGATCGGCAGTGTACTATACACCTCCAATCACCTCCTGTTACTGGGGGAGGTGGCGCTCACGCTATTGTCCGACCAATAACAGCCGGAACTCCAGCATTTTAGTGTAAAAATAAATTTGTTCCTTTTCACATCTCATTTTAATGAACATTTATCAAACACCTGTGGGATGTTAAGGCTCACTGGACCCCTTTACATGCCTTGAGGGGTTTAGTTTCCAAAACAGTATGCCATGTATTTTTTTTATTTATTTTTGCTGCTATGGCACCATAGGGGCTTCCTAAATGCGACATGCCCCCCAAAAAACATTTCAGCAAAATTCTCTCTCCAAAAGCCAAATGTTACTCCTCCTCTTCTGAGCATTGTAGTGCACCAGAAGAGCACATGACATCCACATGTGGGGTATTTCCTTGCTTGAGAGAAATTGGATTACAAATTTTGGGGGGGCTTTTTCTTCTTTTACCCCTTGTAAAAATTCAAAAACTGGGTCTACAAGAACATGCGAGTGTAAAAAATGAAGATTTTGAATTTTCTCCTTCACTTTGCTGCTATTCCTAAAGGATTAACAAACTTTCTGTATGTCATTTTGAATACTTTGAGAGGTGCAGTTTTAATAATAGGCTCATTTATGTGGTGTTTCTGATATGAAGGCCCCTCAAATCCACTTCAAAACTATACTGTTCCCTGAAAATTTTTGATTTTTAAAATTTTGTGAAAAATTTGAAAATTGCTGCTAAATTATGAAGCCCAAAAGTAAAAACATGTGAACTTTATGATGCCAACATAAAGTAGACATATTGTATAAAATATAAAATGTATTTGGAATGTCCATTTTCCTTACGAGCAGAGAGCATCAAATTTAGAAAAATGCTACATTTTGGAATTTTTCATGAACTTTTGGAATTTTTCACCAATAAATGATGAAAGTATTGACGAAAATTTACCACTAACATAAAGTAGAATATGTCACAAAAAAAAAAACATTCTCAGAATCAGAATGATTGGGAAAAGAATCCCAGAGTTATTAATGCTTAAAGTGACAGTGGTCAGATTTACAAAAAATGCTTTGGTCCTTAAGGTCATAATGGGCTGTGTCCTTAAGGGGTTAAGAACTGAAGCAAAATGTAAGTAAAACATGTTTTATATGTATGATTAAGAACTTTCTGAAAGTAATCATTATTAATAATAATATTAATATAATAATAACTCTTTATATAGCACACATAGATTCCGCAGCAATGTACACTCAAATTGGTCATAACATGGAAGAATAGTGAAATAACCTGAGCTTCTATCTAGCTAAATCTTTCCTCTTCCTTGTAACATTACATGATAATTTTAAAAGAAAGCATTATAATGTAAATGGTTTTCCCAAAGTTACAGGGCTATCAGTGTAAGAAAAC